>NW_021703778.1:8796866-9153669 GCF_005190385.1 Monodon monoceros
TTTTTTTTTTTTTTTTGCGGTACGCGGGCCTCTCACTGTTGTGGCCTCTCCCGTTGCGGAGCACAGACTCCGGATGCGCAGGCTCAGCGGCCATGGCTCACGGGCCCAGCCGCTCCGCGGCATGTGGGATTCTCCCGGACCGGGGCACAAACCCGTGTCCCCTGCATTGGCAGGTGGACTCTCAGCCACTGCGCCACCAGGGAAGCCCATGCATAGGCTTCTTAAAAGCAGAGATTCTTCCTTCTCTTCCTTCCTTGGGCCCAGCGTGGGGCTTTGTTGGGTGTATTAAATTACTAGAAAGGTGGGGAAGAAGGCTCTGTTATCGTCCTGTCCCCAGTTCTCATAAGCCAACATTTCTATTGAACACACCTCTCCATCAGGGAGCGTCTATCAGAATCAATGTGTTCAAACAAAATGGCCTATCTCATGCTTTAGGAAATCGTGATGGATAAGGTGGGGATGTTGGGTTTGACAGGAGTGCGCTTTTGGTTTTTGAAGAGCTCCACCAATAATTCTGATAAGCTGCTCTCTTCTTCCCACAAGCCACCTTCAACGGAAAATAGTTCTGAAACAATTCTCTCCTATGGCTTAGAATATCAAAACTAAGTCTGGAGCAACAATGCCTGTGGTTCGATTTCAACACATCTTCACACTACGTGGTATGCCACCATTGTGTTGGAAATAATTTAGTAGAAACGTCAGCCAAGTAAAGTTGCATGTCGCTAACCAATTCTAGTCTTATATTTAGAAGTACTTCCATGCAAGCACAAAAGGAGATTTCTAGAAAAAGAGGTTCCTTAATTGGGGGAGGTGGTTTCCCTTCTTCCGATGACTTAGGTTTAGTTCTGACAGAGCTTGAGGGTGGGACTTAAAGTTCTTTTTCCTCTGGCTCCTGAAAAACGTGTTGTGACAGTGATCCCCATGATGTCTGGGGATGGAACTACTATTGGCAACATGGATATTAAATATGGGGAGGAAGGAATGCTCTGTTTGCTTTACTTCAAGTTATAATGAATAAGAATCAAATCCTGCGCAATAATGTCAAAAAGAATTGGGAGCTGGGAAGCATGAAGTCGAACAATAGCAGTGAGAGGGGCTCAGTGTGGGGTTGCCAGGCTGGCAGAATAGGAAAGGAAAGTGGTGAGTAACAGCTTGTGGATGAGAGACACCTAAAACCCAGGACTCTGACTCGCCTGTGATGTAGATTCCACCTGGTGACTCTGAACTTATTCCAGCGTCCCAGCTGTCGGCAACCACAGAAGAGCTTTCCCACACCCAGGTCTCCTCCATCTCTGTCCCACTCAGCTCAAGGTAAACCACGCCTCTCTAGAACCAGTGGGAACATAACTAAACTCAATGGTTATCTGGTCCCAACGCTTAGGTTTTAAGTGAGAACAAATGAATCAGAATCATTCAAGAAGTCAGGGGCCTCTCCCACCCCTGCTCCTGACACCACTTCCCCCAAATAAAAGCAGTATTTTCCAGTCAACATAAGTTTCCACATTGCAGGTTTATACATGAGGATTTTTAAAAATAAATGTATTTATTTATTTTTGGCTGTGTTGGGTCTTGGTTGCTGCACGCGGGCTTTCTCTAGTTGCGGCAAGCAGGGGCTACTCTTTGTTGCGGTGTGCGGGCTTCTCATTGTGGTGGCTTCTCTTGTTGTGGAGCATGGGCTCTAGGCACGCAGGCTTCAGTAGTTGTGGCTTGAGGGCTCTAGAGCGCAGGCTCAGTAGTTGTGGCACATGGGCTTAGTTGCTCCGTGGCATGTGGGATCTTCCCGGACCAGGGCTCAAACCCATGTCTCCTGCATTGGCAGGATTCTTAACCACTGCACCACCAGGGAAGTCCTATACATGAGGATATTAACATCTAATCAAATCCATTATTTTCAGATTCATACTTGAACTGAAATGATAATAATACTTTATAATTAAAATTTTTAACCATTAGATTACTTCCCTAATGGTGGAAACTTTCCCACCGAAATACAGCTATAGGGCTTCTGTGCTCCACCCTCCCAAGGGATTTGAAGTCATTGTCTAAAGAAGTCATTCACAAGCCCCAAATTTCCCCACAGACTTATGATTTAACTTGAAAACCACTGAAGTTTTTCTTATTCTACATCATAATAGATCTGGGCTTATTTTAATATAAAATAAGATTTTAAACCATTAACTATCAGGAAAGCTGAAATGAACATAAGTGATATCATATATTAGGGCTATAAAAATTTAAGAACATAGACTCACATAAATATGTAGAAAATAACAGTGTTTTCTCACTGCTATACAAGTCATGGTTGGTAATTACTAAGGAGAGCTGCCCAGAATAGTGTCAAAGACTTGGTATAGTATAACATTTGGGGCCACTTTTGGTATAAATTTACTGAGACAGTGGGGTTGAATGGTACACTGAAAAAGTTCCCGATCCACTATATCTTCACCATCTTGCAAAGTATTCATCAATGTTTTCTGTAAGGAAAGATGGTGGGTCCTTAGATAGTGTCCTTAATTTTACCATCAGTGTGATGATTTTTATTACACATCAAATAATTAAGAGTCCTGAACACTTTATAATTCTCTCAATTCATTCTCTTTAACTCTGAAGCCTTTTTTCATTGCAGGGATCTTGTCATGTTTAGGTTTATTTTTTTAATGTAATTTTTGCCTTGAGATTGTCGGGCCTTGGAAAAATATCTGCCTAAATCAACCAATTTTGAGATATTTAAAAAAATTTATTACTATGTTTAACCAGTGGTGCACTATTTTTAAAAAAGCCCCGACATGTTGTTTGCCAATTACAGTGGTGTAAATAGTCCCACCATGGCTGATTTCTAGCTGTCAACACGCATCACTGAATAGGAAGTTGGGATAAAATAGCACAAGTTGGTATGAGGAGGCAGGACCAGCAGACTCTAGCACAGCAGTGATGTTAACCTATATGGAAAGATGCACACAACCTGTACATATAATTTAACAAATTCTTTTAGAGAGAATACCCATATAACTCCACCAAGGTCAGGAGATAGAACATTGCCAGTGCCCCAGATGTCTACCACGTGCCCTTTCCCATTTATAACCTCTTCTTCCCTGTGAGAGTTAACCACACCCTCCCTTTTATGGTGATGTCTCCCATGCTATTCTTTATACTTTTACCACCTAGGTATACATCCCTAATCATTCTGACTTATTTTGGCCTATTTTGAACTTTATGTAAATGGAATCATACCCTATGTCTTCTTTTGTCCTTTGTTTACTTCGCTCAATGTTACATTTGTGAGATTTACCCATGTTGGTGCATGGAGCTGGAATTCGTTCATTTTTACGGCTGTCTAGTGTTCCAAAGTCTGAATCTACTGGATGATGTGCTGGAACCGGCTTGTACTGGCTCAGAGGAGCTGACTGTTGAATGTTCAGGACTTTTTCAAGCTGGTTGATACCATGTTGGGAGCTTGAAATTGGCCATGAATGGGAGTATTTACATCACAGAAATTGGCAAATGCTACAAACCAGGGTTTTCCCCCACTGTTGTTAAACATCTTCCAGCATGCCCCTGAATCTACTGGAATGCATTTAACCATTCTACAGTAAATGGACATTTGGTTTGTTTCCAGTTTTTGCCAATGAATATTCTTAGCTGTGTCCTGGTACATATGTACTCACATTTCTGAAGGCTAGACTATCCCTCAGGAGGGAAGTTGTTGTTAGGTCATAGGGTATGCCCATGTTCAATCGTAGTCAATAATGTCAAAATTTCCAATTATTTCCATTTACATGGAACCCCAGCAGCTTTGAGAATTCCTGTTACTCAATATTATTGCCGTCCTTGGAACTGCCAGACTTTTAAATTTTTACCAAAATAGTGTTCGTATACTTATGTATCATTATACATATGTGATACTTATGTATCATTATAGTTTTAGGTTGCAGTTTCCTGATAACTAGTGAGCTTGAGCACCTTTCCTTAGGTTATTTGGCCCATTTGAATGTTTTCTTTGTAAAGTATTAATACTTAAGTCCTTTGCCGATTTTTTTTTTTACTGTCTTTTTGTTGTTGATTTTCAGATTTCTTTATACTGAATATTTTAATATAAGCATCTAAGGCTATAAACTTCCTTTATTTCTTTTTTATCTCTTCCTTGAAGTTTATTAGCATAGTTGCTTTGCCATTAACAAAAAGTCTTGTTTATTGTTAATATGGGTGCCTTAGTATAGACTTTATGTTTACTGTGATCGTCTCATGAATTTTGCTTGACATCCTTTAAACCTCTCTGGAATCACTTTATTCCTCTTCATTCTGAGCTATAATTTAAAGACGGAGTGTAGAGATTCTTTCCATTTCTCTGAGGCTTAAAGAGGCAGGAAGAAGAGGGGAAATTGTGCACGGGTTGTATATGGGGTCCTGTACTATCCCCTCCAGCCTCAGATACTTGTAAATGTCCTGGGCCCACTCTTTGTAGCCAGTGTATTGCCTTCTCTTGGATGCTGGAAACTTCCTGTAACCCAACACAGTGCACTGGAAGATGGCAAGTCTTGAATGCCCTTCTAGGCATCTGCTAGGTCCCACTGAAGGCTAATGGTAAAGGGAAAGAAGGAAGCAAAATATTATTATATAATAAAAAGACATATGTCTTAGTCCACTTGAAACTGCCATAGCAAACTCTCATGGACTGGGTGGCTTAAACAACAGACATTTATTTCTCACAGTTCTGGAGACTGGGAAGTCCAAGATGAAGGTGCTGGCAGGTTCAGTGTCTGGTGAGGGCCCACTTCATAGACAGATGTTTTCTCACTGTGTCTTCACATGGCACAAGGGGCAAGAGAGCTCTCTGGGGTCTCTTTTATCAGAGCACTAAGCTTACTCTGTTGCTTCACCATCCCACTAGTGCCCTGTCAACCTGCATGGCCAGGAGGAGCTCAACACCACCACCCTCAGCCAGTGAGAAGGGGGGAAAAATGAGTGATGGGCATACAGCTCCCATGTAAGTGCCCAACCATAATTGCATACATCACTTGCGCTCATCCTATTGGACAGAACTTAGTCATGTGGTCACACCTAGTTGCAAGGAAGGCTGGGAATTGTAGTCTTTACCTGGGGGGCTAAAACTTGAGGGGTTCTAGTAATGAAAGGAAGAAGTGGGGGAAGATCTGTTGGGAGTCAAGAAACAGTATTTCCACAGGTAGTCAGCCAAGCTGCCTGGTGACGATATTAAGAGATCACCAGGCACCTCACCCTGCCTCTACCTCTGGTCTCACTTTCCCCTGTAAGTTTTCTTCTTCCCTTCCTGTACCTGCTCTTATCTCCTTCTCAGGTTCTGCTAGCCCTTTGGATATCAGGCCCTCAGAAATAGCTCAGGTAAGTTCTATCAGAGCCCCCAAGGCTCTATAAAGTAGAAACCATGGAAAACCTAAGGACCTCTTGAGGCAGGTTATACCCATCATGTTCTGTGGCCTTCATCCTTTGGTTGCATGGTGAGCCATCAGAACTCTAGTTTTAATTTTTCTGATATTTGGGTTTTGGCCTTGGAAAATGAAGGTGCTTGGGGGAAAGGAAGAGAGACTAGAAAATGGGGCTGGCCCACCTACAATAGAAGGTATAGAACATGGGTTCTCAATGTTAGGGTCACCCAGGGAGCTTCAAGGGACCACCAAGGCTGAGAACCACTGGTGTAGATTGTAGAGAGCACATACCCCATGTTTTGCAAACCCAACTTCACAAGCTCATAGATGGGGTGACAAAGGTCACTGTGACCCATCAGTGACTATGTTTCAACTTTGACCGCTCAGAACTATGTCATCCCGCCCTAGGAGCCTTCTGGAAATGTTTGTGCATCCTGAAAGACCATTTAGGGTGTGAGCTAGAAACTAGAATCCTCTGAAACAATCCAGCCACCTGGGAGTAAAAAGCACACCAGTGAATATGATTCCTATTTCAGGTGCCGCATCTGTCACGGCTTCCCCTCTGCTCCCTTTTCTGAGCAGCTTCTCTTGTCCCCAGGGCCAGATCTTTTTTAAAAAATTTCTATTTTTACCCACTTCTGGGCATATACCCAGAGAAAACCATAATTCAAAAAGATACATGCACCCCAATGTTCATTGCAGCACTGTTTACAATGGCCAGGTCATGGAAGCAACCTAAATGCCCATCGACAGACAAATGGATAAAGAAGATGTGGTACATATATACAATGGAATATTACTCAGCCATAAAAAGGAACGAAACTGGGTCATTTGTAGAGATGTGGAAGGACCTAGAGACTGTCATATAGAGTGAAGTAAGTCAGAAAGAGAAAAACAAATATTGTATATTAATGTATATATGTGGAATCTAGAAAAATGGTACAGATGAACTGGTTTGCAAGGCAGAAATAGAGACACAGATGTAGAGAACAAACATATGGACACCAAGGGGGGAAATCAGGGGTGGTAGTGCTGGTGTGATGAATTGGGAGATTGGGATTGACATATATACACTAATATGTATAAAATAGATAACTAATAACCTGCTGTATAAAAAAATTTTTCTATTTTTATCTCTTAAAACTTTTTTATTGGAGTATAGTTGATCTACAATGTTGTGTTACTTTCTGTTGTACAGAGAAGTGAGTCACTTATACATATATCCATTCTTTTTTAGATTCTTTTCCCATATAGGCCATTACAGAGTATTGAGCCGAGTCCCCTGTGCTATACAGTAGGTCCTTATTAGTTATCTATTTTATATATAGTAATGTATATATGTCAGTCCCAATATCCCAATTTATCCCTCTCCTGGTAACCATAAGTTTGTTTTCTATGTGAGTCTGTTTCTGTTTTGTAACTAAGTTCATTTGTGTCATTTTTTAGATCCCACACTTAAGTGATATCATATGATATTTGTCTTTCTCTGACTTCACTAAGTATAACAATCTCTAGGTCCGTCCATATTACTGCAAATGGCATTATTTCATCCTTTTTTATGACCAATATTCCATTATATGTACATACCACATCTTTATCCATTCCTCTGATGAGGGACACTTAGGTTGCTTCTATGTCTTGGCTATTGTAAATAGTGCTGCAATGAGCACTGGGGTGCATGTATCTTTTCAAGTTACGGTTTTCTCCAGATATATGCCCAGGAGTGGGATTGCTGGATCATATGGTAGCTCTATTTTTAGTTTTTTAAGGAACCTCCATACTGTGCTCCATAGTGGCTGTACCAGCTTACATTCCCACCAACAGTGTAGGAGGGTTCCTTTCTCTCCACACCCTCTCCAGCATTTACTGTTTGTAGATTTTTTGATGATGGCCATTCTGACCGGAGTGAGGTCATACCTCACTGCAGTTGAGATATGCATTTCTCTAATAATTAGTGATGTTGAGCATCTTTTCATGTGCTTTTTGGCCATCTGAATGGCTTCTTTGGAGAAATGTCTATTTAGATCTTCTGCCCACTTTTTGATTGGGTTGTATTTTTTTTTTTTTTTGATATTGAGCTGCATGAGCTGTTTGTATATTCTGGAGATTAATCCCTTGTCGGTCGCATCCTTCGCAAATATTTTCTCCCATTCTGAGGGTTGTGTTTTCATTTTGTTTATGGTTTCTTTTCTGTGCAAAAGCTTTTAAGTTTAATAAGGTCCCATTTGTTCATTTTTGTTTCATTTTGATGACTCTAGGAGGTGGATCAAAAAAGACATTGCTGCAATTTATGTCAGATAATGTTCTGCTTATGTTTTCCTCTACGAGTTTTATAGCATCTGGCCTTACACTGAGGTCTTTAATCCGTTTTGAGTTTATTTTTGTGTATGGTGTTAGAAAATGATCTAATTTTATTCTTTCACATATAGCTGTCCAGTTTTCCCAGCACCACTTAATGAAGAGACTGTCTTTTCTTTATTATATTTTCTGGCTTCCTTTGTCATAGATTAGTTGACCATATGTGCGTGGGTTTATCTCTGGACTTTCCTGTTCCATTGATCTATATAACTGTTTTTGTGCCCAGGGCCATATCTAATGCCCGGATATTGCTGCCAACAGGAAGGGACAAGAGGGATAAGGGGACAGGTGACGAATTGGGGGCTGGTTTACTGAGGGATGTGGGAACACCCTGGAGTGGTTCCCACCCCTTGTGTGCCCTCTTGTTGCCTCGGGTGTCCCTCTTGTAAAATAAACAGGTAGAGGGGCAGAAAGTTGCCATTTGAAAGTCCACTAGAATCTGGACTGAGCTGGTTGCTGTAATCTGGCAGCTGAATCCCCACCAGGAAGATGACAGGCTGATGGTCAGCACACAGGGGGTTCAGAGAACAGTGCAAGGCTCCCCATCAGGTGTCCTTCTATACGCACAGTATCCTCTTAGATGGGTTCCTGGAAACCACTTTTTCTTGGTCACTTGCGCATTCTCCTTCCTTTACACCCTTCTGTGCACCTGACCTGATCCCGGATCCCATATGCCTCTGTTCCTGTGTCCAAGTCTGGGCCACCTATGCCTGGTTCTGTCTTAGAAGGGCTACGACTGTCCATCCATCACGAGATCCTTCAGGCACAAGCACCCTCAAGACCCAGACCTCTCACCTACCAAGGTGGTTTCTTTCACATAGCATCAGGCTGGGCATTATTGTGCTGAACGACCCCAGTGGACAGGCTGGGATTTGGGGAGGGACACACAGAGGAGAGAGTAGGGAGAAGAGGCAGGGAGGCCAATCCTGCCCCACACCTCAGCCTGTGTGACAGAGGAGCAGCTCTGGGTTGATGGTGTGGGGTGACATGAACCACAGGGGGCTGGAACTGTCTGCAGGAGCACAGCTGAGCTGCCCTGGGCACCAGAGTGAAGAGGGTGAGTGACTCAAGGGGCATGATCGTCCTCTGGGAATTCTTAGAAAAATGGGTGTTGATTCACAGATTTTTTCACAGAGTTTTCCAATTCTGGGAATTTCCCAAGAGGGGGGCATATATAATTTTATTTCCATTGAAAACTGTCTCTAGGTGACTTAGAGCTATTCAAATTATAAATCTACTCCTAAATAGAATAAAACTAAATTACAAAAAATTTTAGAGTGGGAGACACAGATCTTGAAGGGAATCACTTCCTGAAGTGAACAGTCGTGTGTGAGGAGAGTGATCATCTCTGGGGAGTGATGGGCACGTCGAGAGGAGGGGAATGTCCTCAGACAGTCCCTCCCCTGCACACCTGTGCTCCCAATCCATACCTTTTCCCTCCTTTACACTTTGGATATTTCCATTTGTTCCTTCCATGCCAACTCCATGTCTCATTTGACTGGTGCGACCACTAAAAATTGTCTCAGTTTTTGGCTTCAGTGGCTTTTTTCTTATGTATCCTTTCATCATTCTGAAGGCAGTGTATCTGCCCCATTAGCGTCACGTCACTCCCAAGAGCCCCGGGCTCAGCTCACCTATCGCGCCTCTTCTCCCAGTTATAATCCCTGCTAAAAAGAGCTTTTGGCTCCCTTTTGTGTAATAAGGACCCTCAAATCTATTATATGAGTAGCCTTCAGTGCTACTCAAAGTGTGGTTTCTGAGAAGAGAAAAATAGTGGAAACATCCAGAAAGTTTTTAGCAAGTTGACGTTGCTATAACATCCAAGTGGGTGATTTTGAAGTTTACATGCTATCCCCAGTCGCCAGCTCCCTTCCAGTGGCTAACATGGGCCCTGGACTTGCTACAGTGGCGTGTTGAGGATGATGACCCACAAGTCATGCAGGTCCCTAATGCATTATAGTGGCAACATGGAGGAAGTAGGATGGCCTATGACCTATGTCTTGGTTTGCCTGGGAGAGTCCCAGCTTATAACTGTTGTCCTAGCATAATTATGTCAGAGTGTCCCTATTCGCTCTCAGAAGTGTCCACATTTGGACAGTAAATTAAATGGCCACTCTCCCTGATCCCCATCCACATTGCATGGCCTCTGTGTTCACCCTCATCTCGTCACCCCAAATTGCATAAGAAGCCACAGTGATTTCAGAGGAGGCCAGAGAAATGCTCCATCCAATTCAAGTATGTTTCTTCTTCAGGGATCTAATCCTCGGTTTCATTTTCTTTATATGTTCTTGGTGCCTTGTGAGTTATATTCCAATCATTACTGAGAAAGCCCCCTGATGGGATCAGAGGGCCTTGCTCCATAAGCAACTTTCTGCAATGTGACATCACAGGAGTCAAGAGCCAGAGGATGCAAGGAGATGGAAAAAGGGTGATGCTTTCTTTTCACTCTGAGTTGACTGATGTTCTCTGTAAATGACGATCTGTAGTTACTGCCTATGTGGTCCCTCGGGAAGAAACTAAAAGTCCAACTTGTCTACAAATACATGCCCTTAACCTGTTACTATGTCTAAAATTCCTACTTCACAGCTACTCTTTAAGTTGAATCCCAAACTCCCAATCCTTCCCTCCCACACTCCCCTCCCCCTTGGCAACCACAAGTCTGTTCTCTATGTCTGTGAGTCTGTTTCTGTTTTGTAGATAAGTTCACTTGTGTCATATTTTAGATGCCACATATAAGTGATATCATATGTTATTTGTCTTTCTGACTTATGTCACTTAGTATGATAATCTCTAGTTGCATCCGTGTTGCTGCAAATGGCATTATTTCATCCTTTTTTATGGCTAATATTCCATTGTGTGTGTGTGTGTTTATACACACACACACATATACCACATCTTTATCCATTCATCTATCGATGGACATTTAGGTTGTTCCCATGTCTTGGCTATTGTAAATAGTGCCGCTATGAACATAGGGGTGCATGTATCTTTGTGAACTATAGTTTTGTCTGAATATATGCCCAGGAGTGGGATTGCTGGATCATATGGCAACGCTAGTTATTTGAGGAACTTCCACACTGTTTTCCACAGTGGCTGCACCAACTTACATTCCCACCAGCAGTGTAGCAGAGTTCCCTTTTCTCCGCACCCTCTCCAGCATTCATTGTTTGGCCATTATGACTTTTAAATGATGGCCATTATGACCGGTGTGAGGTGGTACCTCATTGTAGTTTTGATCTGCATTTCTCTAATAATTAGTGATATTGAGCACCTTTTCATGTGCCTATTGACCATCTTTATGTCTTCTTTGGAGAGATGTCTATTTAGGTCTTCTGTCCATTTTTTGATTGGGTTGTTTGGGATTTTTTTGTTATTGAGTTACCTGGTAGTTGGTTTTGAGCCAAAGTACAAAAGAACTGAAGGATGAGAAGTGATAATTGGCTGTTGTTTAAATATGTATTTATTTATTTTGGCCACGCTGGGTCTTTGTTGAGGCATGCGGGATCTTTAGTTGCATCATGCACACTTTTTAGTTGCGGCATGTGGACTCTTAGTTGCAGCATGCCTGTGGGATCTAGTTCCCTGACCAGGGATTCCACCCTCGTCCCCTGCATTGGGAGCGTGGAGTCTTAGCCACTGGACCACCAGGGAAGTCCTGGCTGTTGTTTAAAACTGTGGACATTCAAATGATTTTTCTCCTTTGCATTTTCATAGAATGCTAAGAAAGGTTGTAGTGGATTTTGCATGGCTAGGATTATCAAAGATGGAAACTAAATTGTCTTAATCAGGATAGCCTCCCCATTGCCCTTCAACTCACCCTTTTTTCTCCCTTTCCTTAAAACACCAACAGTATTCTTGCCTTTTAGGGAGGTCCTTCTTCTGAAGAGCAACCATTTCTCACTCCTAGACACGTGGCTCAGTGCAGCCCTGAGCAGTTCCCAGGGTTGGAGTTCCTGTTTGTGGACCTTCCTAAGAACCTTGTAATGAGGAGTTAGGGACCCTCCATGGTATGGGCTCACACACTGACTTCTGCAATGGACTATAGTGGAGTGATGCTGGCTTTCTCATGTGGAAATGTACTGTTTTACAATCTCAAGTAGAGAATGGAGCTATTATAAGACCAAGTTCTACTTACAAGTTGAACTCAAGCATCAGCACCCTTCTTTTCAAGGCTCCCCTCTTTCCAGTGCATATGACAAAGGTGTAGGCGTTAGCTTTGGTGTCTCCTGAGGGGACTCTTGGTATTACTCCTGGAGTCTGAGAGCTCTTCCATCCCTCAGGGATCCCACTTTCCTGCTGGCATGGATGCACCTTTTTGACCGGATGCCGTTCCTTGCCCCTGGGTACCAGTGGAAGGAGGGATGTGGAATCAGTCAGAATTCCCCTCACTGCCCCATCACACTAGGGTCCACACCAGCACCACACAAGACTGCAGTCTTCACAAAACCATTTCATTACACTTGACCTAACAGCACGAAAGAGGATCACTAAATAAGACTTCCCTCATAATTGACGGAAAAAATACCTCAAAACTTAACCCTCCATGGACAATAAATTACCTGCTTTAAGAATGAGGAATTTTTTTAATGGACTGAAATGGAGCAATCTCCAATATGTATTTTTAAATAAGTACAGAATAGTGTTCTGTGTGTGAGTGTGTGTGTGCGTGCACATGCATGTGTGTGTATGTGATAAGATACACAAGAAACTGATACTTTTGGCTGGTTCTGGAGAGGAAACCAGATGGCTGGGGTATTTGGGTAGGACTTTTCAGTATACATCCTTTGCCACCTTTTGAATTTGGGATCATGTGAATGTATTAATAATTCAAAAATTAAAGTTATCAGTTTTTGTTTAATGTAGCTTGAGCTGGATTTTCTGTCATTTGCAACCAAAGAAACGTGACTGGGCTATCTTTATGGCTATATATTTAGTTTGCTCTATCCACAAGGCAGGTATCTGTTTCTCACATATGAAACACTCAATGTTACTTATTTCTTTTTAGTTCCGTAGTGAGTTCTGTATGGATTTCTTCATGTTACCACCTGCTGCCTTGTGCCTTTTACTGAAGGGTTTGGGTAATTAAATGGAATTTCATCCTGAGGGTGGGCGCAGTACCTTATAATTATGTGCTAAATATGACTTTCCTTAAATTCCAAGAGGAAAATAGTTAAGAAGTGAAGCCTTACTAGGGAATCCCCTCAGTGGAATATTCCTTTTCTTGCCCAATTCCCAAAGGGAAATGTTTCAGCTCTACAATCTTCCAACATGTGGGAATCTCCACCCACCTAGAGTGTGCACTGCAATGCCTTAGCACATGTGAGGGCTCCTGAAATAGAAGCTCTTATTAGTATTCCTACTCTGCAGTTCACTTGAGGGCCGAGAGAATCCCTGGGAATCAGAGATCTAAAAGTTCACAAGCCAGGGCCCATCACTTACTAGCTGTCTGAGTGGGAGGAGGTTAGCCTTTCTGACCTTTATTTTTCTCATCTGTAAAATAAGTTTCCATTTTTATATTTGTAAAATACTTGCTCCAGGATGGTTATGGGGATTCAATGTGACAACGTAGAAAAAGCATTTAACCCAGAGTCTGGTGCAGAGTAAATAACAAACAGCTCAAGACGTCACAATGGCGAGGCCTCTCCATGTGCGTCACGAGCCATTAGGCACACTTCTGTATTCAGACGTTAGTTGTGTGCCACTCAGAGTGCAACTCTTCAGTGGTGCTGAACATCTTCTTTTTAATAACATGGGATTTATAACCATGCTCCCCATAGTCTAGCCTTCATTTTCTGTGCCTCACAGTAAACTTCTTAAGGAAAGAACTACTTGGCAGTATCAAACAAGGCCAGCTGCCCTAAATTAAAAATTTTAAACATTTAGTCTGGTTCTACACTGAAGAGAGCTCTCTGATATCTGGAGAAGTTTTTCTTTTCCTTTTGGAAAGTGAAGCATTTTGTTCTCTGAGCGATTGGATATAGGCATAGATTGTCAAGTGATTACCACAGTAAATTTAGACTATTCATTTTTCTTCTTGTGAAAAGAACTTTTAAGATTTACTCTCTTAATTTTGAAATATGTAGTATCCCATTGCTAACTATTGTCACCATCCTGTATGTTACATCCCCAGGACTTACTTATCTTATAATAGAAGTTTGTACCTTTTGACCACCGTCATCCAGTTTGCCCACTCCCACCCCCTGACTCTGGAAACCACCAATCTGTTCTTTGTATCTATAAGTTCAGTTTCTTTTTAGATTCTATCTATGAGTGAGATGATACAGTATTTGTCTTTCTTTGTCTGACTTATTTCACTTAGCGTAAAATCCTCAAGGTCCCTGCTTGTTGTCCCTAATGGCAGGATTTCCTTCTTTTTTATTGTTGAATAATATTCATATGTATATGTGTATATATATGTATGTATGTGTATACACATGATATCTTCTTTGTCCAGTCATCTGTTGATAGACACTTAGATTGTTTCCATGTCTTGTCTATTGTAAATAACGCTGCAATGAACACGGGGGTACAGAGAGCTTTTCGAGAGAGTGATCTTTTTTTCTTTCATAATTGAGATTTTATTGGTTGTTTTGAGGATCAGTGCACAGACATTTCAATTTGTCCACAATTCTCAACATACGTACCAAAAATCTAAAAAATCATGTAGTTCTGATTCTTTTCTAAACAGTTATTCCAGTGACTTTCCAGCTTAAAATTTGGAGGCAAATTTCCCTTAACAGGACATCAAGTACCAACATCTTCAAATATTGGTATGTTGTTACATCGTAAGTCCTACTAATTCACAATTTAATATCACGTACCCTACATAGTCAAATTATCGATCATTCACAGCACATTAACAAAGTTACTAGGAAAACTGGACTACCGCCACCAAGGATGTTACAGAGTGCACAGAATTCTGACCAGGAGAGCCAAGATCAAGGAGTGGGTGGTTCGCTTTAGGAAACAATTCTACCAGAAACAACATGGGAAGAGAAGCAATTTAAAGTGTTCAGGACATTAAATGCACAACTGACTCCAAACTGCCATATAGTGTGCTTTGTATTATAGGATATAAAGGCTACCCCCCCATCTATGGAATGTTAAGCTGACACCCAAGACAATCAAAGCCTCCCATATTCAATAGCCCACTATTTTTTGGTTGTACCAAAAAATAAGCAACCAGCAAATGATTTCACCTTTAAAAATAAAAAAAAGCATTTACAGTTAAAAAATGGGATGAGGTAGGATTCCCTCCTTTTTAAAAATGTTTCTGGAACTACTGAAAAACTTGCGTTTACAAAATAGTTGATAAAAATATTCCTCTGGATTGTACAAGAAGGGAGACAGGGGCCACTGATAGGACTGGGTGCGTGGCATTAATCAGACTCGGCTTCTTTCTCTGCTGCTTTATTAGAGGCTGGGTGCTCCTCGTTTTTAGTTTCTCTGTTTTCCGCAGGTAAGTCGTCTTCAGCCTCTTCGTTAGCCACTTCGACCTGTTTTCCCTTTGCTCCCCTTTTCTCTTTTGTTTGCACTTTTTTGTCTGAAGATGTATCCTTTCCTGCCGCCTGTTTTGGGCTTCGTTCCCACTTCTGCAGGAGCCGGTGTAGCTGACAACCTCGCGCATCTCCCCTCGGGCTCCTCGTTCGCCGCCCCGTGGCGGAGCTGACCTTTGATGAAGCTGGGATGCCTGGCTGCTGCCGTTCCTCCTGCTGCCCGAGCTGCTGGGGACCCGCTCAAGATAGTGATTTCGTTTCTTTTGGATAAATTCCCATAAGTGGGGCTGCTGTATCACATGGTGGTTCTATCTTTTATTTTTGGAAGAAACTCCATACTGTTTTCCATAGTGGCGGCACCAGTTTACATTCCCATCAACAGTGCACAAGGGTTTCCTTTTCTCCACATGCTCTCTGGTACTTATTTCTTGTCTTCTTGATAATAGCTATTCTAACAGGTATGAGGTAACATCTCATTGTGGGTTTGATTTGCATTTCCTGATTATTAGTGATGTTGAACACTTTTTCATGTATCTGTTCTCCTTTTGTATGTCTTCTTTGGAAGAATATGTATTCAGTTCCTTTTTTTTTTTTTTTTTTTTTTGTGGTACGCGGGCCTCTCACTGCTGTGGCCTCTCCTGCTGCGGAGCACAGACTCCGGACGCGCAGGCTCAGCGGCCATGGCTCACGGGACCAGCTGCTCCGCGGCACGTGGGATCTTCCCGGACCGGGGCACGAACCCGCGTCCCCCGCATCGGCAGGCGGACTCTCAACCACTGTGCCACCAGGGAAGCCCTCCATTTTTTTTATGTTTCTTTTTTTATATTGCAAGTTCTTGTTGGTCATCAATTTTATAAAAAAGAGTGTATAGAGGTCAATCCCAATCACCCAATTCAGCACACCACCATCCCCACCGCACCGCGGTTTTCCCCCCTTGGTGTCCATACGTTTGTTCTCTACATCTGTGTCTCGACTTCTGCCCTGCAAACTGGTTCATCTGTACCATTTTTCTAGGTTCCACATACATGAGTTAATATACGATATTTGTTTTTCTCTTTCTGACTTACTTCACTCTGTATGGCAGTCTCTGGATCCATCCATGTCTCAACAAATGACTCAATTTCGTTCCTTTTTATGGCTGAGTAATATTCCATTGTATATATGTACCACAACTTCGTTATCCATTCGTCTGTCAATGGGCATTTAGGTTGCTTCCATGACCTGGCTATTGTAAATAGTGCTGCAATGAACAATGGGGTGCATGTGTCTTTTTGAATTATGGTTTTCTCTGGGTATATGCCCAGTAGTGGGATTGCTGGATCATATAGTAATTCTATTTTTAGTTTTTTCAGGAACCTCCATACTGTTCTCCATAGTGGCTGTATCAATTTACATTCCCACCAACAGTGCAAGAGGGATCCTTTTTCTCCACACCCTCTCCAGCATTTGTTTGTAGATTTTCTGATGATTCCTATTCTAACAGGTGTGAGGTGATACCTCATTGTAGTTTTGATTTGCATTTCTCTAATGATTAGTGATGCTGAGCAGCTTTTCATGTGTTTGTTGGCAATCTGTATGTCTTCTTTGGAGAAATGTCTATTTAGGTCTTCTGCCCATTTTTGGATTGGGTTGTTTGTTTCTTCAATATTGAGCTGCATGAGCTGTTTATATATTTTGGAGATTAATCCTTTCTCCGTTGATTCGTTTGCAAATATTTTCTCCCATTCTGAGGGTTGTCTTTTTGTCTTGTTTACTGTTTTCTTTGCTGTGCAAAAGATTTTAAGTTTCATTAGGTCCCATTTGTTTATTTTTGTTTTTATTTCCATTACTCTAGCAGGTGGATCAAAAAAGATCTTGCTGTGATTTTTGTCAAAGAGTGTTCTTCCTATGTTTTCCTCTAAGAGTTTTATAGTGTACTGTCTTACATTTAGGTCTCGAATCCATTTTGAGTTTATTTTTGTGTATGTTGTTAGGGAGTGTTCTGATTTCATTCTTTTACATGTAGCTGTCCAGTTTTCCCAGTACCACTTATTGAAGAAACAGTCTTTTCTCCATTGTATAACTTTGCCTCCTTTGTCATAGATTAGTTGACCATAGGTGTGTGGGCTTATCTCTGGGCTTTCTATCTTGTTCCATTGTTCTATATTTCTGTTTTTGTGCCAGTACCATATTGTCTTGATTACTGTAGCTTTGTAGTATAGTCTGAAGTCAGGGAGTCTGATTCCTCCATCTCCGTTTTTTTCCCTCAAGACTGCTTTGGCTATCAGGGTCTTTTGTGTCTCCATACAAATTTTAAGAGGATTTGTTCTAGTTCCGTAAAAAATGGCTTTGGTAATTTTATGGGGATTGCATTGAATCTGTAGATTGCTTTGGGTAGTGTAGTCATTTTCACAATATTGATTCTTCCAATCCAAGAACATGGTATATCTCCCCATCTGTTGGTATCATCTTTAATTTCTTTCATCAGTGTCTTATAGTTTTCTGCATACAGGTCTTTTGTCTCCCTAGGTAGGTTTATTCCTAGGTATTTTATTCTTTTTGTTGCAATGGTAAATGGGAGTGTTTCCACAATTTCTCTTTCAGATTTTTCATCATTAGTGTATAGGAATGCAAGAGATTTCTGTGCATTAATTTTGTATCCTGCTACTTTACCAAATTCATTGATTAGCTCTAGTAGTTTTCTGGTGGCATTTTTAGGATTCTCTATGTTTAATATCATGTCATCTGCAAACAGTGACAGTTTTACTACTTCTTTTCCAATTTGGATTCCTTTTATTTCTTTTCCTTCTCTGATTTCCATGGCTGGTACTTCCAAAACTATGTTGAATAATAGTGATGAGAGTGGACATCCTTGTCTCGTTCCTGATCTTAGAGGAAATGCTTTCAGTTTTTCACCATTGTGAATGATGTTTGCTATGGGTTTGTCGTATATGGCCATTATTATGTTGAGGTAGGTTCCCTCTATGCCCACTTTCTGGAGAGTTTTTATCATAAATGGGTGTTGAATTTTGTCAAAAGTTTTTCTGTCTCTATTGAGATGATCATATGGTTTTTATTCTTCAGTTTCTTAATATGGTGTATCACATTGATTGATTTGTATCACATTGAAGAATCCTTGCATCCCTGGGATAAATCCCACTTGATCATGGTGTATGATCCTTTTAATGTGTTGCTGGATTCTGTTTGCTAGTATTTTGTTGAGGATTTTTGCATCTATATGCATCAGTGATATTGGTCTGTAATTTTCTTTTTTTGTAGTATCTTTGTCTGGTTTTGGTATCAGGGTGATGGTGGCCTCACAGAATGAGTTTGGGAGTGTTACTTCCTCTGCAATTTTTTGGAAGAGTTTGAGAAGGATGGGAGTTAGCTCTTCTCTAAATGTTTCATAGAGTTCACCTGTGAAGCCATCTGATCCTGGACTTTTGTTTGTTGGAAGATTTTAAATCACAGTTTCAATTTCATTACTTGTGATTGGTCTGTTCATACTTTCTGTTTCTTCCTGGTTCAGTCTTGGAAGGTTATACCTTTCTAAGAATTTGTCCATTTCTTCCAGGTTGTCCATTTTATTGACATAGAGTTGCTTGTAGTAGTCTCTTAGGATGCTTTGTATTTCTGCAGTGTCTGTTGTAACTTCTCCTTTTTCATTTCTAATTTTATTGATTTGAGTCCTCTCCCTCTTTTTCTTGATGAGTCTGGCTAATGGTTTATCAATTTTGTTTACCTTCTCAAAGAACCAGCTTTTATTTTAATTGATCTTTGCTATTGTTTTCTTTGTTTCTATTTCATTTATTTCTGCTCTGATCTTAATGATTTCATTCCTTCTGCTAACTTTGGGTTTTGTTTGTTCTTCTTTCTCTAGTTCCTTTAGGTGTAACGTTTGATTGTTTATCTGCGATTTTTCTTGTTTCTTGAGGTAGGCTTGTATAGCTATAAAATTCCCTCTTAGAACTGCTTTTGCTGCCTCCCATAGGTTTTGGATCATTGTGTTTTCATTGTCATTTGTCTCTAAGTATTTTTTGATTTCCTCTGATTTCTTCAGTGATCTCTTGGTTATTTAGTAACGTATTGTTTAGCCTCCATGTGTTTGTGTTTTTTTACGGTTTCTTCCCCTGTAATTCATTTCTAATCTCATAGCGTTGTGGTCAGAAAAGATGCTTGATATGATTTCAATTTTCTTAAGTTTACTGAGGCTTGATTTGTGACCCAAGATGTGATCTATCCTGGAGAATGTTCCGTGTGCACTTGAGAAGAAAGTGTAACCTGCTGTGTTTGGATGGAATGTCCTATAAATATCAATTAAATCTGTCTGATCTATTGTGTCATTTTTTTTTTTTTTTTTTTTTGCTGTACACAGCCTCTCATTGTTGTGGCTCTCCCTTTAAGGAGCACAGGCTCTGGATGCGCAGGCTCAGCAGCCATGGCTCACAGGCCCAGCCGCTCCATGGCATGTGGGATCTTCGCGGACCGGGGCATGAGCCCATGTCCCCTGCATCGGCAGGCGGACTCTCAACCACTGCACCACCAGGGAGGCCCCTATTGTGTCATTTTAAAGCTTCTGTTTCCTTATTTATTTTCATTTTGGATGATCTGTCCATTGGTGTAAGTGAGGTGTTAAAGTCCCCCACTATTATTGTGTTACTGTAGATTTCCTCTTTTATAGCTGTTAGCAGTTGCCTTATGTATTGAGGTGCTCCTATGTTGGGTGCATAGATATTTATAATTGTTATATCTTCTTCTTGGATTGATCCTTTGATTATTATGTAGTGTCCTTCCTTGTCTCTTATAACATTCTTATTTTAAAGTCTATTTTATCTGATATGAGTACTGCTACTCCAGCTTTCTTTTGATTTCCATTTGCATGGAATATCTTTTTCCATCCCCTCACTTTCAGTGTGTATGTGTCCCTAGGCCTGAAGTGGGTCTCTTGTAGACAGGATTATAGATGGGTCTTGTTTTTGTATCCATTCAACAAGCCTGTGTCTTTTGGTTGGAGCATTTAATCCATTGACGTTTAAGGTAATTGTCAATAGGTATGTTCCTGTGACCATTTTCTTAATTATTCTGGGTTGGTTTTTCTAGGTCCTTTTCTTCTCTTGTGTTTCCCACTTAGAGACGTTCCTTTAGTATTTGTTGTAGAGCTGGTTTGGTGGTGCTGAATTCTCTTAGCTTTTGCTTGTCTGTAAAGATTTTGATTTATCCATTGAATCTGAATGAGATCCTTGCTGGGTAGAGTAATCTTTGTTGTAGGTTCTTCCCTTTCATCACTTTAAGTATATTATGCCACTCCCTTCTGGCTTGTAGAGTTTCTGCTGAGAAATCAGCTGTTAACCTTATGGGAGTTCCCTTGTATGTTATTTGTCGTTTTTCCCTTGCTCTTTCAATAATTTTTGTTTGTCTGTAATTTTTGCCAATTTGATTACTATGTGTCTTGTCATGTTTCTCCTGGGGTTTATCCTGTATGGGACTCACTGCACTTCCTGGACTTGGGTGGCTATTTTCTTTCCCATGTTAGGGAAGTTTTTGACTATAATCTCTTCCAATATTTTCTCTGCTCCTTTCTCTCTCTCTTCTCCTTCTAGGACCCCTATAATGCGAATGTTGTTGCATTTAATGTTGTCCCAGAGGTCTCTTAGGCTGTCTTCATTTCTTTTCATTCTTTTTTCTATAGTCTGTTCCACAGCAGTGAATCCCACCATTGTGTCTTCCATGTTACTTATCCGTTCTTCTGCCTCAGTTATTCTGCTATTGATTCCTTCTAGTGTAGTTTTCATTTCAGTTATTGTATTGTTCATCTCTGTTTGTTTGTTCTTTAATTCTTCTAGGTCTTTGTTAAACATTTCTTGCATCTTCTCGATCTTTGCCTCCATTGTTTTTCCGAGGTCCTGGATCATCTTCACTATCATTATTCTGAATTCTTTTTCTGGAAGGTTGCCTATCTCCACTTCATGTAGTTGTTTTTCTGGGGTTTTATCTTGTTCTTTCATCTGGTACATAGCCCTCTGCCTTTTCATCTTGTCTATCTTTCTGTGAATGTGGTTTTTGTTCCACAGGCTGCAGGATCGTAGTTCTTCTTGCTTCTGCTGTCTGCCGTCTGGTGGATGAGGCTATCTAACCTTTTTTTTTTTTTTTTTTGTCATTCATTCGGTAGCCATTTATTGAATGCTTACTGTGTGCCAGGCCTTACTCAAGGCTCTGAGGACGCATCCATGAACAAAGCAGATAAAAATCTCTGCTCCTGTGGAGCTTACATTTAAGATCTATCATAAGGGATGGGATTAGCAATAAATTTACATAAATTCAACCATACCTATCAGCAAAGTGAAAAAGACACATTTAAATAGTTTAATTATTGGTACTACAGAAGTCTACTGTTAATATGTAGTTTTTTATTATACATTCTAGTTACTATATTCATAAAATATTCATACCCATGTATAACTCTACAGGCATTTGAATTGTAAGATTATATAGAGATTTCCAAGGACCATTTTGAGCATGCTTGATTCCATCCTTAGCGCAGCCCTAAAAACCCACCCACCTTCTGAGCTGTGACTGTATTGTACCACAGTGGAAACTCTGAGACTGTTGGGCAAAGGAGAACCATTTTAAGTATTTGAGAATGAGAGTGACAGCATGATAAATCCATGGCTGGTCGGTTTAGTCTGGTAACAGGGAACAAGAGATAGTACATTCACATAAACATACAGAGTCAATCAACAGGGGAATTCATGTCAAGAATTTTAAAAAAGTTCGTGAGCCATTTCCCATTGTTTTAAAACAACTAAAATAGTAAGAGCTTGAGGTCATAAATATTTATAATCAACTCCTGTTTGTAAAATCTAAAAGAAAAAATCTTAACACATGGGCTTATTCTGACTAAAGGGTTATCATTTTAATCAATTTTTCAAAGAGTATTTAAAAAGAACATCTAGTTAAGAAAAAATCATTTAAAAATTTTGCAGTATTGGCAAAATGGTATACATTAATACCAATCATTTAACACTGAAAACATTCTTGTACAATGTAAAAAAATTTTTGACAGTATGTGACTAGAAATATTCCATTACCATAAAGCTACAAAGAGATTTATGCTCCTAAGAGCAAAGTTAGAAAAGCAAAAATAATACTATAACACTGATAAGCACCAAGACAGAACTGTTTTGCACTTAGGGCCTGATTGGTTGTATTTAAACATAACCTCTACCAAAAAGGACCAAAATGACACCTCATTTGGTAAAAACAAAGAAAAAAAAGGATAAAAATATACACACTGAGGTCTGGAAACTGAAGAATGCCCACTTTAAAACAATAAAATCAATCATACCTGTTTTTTAACTAATGTGACATTTGCAAAATACATCCATGTCACTTTTCTTCCTCTTTAGTTCACTTTTACAATTCAGACCGCTCCATTTTTGTTAATGTGTTGTCACACTAGTGTAAATAAATATTCCGAATTATAGGAGCTTGCTATAATGAATCCAGACCATTGGAGCCAGACCCAGTAGCTCAAACAATCTTAGTTGCAGCTCATTCCAACTAGTGAAACACATTATTTATCTGTGTAGTTTTTAAAAACCTTAGCTAGATGAGGTGTGTGTGTGTGTGTGTGTGTCTGTGTGTGTGTGTGTACACATACAAGTTTGCCAGGGCAGTGGGAGAGTGTCTGCATCCCAGAGAGAGGAGTGATATACAAGCAACCATACACAATGGCCTGAAAGACTTGGGCAGCCAGACACCGAATTTCCCCCCAACCAAACCTGAGGCTGAGCAATGGGGGAATTAAAGGATCTGTCCTCATAACGTGGAATCAGTGAGAGGTTCGGAAAACTAAGACTAAGGCAGGATGCCTCGGCCACAACATTCCCATGACACTGGAGGATGTGAAGCAGCGACAGGGTTCAGGCGGGGATCAGGGACTGACTCTGGCTACACTTGGAGGGATTCCCTGGGTCTGCAGCTGAGGATCCCTGGACCTTCCCCAAAGGGCATTGGCAGTGGCCCTCCACCTCTTAGCGAGGATGTCTCATGGATCCCAGGGTCTGAGCCTGGGTATCCTCGCCTCCCGGTCTCAGAGGTTCTCTCAGTACAGGTACTATCCCTTCTAGAGGCTTGGCCAAAACCCACCACTACCTTCCACTGCCAACTCAGTCTTAGAAAGGGGTTCTCCTTCTGTCTCTGTGGGGTCCCTGAGTTTGAGGTAATGCCAACGTACCGTACGCTGTGTGGCAGTAACAAAGTCAGGCAGTCCACTGGAAAGCTCAAGCAATCTAGATTCAATATATTAGCCTGTTTCTGTTATCTCAGTAATACTTTTTAGCGAGATAGTTTCTCCACACAACTTATAATGTGTGGGGTAAAGGAAAAAAATATTGCTGGAATATGATAGAAAGATTTAAAAAGTTCAGCACTGAAACTCCTTCTTTAGGGAAGGAAAAGGAGACATATTATATTCCCACTCTCTATTTTCCATCCTTGGCTCTGAGGTACAAGAGCACCAAGGTTCCTGTAGAGCATGTTAAAGTTTCTCCCGGTCCCTCTACCCACAAAACAATCCTAGGGAAATCCTGAAAGGTCTACTTCCCAAATCTGTAACCATATCTCTGGGCATGTCTATATAGCTCTTTAATTCACTTTCAAAATCCATAGAATTTTTAAAACAAAATGACATAGTTGCATTCTTTAAGTGCCAGCCATGAAATCATCACTTAAAAAAAAAAGAAACTAGTCAGATTATATATACATAAGTCAGATAAAATTCTCTTTTTAAAATTAATTATTAATTATGGCTGCGTTGGGCCTTCATTGCTGTGCGCAGGCTTTCTCTAGTTGCGGCAAGCGGGGGCTACTCTTCCTTGCGGTGCGCGGGCTTCATTGTGGTGGCTTCTCTTTTTGGGGAGCACAACTGCTCTAGGTGCGCAGGCTTCAGTAGTTGGGACATGCGGGCTTCAGTAGTTGTGGCACACAGGCTCAGTAGTTGTGGCACATGGGCTTAGTTGCTCCACAGCATGTGGGATCTTCCCAGACCAGGGCTTGAACCCGTGTCCCCTGCATTGGCAGGCAGATTCTTAACCACTGTGCCACCAGGGAAGCCCTCTCTCTTTTTAAGGTGCTTTATTTGGTCTGCTGAAGACATGCCTATGGCTGCTTCTAAAAGCCCTTAGGGAGAGCCTCAGATGATATCCTGCAGTTGGATATTTTGCTCCAGTATTGTCAGGTTCTTAAACTACACTGTAGGCATAAGTTGTTGCATGAAAATCCCCCCAAATGTGCACACTAAATGCAGAGAAAAACCTCATTTATAATTCAGGTGAATTTTCATCACACCAGAATAATGATCTAACCTGTTCAAACATGTAACTTCTCTCTTTTTTCCCCCATGAACTAAATCCTCTTCTTTAAAAAATGGTCAGATTTGAAGATCAAGTTAAAATCCACCATATTTCAAGTTAAACTCTGAGGGTTTCTATACAACTGTAGCATGATTTCAAATTCATATTGGCATTCATCTTTCTATATTTTTCTATATTTATCCTAAAGGAGCTTCCTGGATCATAATATTTATGTAGAAATTAAAAGCATTTTATATTATACTGCGAAGTTCCAGTAAATTCTCAGTTTATCAGGGTTTACCCTTAGCTCAATGTCATACAACTTCTGCATGAGGCAAGTATACCGGTAACAAGTTATTTCAAATACAAAACAGCTCTGTGTCATAATTAAATTTGGGTAAAACTGCAAGCCTTCCACTGAATCATCTCAGCAAGAAGCAACCTTTCTTTAGCCAGGAGGACAGACATTCCCACAGGCTTAGCAAACTCTTCTGATGTTAGAGATACCTTTTCTGAAACCGTCTCCAAGGCTGAGGCCACCATTTACTCGTCCTTGTGGGACTGAAGTTCAATTACCATGACACTGCTGTCAAACACACGGAGGCCGAGAGGTAATTTCAGGGCTTCCAGCATCTTGCATGCATTCACTAAATCTTCTGGTGAGAGCAATTCCATTCCTCGAGCTTGGTTTACTAAACAGTACACCTCTGTGAGCGACATTATTCCCCCTCGTTCCTCCAAAGGCGACTGCAATATTCCAGCCAGCTGTTTGGCCAGCTGCATGTGGTACTGTGTGCCTGAGCCGTAGGTTTCCCTGGTAACCAGGTTAGCTATTCCCATGCTCAGCAAATAGGATTTAAACCTGATGCTCTCATCTTCTGTGATGTCACCTTGCTTGACTTTAATCTTATTAGCAATGGATTTTGATAACAGCACCAATTCCCTTAGCCTTGACCATTAGCTTGCTGAGGTCTCCGAAGGCCTCAGAAACGTTTTTGTCAGTTTCTTTTCAATACCTACAATTCCCACAGCCCTTATTCTTCCTGGCTGGGGTCCTCTATTTGCTTGTAACGACTGGGAAACTGGCATATTCTCCCACCTTCTCTGTGTCACTTCCTCTGATAAACACCTGTAAAACTCAATCTGGCCGTGTTCTTTGAAGGAAAGCTTGATGTAGGAGTTCTTACTACTCTGGAATGGGCCAGGTTCTTTATTACAAGGAGCTGGGTGAAGATGAGCCACTATTTTGGCACTTTTCCCAATTCCAGCTGCCTGTTCTTCAATGAACACAATTTGGGAAAGAGGAATGGCCATGCAGCATTCATGATTTTTCTGATCTCTCCAAATTAGATGGTGTGTACTAAGAAGGAGGGTCCCAGCATCAAATTTTATCTTCTCCTCGCCATCACAGATGTGCACCCTGCCTCAGTTCCATTTTTAAGTGGATCATTTTTTGCCCTAATGAGTTTTGTTCTTTTTATTTTTTGGATATTAACTCCCTTATCAGATATATGATTTGAAAATATTCCCTCCTATTTAGTAGGTTGCCTTTCATTTTGTTGGTGGTTTTCTTTGTTATGAAGAGGCTTTTTAGTTTGAGGTCGTCTCACTCTTTAATTTTTGCTTTTGTGGCCTTTGCTTTTGGTGCCAAGTCCAAAAATTATTGCCAAGACCAACTTCAAAGAGCTTACTCACTATGATTTCTTCTAGGAGTATTATGCTTTCAGGTATTACATTCAAATCTTTAATCCATTTTGAGTTGATTTTTGTGTATGGTAGAAGATAGTGATTCAGTTTCATTCTTTTGTATGTGTTCAGTTTTCCCAACACCATACTTTGAAGAGACCATCCTTTCCCCACTGTATATACTTGGCTCCTTTGGCATAAATTAATTGACCAAATATGTGTGTGTTTCTGGAATTTCTACTCTGTTCCACTGATCTATGTGTCTGTTTTTATGTCAATACCATACTGTTTTTATTACTTAGTTTTATAATATATTTTGAAATCAGGAAGCATGATGCCTCCAGCTTTATTCTTTTTCAAGATTTCTTTGGCTATTTGGGGTCTTTGTGGTTCCATACAAATGTTAGGATTGTTCTATTTCTGTGAAAATTGCCATTGTAAGGATTGCACTGAATCTGTAGATTGCTTTGGATAGTTGGACATGTTAACAATATTAATTCTTCCAATCCAAGAGCACAGACTATTTTTCTATTTGTATCATAAGTTCTTTCATCAGTGTCTTATATATTTCAGTGCACAGCTCTTTCACCTCCTTGGTTAAATTTATTCTTAGGTGTTTTATTCTCTTTGATAAAGTTGTAATTGGGATTGCTTTATTAATTTCTCTCTTTGTTAGTTCATTGCTAGTGTATAGCAACATAACAGATTTCTGTATATTAATTTTGTATCCTGCAACTTTACTGAATTCATTTAATAGTTCTAATAGTTTTTTAGTGGCATCTTTAGGATTTTCTACATATGGTATCACGTCATCTGTAAACAGTGACAGTTTTACTTTTTCCTCTCCACCTTGGATTCCTTTTATTTCTTGTTTGATTGCTGTGGCTAGGACTTCCAGTACTGTGTTGAATATACATGGCGAGAGTGGGCATCCTTGTTCCTGATCTCAGAGGAAATGCTTTCAGCTTTTCACCATTGAGTATGATGTTAGCTATAGGTTTGTTATACATGGTCATTATTATGTTGAGGTTTGTTCCCTCTATACCCATTTTGTTGAGGATTTTTAACATAAATGGACGTTGAATTTTGTCAGTAGTTTTTCTGCATCTATTGAGGTGATCATATGATTTATTCTTCAATCTGTCAATGTGGTGCATCACACTGATTTGCAGATACTGAACCATCCTTGCATCTCTGGAATAAATCCCCCTTGGTCATGGTGTAGGGTCATTTTAATGTATTGTTGAAATGTTAAAACCATTGGCTGAGCACCTACTAAAGGCTGGAATGAGCCTGAATAGTAAAGAACAAAAGCTCAGTATGACCGGAGAGTAGTGAGCAAAGTTGAGAGTCAGGAGCAAGGTGAATGGTCTGAGATAGATCTGAGAAAGGTATGGATCAATGGCTTTTCATGGATCCTTTTATGAAGGCCATGGAAGCCCTTGAAAGGTTTACAAAGGGGATTAAGAAGACCTGATTTAACATTACCATAATCACTCTGTCTATGCTGTGGAAAATTAGTTGTAGAGGAAACAATTACAGAAGCAAGGAAACTTGTAGGAGGCTGTTGCAGCAGTACAGGCACTGGGGGCTTGGACCATGGTGGTGGTCTTGAAGAAGGAGAGAAGTGGATAGTTCTGGATATATACTGGTGATAGAGTCTTGCTAATGTATTTCACGAAGCAGATGAGAAAAAGAAAAAAATCAAGAAGGACTCTGTTTTGGCTTGTGCTATGGGTAGATGTTGGTATCATATGTAAGGTAAGGGAATCCCAGGCAGAAAATTGAGTTCTGTTTTAGACCTGATAAATTTCAGGTGTATATTAGCCATATGGAAATGTCATGCACACAACAGAACCTGATAGTTTGGAGCTCAGGGACAAGATCGAGGCTCAAGATACAAGGAAATGTCCGTAGCAACACAGAGTGTATTGTTATTATGTCTCCTTGAAATCGCAGTGGCCACCATTTCTCCTGTCTCCCTCTAAGGTCCAGTTCAGTGTCTCTAGATGCCTACAGGGAGCAAAGTTTAGGGGCTTTGGAAGGGGAGGCAAGCATAGAGATGGTTCTCACTCAACACTGATAGTCAATCACCACATTCCTATGAATATTTCCCTTTCCTGCGGGATCATATGTATTTTCAGAATCCATTTAACTCCCTGTTTTTCAGGTCTCATGTTAAAGGTCACCTTCTTAGAAAGACCTTCTCTAGCCTCCCTATGCAAAATAGGTCTCCTTGCTTGGTTTCCACCCCTACTGCACCATTTCCTCATCCAGCACACTGTTAATTTTATTCGTATCATTCATTTATAATAATTAGTTTGTTTTTTATTTCTCCCCTCCACTGGAGAGAGAATTAAACTCTGTGATGGAAGGAAACATGCCTGCGTGGTCATCATTGTCAGCCAGAACTAGCACTGTGCCTGGCACATAGTAGGTGCACAATAAATATTTGTTGAGGACGTGAACAAGCTGCCCCTGTCTGAGATATCATGAGTGGATTAATTGATGCTCTAAGCATGGGCTGGAGTAGCCTTACTCCAGATCACCAAGCCCTCTGCCCAAGACAAGGAAAGGGTTTTGTTCTATTTTGTTTATTATGATAAGAACATTTAACATGGGATCTACCCTCTTAACAAAATAGTCAAACTCGTAGAAGCAGAGAGTAGAATGGTAGTTGCCAGGGCAGGGTGAAGGGGATGTGGGAAGTTGCTATTCAATGGGTATAAACTTTGTTATGCAAGATAAAGCAGGTCTGAGGAACTGGATTTTATTTAACCTTTTTAAATTTTTATTTATGTATTTTAAAAGTATTTATTTATTTGTCTGCACCAGGTCTTCGTTGCCACATGCAGGATCTTCGTTGTGTCATGTGGGATCCTTTTTTTAGTTGTGGCATGTGGCATGCGAATTCTTAGCTGCGGCATGTGGGATCTAGTTCCCTGACCAGGGATCAAACCAGGGCCCCCTGCATTTGGAGCATGAAGTCTTAGCCACTGGACCACCAGGGAAGTCCCTATTTAACCTTTTTTTTTTAAATATATAGTTAATTTACAATGTCATGTTAGTTTCAGGTGTACAGCAAAGTGATTCAGTTATACACACACACACACACACACACACACACACACATATATTCTTTTTCAGATTCTTTCCCATTATAGGTTATTACAAGACATTGAATATAGTTCCCTGTGCTATATAGCAGGTCCTTGTTTATTTATTTTACACATATTGTGTATTTGTTAATCCCAGACTCCAAATTTATCTCTTCCCCCTCCTGCCCCTCCCCACTGCAATTCTCTTTGGTAACCATAAGTTTGTTTTCTATGTCTGTGAGTCTATTTCTGTTTTATAAATAAGTTCACTTGTATTCTATCTTAGATTCCATACATAAGTGATATTATATGATATTTGTCTGTTTCTTTCTGACTTACTTCACTTAGTATGATAACCTCTAGGTTCATCCATGGTGCTACAAATGGCATTATTTCCTTCTTTTTTATGGCTGAGTAATATTCCATTGTGTATCTATACCACATCTTTATCCATTCATTTGTAGGTGAACACTAGGTTGCTTCCATGTCTTGGCTATTGTAAATAGTGCTGCTCTGGACATTGGGGTGCATGTATCTTTTCAAATTAGAGTTTTCTCTGGATATATGCCCAGGAGTGGGATTGCAGGATCATATGGTGACTCTATTTTTAGTTTCCCATGGAACCTTCACACTGTTCTCCATAGTGAGTGTACCAATTTATATTCCCACCAACAGTGTAGGAGGGAGGAACTGGATCTTAAAGACCCCACCTGGAATAATTACCAGGGAACGTAGAGGCAAACAACATGGTGGAATTCCAAGACCCGTGAGTGCTGTTTGCTTCAATCACTGAGCACGATGGCATATGCAGAATTATGGCCCAGAGATGGGTGGATCCACTCTTAACACCCTGCTAAGCTCCTGAAATGAAAGATTTTTTGTAAGCATTTTAAGTTGTTCTCATGAGATGTCAGGGCCAGCAAGCTGAAAAACCATATGACTGTTTGCCAGCTGCCTGGTTTGAAATCTAGTCCCTGCCATGGAAAATGCAATTGAGAAAATATTTCAAGATTTCTAATCAAGATGCGTCCCCTGCAGGAGAGAAGGCTATTTTTATGTTCATCCCAACACACTGCAGAGTTCTGGGAATGCTGGGATGAGAAGCTAAGCGCTAGCTCTCCTCCTAAGGAGGAGGCTGAAAATATCACAGAGCTCTGTTTCCCAGCAACATCTCCCCTCCAAATCTCGAGAGGTAGAAAGAAGGAACAGCGGGTCCAGTTAAGAAAATATACTGGGACTTCAGAGCTCTGTTTCCCAGCAACATCTCCCCTCCAAATCTCCTGAGAGGTAGAAAGAAGGAACAGCGGGTCCAGTTAAGAAAATATACTGGGACTTCACTGGTGGTCCAGTGGTTAAGACTCTGTGCTTCGGGCTTCCCTGGTGGCGCAGTGGTTGGGAGTCCGCCTGCCGATGCAGGGGGGCATGGGTTTGTGCCCCGGTCCCGGAAGATCCCACATGCCGCGGAGCGGCTGGGCCCGTGAGCCATGGCCGCTGAGCCTGCGCGTCCGGAGCCTGTGCTCCGCAACGGGAGAGGCCGCAGCAGTGAGAGGCCCGCGTACCGCAAAAAAAAAAAAAAGACTCTGTGCTTTCACTGCAGGGGGCTCGGGTTCGACCCCTGATCTGGGAACTAAGATCCCGCATACCATGCTGCGGCCAAAATGGGAAAAAAAAAAAATACATACACACACACACACACACACACACACATACACATATATACACAGTGAAGTGGCAGAAATATTATAAAGGGAAGATGAAATGGTAAAGGCTTTTGTTAATCTGAAGTAAAGGTATTCTTAAGAGTATTAATCTATACCTGTGAATTAGCCAATAGGGAGGCATGAAGGCAAAGGGAAAACCTGTCAAAATTTCCATTATTCTAGAGGAGGTCAGAGTTCATAGCTTGAGACACATCGTGATCTACGCATGTTAGAATTTGTTCTTCTTTTGAAATATTGTTTTATGCCTCTCTTTAGTCTGATGAAAAAGTCTCACTAAACAGTGTAATAAAGTTCTGGAAACATCTGTGTATATCAATCACTGTAATTTGGAAGGGAAAATCAGAAAAGGGAGGGCTTAAATCTTTGCAGTCTGAGTTTCCAGGAAAGAGGAGCTGGTGACCCTCCTAGCCAAAACCTTCCTGATATTCGATTATCTGAGAGCCAGAAAATGGGAAGCACTTGATGTGTGCGACCTGTTGGCTTGTCGGCACTTGGTGTCTGACACCAAAATGGTAAAAATGAGTTGAGAGTAGAGCCTTTTCCTCAGGGATGTAAGAGTAGTTGTTTGTGAAACGCTGTGTGGTCACATTCAGTGTGCTGTGCTCTGTGGGTTATAATGTTCCCTTTATTCCCCACCACAACTCTCCAAAAAAAAAAAAAAGGACAATAATCCAATCCTTCAAAGTCCCAGTGCAAAAGTAAAATTTAAAAATGGCCAATAGCATGGGTTGAAAACATGTATAACCATGACTGACATGATTTTAAAAGTAGAAATGGGTTCTATGTGATGGGAGTTAGGACTATGGGAGAATCCTCCCATTCTTTCCTCCTCTTTTGTAGCTGAAAGCCAGTTGTAGGCCTCCCCCCGCATCAGTGACCCTGCTGAATGTCTCTGGTGGGCATCGTCACCACATGCAGATGAACGAGCGATGCTGAAGGCCCAGCCTCACACTGCTTGCTGGGGTGGATGATGTATGGATAAACATTCTGTAGCGGTGGCAGGACTAATATTCCACCCATCACTGATGTTTATGATCAAAACAAGAAAAATCTATGGAGATTAGAGGAAACCATGTCTCTCAAACTGATCATGTTGCTTTCCTCTCAGAAGTCCCCGTGGTGTACAGTTCTTGGCAAACAGGCAGACTGGGTGCGTGTAAAGGCCTATGCCTCTGGGACATTGACAAGGGTTACCTGGAGGAGAGCGGTGGAAGGGCTGGGCTGGCCCCTCGCTCCAAAAACTTTCCACTTGGCCTTGGATTAGGTAACCCAAGATGGACAATAACTTCCGTCTTCCAAACTAAACACTTGGGTCTGAGTTATTAACCCCAAGTAAAAATTGCCTTGGGGGATCCAAAGCAAAGTCACACTTAACGAAGAAAGTCCGTTTTTAGTGCTGCCCACATGCAAGGTTGGGGGTGCAGGTAGAACCACTCTTTGGAAGAGATTCCCGTACTTGAGCAAATGTAAAAAAATCAATCCTCTTCATGTATATTCCAGGGCTATGTTGGAAAGCAAATATAGATATAAATATAATAGATTGATTGGTTTTTCAATTTACTAATGGGGAAACTAGTATAGAGAAGCTAAATCATCTCTGTAACATGAAACCAAAATGGTAAAAATGAGTTGCGAGTAGAGCCGTCTGATAAAGGGTTAATATCTAAAGTATATAAGGAACTCAACTAACTCAAAAGCAAGAAAACAAATAGTTTTAAAATGGGCAAAGGACCTGAACAGACATTTCTCAAAAGAAGACGAAGAACCAACAGGTATATGAAAAGGTACTCAACATCACTAATAATCAGGAAATTCAAGTGAATTCCACAATGGATATCACAAAAAAGACAAAAGATTAAGTGTTGGCAAGGATATGGAGAAAAGGGAACACTTGTGCACTGTTAGTGTGATCGTAAATTGGTACAACCATTATGGAAAACAGAATGGAGGGTCCTCAAAAAATTAAAAACAGGACTACCATATGATCCAGAATTCCTACTTCTGGGTATATATCCAAAGAAAATGAAATCAGTATTTCAAAGAGAGATCTGCACTCCCACATTTATTGCAGCATTTATCGATAAAACAGCCAAGGAAACAACCTAAGGGTCTACTGACAGATAAATGGATAAAGATGATGTGGTGTATATGTGTGTGTGTGTGTGTATATATATAATATAATATACATATTATACAATGGAACATTATCCTTAAAGAGAAGGGAAATCTTGTCATTTGTGATAACATAGATGAACCTGGAGGACATTATGCTCAATGAAATAAGCCAGACACAGAAAGTCAAATACTGCATGCTGTTGCCTATATATAATAATCTGAAATAGTCAAACCCTTAGAAACAGAGAGTAGAATGGTGTTTACCAGGGGCTGGAGAGTAGGGGAAGTAGGAAAATGTTGGTCAAAGAGTACAAAGCTTAAAATATGCAGGATGAATAAGTTCTGGATGTATAATGTACAGCCCAGCAACTACAGTTAAATATACTGTATTGTATACTTGAAATTTGCTAAGAGAGTAGTTCTTAATTGTTCTTAACAAAACAAAAGTAACTATATGAGGTGATGAATATCTTAACTAGCTTGATTGTGGTAAGCATTTCATGATGTATCTATACATATATGAAAACATCATGTACACCCTAAATATATACAATTTTTATTTTTAAATTATTCCTCAGTAAAGCTGGAAGAAAAATGTGTCCATAGGGATGTACCCTTCTCACCACAGGACCTGATTTTATACCATTAAATTGAATTATTGAACCCAAGTTGAGGCAGGAAAATTCTAAGACGGCTCCCACAGATCCCCACCTCCTGGTATTTATGTTCTTTGTGTTGTCCTCCCTTTGGGTGTGTGTAGGACCTTGTGACTTCATTCTAACCAATGGAATATTGTAAAGGTGATGGGATATGACTTTCTTGATTAGGTTACACAAGACTAACTTACATCTTACTCGTGGACTTTCTCTGTTGCCCTCTTGGCTTGTATGCTTTGAAGTAAACAGTCATGCTGGAGCAGCCCACGTGGCAAGGAATTGAGGGCAGCCAACAGCCAGCTAGGAACCAAGGGCCTCAGTTCAACAGCCTGCAAGGAACCAATCTTACCAACAACCATGTGAGCCTGGAAATAAATTCGAGCCTTCAGATAAGACCCCAGTCCCGGCCAGCTCCTCAGTTGCAGCCTCGTGATAGTCCCTGAGGCAGAGAACCCAGCTAAGCCGTGCCCAGACTCCATGGAAAATGTGAGATAATACATGCATCTTGCTTTGAGGCAATAAAACAATGTGCATGTGCTATCTCAGTTAGTTACTAAGTCATTAGTAATTACACAGTTATTACTGTGTGGTACTTTGTTACACAGCAATAGGTGGCTAATGTATCAGTCTAAACTATTTGCATTTGGATCAGTTTACCGATGTTCAGAGGTGCTCCAGGTACCTCAATGTTTATCTTCTTACCCAGGGGGCTCCCCAAGATAATTACCCCTAAAGTGTTTATTCTGAAGATAACTAACCTATTTTACCTTCAGAGCAGTGACTTCTCAATTCTTGCTGCATATTATCATCATAGGGAAGGTGGTTTATTTTGCTTACAGATATTCCCTATCTGGTAAGATATTGTTCTAATGGATTCTGTTTTGTTTACTATTTTATATATTTTCACATTACTTAAGAGGAGAAGCTTCAGGGTTTCCTCTTGACCTTCCTTGCCATACTAGCCTTAACCGCATGGTTCAGGGATCCAATGTGGGTGTCCGACAGGTGCCAAGAATGTCTATTCCAACTGTATACTTGGGAGCTGGGGAAAGTAAACACAGAATGGGTTCACAGACCCATGAGACTTACTGTGACAGGGACTTGGGCCAGAATACCATTTACTATGAGACACCCCCCTCCCTCAATAAGCATCGCCTCTGTTAGCTCAGGGATAGCTCAGTGCCATCATCGAATCCTATTCAGGTTTTAGGATTTCCCTTTCTCTGGTGCACATTTACACTAGTGAGCACCTGTACACACAAGGAAGATTTATAACATCCTGTAATGTTACCACAGGGTTTTCTTCAGGGTTTCTGATCTCCCCTTTAATCAAGGGCTCTATGAACTCTCTCAGGTCTTGGAATCAGTTGAAGGACCCTGACTAACGTATAAGTAGAGACTCAAGGCAGGCCTCTGTTTCATGTATATATTGGGATGGCCAAAAAGTTCGCTCGGGAGTTCGTTCGGGTTTTCCCCATATGATCTTTTTTTTTTTTTTTTTTTAATTCCCTCCCCCCCTTTTTTTAAATTAGTAGATATCTAGAAGTTTAACATCTGGGTCATGGGTATGAACATTTTAAATTTTAACAGGTGGTGCAAAGTGAATGTTCTAATTGACCAGGTCACCACTGGTAAATAGATCCCTCTGTCTATAAAACCTTGCCAATGCATGGTATTCTCAAATGTAACATTTCTTCTTATCTGATCACTGTAAAATATCACTAGTGATTTAATTTGTATTTCCCTGGTTGTTAGTGAGGGCAAACTTACTGTCCTATGTTTCTTAACCATTTGTATTTCCTATTCAATGAATTGCCTATTATATTTATTTTCCTACTGGATCATCTTTTTCTTATTAATTTTTAGCAGTTCTTTTTATATTCTGGATATAAACCTTTTGTCTTTCATATTTGTGTTGACTATCTTTCACAATCTGGTTCTTGTCTTTGAACTTTGTTTAGGTGTCTTTTGTTTAAAAGTAGTTTAAAATTTTCAGGTAATCGATTTTATTGATATGTTCTTTTACGGTTTTTACTTTTCTTAATTTTAGGAAGACAGGTTTAGTTCCTTTTTTGTTCTCTAGTACAATGAGTATGCAGTAATTCTGGATCAGATGTGAAAATCAGTGCAGAGTTGAAACTCAGTCGATACTGGTCCTAATGGACTTAATCAACAGAGGATCTCAGGAAATATCTAATACGTGTACCCCACTTTAACAAAGTGAAGATACCGTTTTCTTTTCTCATCAATGATTTTATGCCTGAGCTTATTATATTTAGCAGTTGGATTCTCCTCCTTTGATTTTCAACATCGTGTAATTAGACATTTGACAATCTCCACTGAATGGCTTTCTCATTCTGTCACTAAAATTTTAACAGCAGTTAAGTGAAACAAGAGAAAGCTGTGTTCACCAAGATATACTCCAAATTCAAGGGAAAGTGGGTTTCAGAATTGGAATTAACATGGTTATGTCACATGAGAAAAATCTATCTTGGACTTTCCTGCTTTACGTACACCTGGCCCACTCTGTTCACACATTAAAATTTCCTGCGTCCCAAACACCTTACAGCACATTTATCCTTGTCTGTTTATTAGCTTATGTTCAGAGTAAGGTATCAAGTAGTGAGACTTTTAGAAGTTTGACAAGGTCTAAAGTGACTGCTGCCCCAAATTTTAGCAATGGAGATTGAATACAGAATCTTAGTGAGACAGACAGACTCCTGGCATACCACTGTACCTTGGGGCCAGCCTCCAGATTTGTTATACATGCTAATTTAAGAACACGTGGTGGACAGTGACTGCTTTGATAGTTTTTTTTTTTTTGAAACGTAGTAACATTTTATTTCGGTTCCCAACTAGTTATTAATACAATTTGTGCTGTCACAATAACTACACCACTTTATGAAAACATTTAGTTTCTATTCATGAAGAGACCACTTTCCCTCCTACAATACACTCTTTAGTTGAGCTCCAGTTTACTTTTTAAGTAATTTATACAAACTTCTTTATAGAAAAACATTTTCCACTTCAAATTTATGGTAATATTGAAATTATTTTTTTAGATGTTCGCTCAATGAATAGTTTTTACCAGGAAAAAAAAAAAGCAAATATTAATTCATCCTTTCTTTGAAGGGTCTAAAACATGTAATTTAGGCATATACAATCTTTTTTTTTCCCACAACTCACATACACACTGTATTTTATTTTTACAAGAGATAAATAGACTGACACCAAGCATCGTAAATGGATGACCACAACAAAAGCAACAATGATTGCAATGACCAAACACGAAACACACTCACACTATGTCATAACAGTGACATTCAGCCCAGGAATCCTCCATGGTAACAGCTCCTTTACTTTGCAGTGAAAATTGATTTGTATATTTTTTGCCTCTGAGTCCTTGTGGGATTTTTTTTTTTAATTCAAACATAAAGTCACAAAAATTATAATCATTCTCATCAGTTCACTCAGTCCCACGTAATTAATTTTTTTTCATCTTGATCTTTTGTTCTATGAATTCATCACTTTTCCATCAGAGTTCTGAAAATGCTCATTCATTCAGTTTAGCAGTACAGTCAGTTACCAGAAACCTGTACTTGTCAGAGTCTTTTCCATGAATTCCTTGAAGATGAAACCCTTTTATAGGAACATCTTTGTGAAAGCATCAGAGTACATCCAGAACTGTCTGTAAATGACAAAAGACTTAAAAATGACCACGGTTAAAGATGTGATGAAAGTTCATAATAATGCAATTGACAAGGAAATTTAGTTATTTCTGAGATATACATTTTAAAGTAATAACTAGAATTATGACTTATAACATTATACCAGAACATATAAGATTTTTAGAAATTTCATGTAATGTCTGAAACATTTATATTAACATATTTCCATACACATAACCCAAAGAAAGTTTAGTATTCTGTTTTTTTATACTGCAGGTTCTTATTAGTCATCAATTTTATACACATCAGTGTATACATGTCAATCCCAATCACCCAATTCAGCACACCACCATCCGCACCCCCCGCGGCTTTCCTCCCTTGGTGTCCATACGTTTGTTCTCTACATCTGTGTCTCTATTTCTGCCTTGCAAACCAGTTCATCTGTACCATTTTTCTAGATTCCACATATATACATTAATATACAATATTTGTTTTTCTCTTTCTGACTTACTTCACTCTATATGACAGTCTCTAGGTCCTTCCACATCTCTACAAATGACCCGGTTTCGTTCCTTTTTATGGTTCCATTATATATATGTACCACATCTTCTTTATCCATTCGTCTGTCAATGGGCATTTAGGTTGCTTCCATGACCTGGCCATTGTAAACAGTGCTGCAATGAACATTGGGGTGCATGTGTCTTTTTGAATTATGGTTTTCTCTGGGTATATGCCCAGTAGTGGGATTGCTTGATCATATATTCCCACCAACAGTGCAAGAGGGTTCCCTTTGCTCCACACCCTCTCCAGCATTTGTTGTTTGTAGATTTTCTGATGATGCCCATTCTAACTGGTGTGAGGTGATACCTCAGTGTAGTTTTGATTTGCATTTCTCTAATAAATGGTGATGTTGAGCATCCTTTCATGGGTTTGTTGGCAATCTGTATGTCTTCTTTGGAGAAATGTCTATTTAGGTCTTCTGCTCATTTTTGGATTGGGTTGTTTGTTTCTTCAATATTGAGCTGAATGAGCTGTTTATATATTTTGGAGATTAATCCTTTGCCCGTTGATTCGTTTGCAAATATTTTCTCCCATTCTGATGGCTGTCTTTTCATCTTCTTTATGGTTTCCTTTGCTGTGCAAAAGCTTTGAAGTTTCATTAGGTCCCATTTGTTTATTTTTGTTTTTATTTCCATTACTCTAGGAGGTGGATCAAAAAAGATCTTGCTGTGATTTTTGTCAAAGAGTGTTCTTCCTATGTTTTCCTCCAAGAGTTTTATAGTTTCCAGTCTTACATTTAGGTCTTTAATCCATTTTGAGTTTATTTTTGTGTATGGTGTTAGGGAGTGTTCTGATTTTATTCTTTTACATGTAGCTGTCCAGTTTTCCCAGCACCACTTATTGAAGAGACTGTCTTTTCTCCATTGTATATCCTTGCCTCCTTTGTCATACATTAGTTGACCATAGGTGCATGGGTTTATCTCTGAGCTTTCTATCCTGTTCCATTGATCTATGTTTCTGTTTTTCTTCCAGTACCATATTGTCTTGATTACTGTAGCTTTGTAGTATAGTATGAAGTCAGGGAGTCTGATTCCTCCAGCTCCATTTTTTTCCCTCAAGACTGCTTTGGCTATTTGGGGTCTTTTGTGTCTCCATACAAATTTTAAGATGATTTGTTCTAGTTCCATAAAAAATGCCACTGGTAATTTGATAGGGATTGCATTGAATCTGTAGATTGCTTTGGGTAGTGTAGTCATTTTCACAATATTGATTCTTCCAATCCAAGAACATGGTATATCTCTCCATCTGTTGGTATCATCTTTAATTTGTTTTATCAGTGTCTTACAGTTTTCTGCATACAAGTCTTTTGTCTCCTTAAGTAGGTTTATTCCTAGGTATTTTATTCTTTTTGTTGTAATCGTAAATGGGAGTGTTTCCTTAATTTCTCTTTCAGATTTTTCATCATTAGTGTATAGGAATGCAAGAGATTTCTGTGCATTAATTTTGTATCCTGCTACTTTACCAAATTCATTGATTAGCTCTAGTAGTTTTCTGGTGGCATTTTTAGGATTCTCTATGTTTAATATCATGTCATCTGCAAACAGTGACAGTTTTACTTCTTCTTTTCCAATTTGGATTAATTTCTTTTTCTTCTCTGATTTCCGTGGCTAGGCCTTCCAAAACTATGTTGAATAATAGTGGTGAGAGTGGACATCCTTGTCTTGTTCCTGATCTTAGAGGAAATGCTTTCCGTTTTTCACCATTAAGAATGATGTTTGCTGTGGGTTTTTCATATATGGCCTTTATTATGTGGAGGTAGGTTCCCTCTATGCCCACATTCTGGAGAGTTTTTATCATAAATGGGTGTTGAATTTTGTCAAAAGTTTTTCTGCATCTATTGAGATGATCATATGGTTTTTATTCTGCAATTTGTTAATATGGTGTATCACGTTGATTGATTTACGTATATTGAAGAATCCCCGCATTCCTGAGATAAATCCCACTTGATCATGGTGTATGATCCTTTTAATGTGTTGCTGGATTCTGTTTGCTAGTATTTTGTTGAGGTTTTTTGCATCTATATGCATCAGTGATATTGGTCTGTAATTTTCTTTTTTTGTAGTATCGTTGTCCGGTTTTGGTATCAGGGTGATGGTGGCCTCGTAGAATGAGTTTGGAAGTGTTCCTGCCTCTGCAATGTTTTGGAAGAGTTTGAGAAGGATGGGTGTTAGCTCTTCTCTAAATGTTTCATAGAGTTCACCTGTGAAGCCATCTGATCCTGGACTTTTGTTTGTTGGAAGATTTTAAATCACAGTTTCAATTTCATTACTTGTGACTGGTCTGTTCATATTTTCTGTTTCTTCGTGGTTCAGTCTTGGAAGGTTATACCTTTCTAAGAATTTGTCCATTTCTTCCAGGTTGTCCATTTTATTGGCATAGAGTTGCTTGTAGTAGTCTCTTAAGATGCTTTGTATTTCTGCAGTGTCTGTTTTAACTTCTCCTTTTTCATTTCTAATTTTATTGATTTGAGTCCTCTCCCTCTTGATGAGTCTGGCTAATGGTTTATCAATTTTGTTTACCTTCTCAAAGAACCAGCTTTTAGTTTTATTGATCTTTGCTATTATTTTCTTTGTTTCTATTTCATTTATTTCTGCTCTGATCTTTATGAGTTCTTCTGCTAACTTTGGGTTTTGTTTGTTCTTCTTCCTCTAGTTCCTTTAGGTGTAAAGTTAGATTGTTTACTTGAGATTCTTCTTGTTTCTTGAGGTAGGCTTGTATAGCTATAAAATTCCCTCTTAGAACTGCTTTTGCTGCATCCCATAGGTTTTGGATCATCGTGTTTTCTTTGTCATTTGTCTCTAGGTATTTTTTGATTTCCTCTTTGATTTCTTCAGTGATCTCTTGGTTTTTTATAACGTATTGTTTAGCCTCCATGTTTTTGGTTTTTTAATGTTATTTTCCCTGTAATTCATTTCTAATCTCATAGTGTTGTGGTCAGAAAAGATGCTTGATATGATTTCAGTTTTCTTAAATTTACTGAGGCTTGATTTGTGACCCAAGATGTGATCTATCCTGGAGAATGTTCCATGCACACTTGAGAAGAAAGTGTAATCTGCTGTGTTTAGATGGATGTCCTATAAATATCAATTAAATCTATCTGATCTATTGTGTCATTTAAAGCTTCTGTTTCCTTATTTATTTTCATTTTGGATGATCTGTCCACTGGTGTGAGGTGTTAAAAGTCCTCCACTATTACTGTGTTACTGTCGATTTCCTCTTTTATAGCTGTTAGCAGTTGATTTATGTATTGAGGTGCTCCTGTGTTGGGTGCATAGATATTTATAATTGTTATATCTTCTTGGATTGTTCCCCTGATCATTATGTAGTGTCCTTCCTTGTCTCTTATAACATTCTTTATTTTAAGTCTATTTTATCTGATATGAGTATAGCTGCTCCAGCTTTCTCTTGATTTCCATTTTCATGGAGTATCTTTTTCCATCCCCTCACTCTCAGTCTGTATGTGTCCCTAGGTCTGAAGTGGGTCTCCTGTAGACAGCAGATATACGGGTCTTGTTTTTGTATCCATTCAGCAAGCCTGTGTCATTTGTTTGGAGCATTTAATCCATTCACGTTTAAGGTAATTATCAATAGGTATGTTCCTATGACCATTTTCTTTATTGTTATGGGTTTGTTTTTGTAGGTCCTTTCCTTCTCTTGTGTTTCCCACTTAGAGAAGTTCGTTTAGCATTTGTTGTAGAGCTGGTTTGGTGGTGCTGAATTCTCTTAGCTTTTGATTTCTCCATCGAATCTGAATGAGATCCTTGCCGGGTAGAGTAATCTTGGTTGTAGGTTCTTCCCTTTCATCACTTTAAGTATATCATGCCACTCCCTTCTGGCTTGTAGCTTTTCTGCTGAGAAATCAGCTGTTAACCTTATGGGAGTTCCCGTGTATGTTATTTGTTGTTTTTCCCTTGCTCTTTCAATAATTTTTGTTTGTAATTTTTACCAGTTTGATTACTGTGTGTCTTGGTGTGTTCCTCCTTGGGTTTATCCTGTATGGGACTCGCTGTGCTTCCTGGGCTTGGGTGGCTATTTCCTTTCCTATGTTAGGGAAGTTTTTGACTGTAATCTCTTCGAATATTTTCTCTGGTCCTTTCTCTCTCTCTTTTCTTTTTGGGACCCCTATAATGCGAATGTCGTTGTGTTTAATGTTGTCCCGGAGGTCTCTTAGGCTATCTTCATTTCTTTTCATTCTCTTTTCTTTAGTCTGTTCTGCAGCAGTGAATTCCACCATTCTGTTTTCCAGGTCACTTATCCCTTCTTCTGCTTCAGTTATACTGCTATTGATTCTTTCTAGTGTAGTTTTCATTTGTTATTGTAGTGTTTATCTCTGTTTGTTCTTTAATTCTTCTAGGTCTTTGTTAAGCATTTCTTGCATCTTCTCGATCTTTGCCTCCATTCTTTTTCCGAGGTCCTGGATCGTCTTCACTATCATTATTAATTCTTTTTCTGGAAGGTTGCCTATCTCCACTTCATTTAGTTGTTTTTCTGGGGTTTTATCTTGTTCCTTCATCTGGTACATAGCCCTCTGCCTTTTCAGCTTGTCTGTCTTTCTGTGAATGTGGTTTTTGTTCCACAGGCTGCAGCATTGTAGTTCTTGCTTCTGCTCTCTGCCCTCTGGCGGATGAGGCTATCTAAGAGGCTTGATGGGAGGGGCTGGTGGTGTGTAGAGCTGACTGTTGCTCTGGTGGGCAGAGCTCAGTAAAACTTTAATCCACTTCACTGTTGATGGGTGGGGCTGGGTTCCCTCCCTGTTGGTTGTCTGGCCTAAGGCAACCCAACACTGGAGCCTACCTGGGCTCTTTTATGGGGTCAATGACAAACTCTGGGAGGGCTCCCACCAAGGAGTACTTCCCAGCACTTCTGCTGCCAGTGTCCTTGTCCCCACAGTGAGCCACAGCCACCCCCTGCCTCTGCATGAGACCCTCCAACACTAGCAGGTAGGTCTGGTTCAGTCTCCCCTGGGGTCACTGCTCCTTCCTTTGGGTCCCGATGAGCACACTACTTTGTGTGTGCCCTGCAAGAGTGGTGTCTCATTTTCCCCCAGTCCCGTCAAAGTCCTGGAATCAATTCCCACTACGCTTCGAAGTTTGATTCTCTAGGAATTCCTCTTCCTGTTGCTGGACTCCCAGGTTGGGAAGCCTGACATGGGGCTCAGAACCTTCACTCCAGTGGGTGGACTTCCGTGGTATAAGTGTTCTCCAGTCTGTGAGTCACCCACCCAGCAGTTATGGGATGTGATTTTACTGTGATTGCGCCCCTCCTACCGTCTCACTGTGGCTTCTCCTTTGTCTTTGGATGTGGGGTATCTTTGGTGAGTTCCAGTGTCTTCCTGTCGATCATTGTCCAGCAGCTAGTTGTAATTCTGGTGTTATCGCAAGAGGGAGTGAGAGCACGTCCTTCTACTCTGCCATCTTGGTTCCTCTATCTTCCCATACGATCTTACGGAAAACCCCGAACCAACTTTTTGGCCAACCCCAATATTTATATGTATATATTTAGTAGGAGGTCCATCAGCTTTTCAGTCCTGGGAACTCCATGATCAGTCATTTGGATGGCCTCTTTAGTCATGCTTTCTTTTGGTTTAACACACATTTTTGTCTCTTGAAGATGAGCACTGCAACATGGACTTTGCACCCTAGGACCCCATTCTACACTGAAATCACAGGACTAGCTCAATGGCATATCCCACGTTCATCTCTCACCTTCTGAAGATGGCTTCAGTTTTAAGGACAGTGACGCTAAATACTTTTTCATTTTCGTTTTCTTTTTTCACAGCTTTATTGAGATATATTGACATACAACATTGTGTAAGTTTAAGGTGTACAATGTGTTGAATTGATACACTTAACATATTGCAAAATGATTACCACCATGGTGTTAGCTATCACCTCCATCACTTCACATATATACTATTACATTTTTGTGGTGAAAACATTTAAAATATACTCTATCTTTTAGCAACTTTCACACATATAATAACAGTATTATCTGGAATCACCATGCTGTACACTTCAGATCCCCAACTTACTCATCTTATCACTGGAAGTTTGTCTGTTTGACCAACATTTCTCCATTCAGTCCCTCCTCCCTCCCAGCCCCTGGTAACAACCATCCTAGACTGTTTCTATGAATTTGAATTTTTGGACTTAACGTATAGGTGATATTATACAGTAGCTGTCTGTCTCTGATTTATCACAATTAGCATAATGCCCTCAAGGTCCATCTATGTTGTTGCAGATGGCAGATTTCTTTCTTTCTCATGACTATTATTCGTGTGTGTGTGTGTGTACATACCATATCTTCTTAATCCATTCATCCATGGACAGATACTTAGACTGTTTGCATATTTTGGCTATTGTGAATAATATTGCAATGAACATGGGAGTGCAGATATCTTTTCAAGATCCTGTTTTCATTTCCTTTGTATATACACCCAGAAGTGGGATTGCTGGATCACATGGTAGCTCTATTTTAAATTTCTGACAAACCTCCCTCCTGTTTTCCATAGTGGCTGCACCAATTTGCATTCCCACCAACAGTGCTCAGAGATTACCTTCTCTCCTCTTTGCTAACACTTTTTCTCTCTTGTCTTTTTGATGATAGCCATTCTAACAGGTGTGAGGTGACATCTCATTGTGGTTTTGATTTGCATTTCCCTGCTTATTGATGTTCAGCTCTTTTCATATAACTGTTGGCCATCTGTATATCTTCTTTAGAAAAATATCTATTCAGATCCTCTGCACATTTTTCAATCTTTTTTTTAACTATTGAATAGTGTGAGTTACATATAAAATTTGGATATTAACCTCTGATCAGAAATGTGGTTTGTCAATATTTTCTCCCATTCAGTTGGCTGTCTTCTCACTCTATAGATTGTTTTCCTTACTGTGCAGAAGCTTTTTAGTTTCGTGCAATCCCATTTGTCTATTTTTGCTTTGGTTGTCTTGCTTTTAATCATACCATGAAAAGTACTGCACAGACAATGTCAAGGAAAATTTCGCGTGTAATTTCTTCTAAGAGTTTTATGGTTTCAGGTCTACGTTCAATTCTTTAGTCCATTTTGAATTAAATTTTGTATCAGGTGTGAAATAAGGGTCCAATTTCATTCTTCTGTATGTGGTTATCCAGTTTTTGCCAACACCATTTATTGATGAGACTATCTTTTTCCCATTATGTATTCTTGGCACCTTTGTCAAAGATCAGTTGACTGTAAATGCATGAATTTATTTCCGGACTCATTCTGTTCAATTGGTCTAAATATCTGTTCTTATACTAATAGCATACTGTTTTGATTACTATACCTTTGTAATATACTTTGAAATCACACAATGTGATGCCTCCAGCTTTGTGTTCTAGCAGAAGATTGCCTTGGCTATTCAGGTCTTTTGTGGTTTCATACACATTTTAGGATTGTTTGTTCTATTTCTGTGAAAAACACCACTGGAATTTTGAGAGAAATTGCATTGAATCTATAGGTCACTTTGGGAAGTGTGGACATTTGAGCAGTATTAATTCTTCCAGTCCCAAAGCACAGAATATATTTCCATTTATTTGTGTCTTCACTTCCTTTCATCATTGTCTTATAGTTTTCAGTGTACAGATTTTTGCCTCCTTGGTTAAAGACATTCCTAGGCATTTTATTCTTTTTGATGCAAATATAAATGGGATTGTGTTCTTAATTTCTATTTCTGATCATTTGTTTTTAGTGTATAGAAAGACAACTGATTTTTTTGAGATATAATTGACATATAACACTATTAGTTTTAGGTGTACAACATGATTTCATATATATATATATATATATATATATATATATATATAATGAAAGGATTACAACAATAAGTTTAGTCAACATCCATCACCAGACATAGTTACAGTTTTTTTCTTGTGATGAGAACTTTTAAGAACTACTCTCTTGGTGACTTTCAAATATACAATATAGTATTGTTAACTAGAGTCACATGTTGTACATTACAATCCCAGGACTTGTTTATCTTACAACTGGAATTTTGTGCCTTTTACCACTTTCATCCATTACAACCACCACCTACCTTTGGCAGCCACCAATTTGTTCTCTATCTTTTAAAATTTAGATTCAACATATAAATGATAACATATGGTATTTATCTTTCTCTGATTTATTTCACTTAGCATAATGCCCTCAAGGTCCATCTGTGTTGACCCACATCGCAAGACAGTGAGATTTCCTTCTTTTTTGAAATGGCTGAATAATATTCCATTGTGTGTGTGTGTGTGTATATACACACACAAAGGTATATATACATACATATGCGCATATATATATATATATACACACACACACACAGATTCTTTATCCATGTGTCCATTGATGGACTCTGGTTGTTCCCATATCTTGGCTGTTATAAACAATGCTGCAATGAACATGGGCATGCAGGTATCTTTTCAAAATAGCGATTTTGTTGTTACTTTCAGATAAGCCAGCAATCCCCACTTCTGGATATTTATGTGGTAGTTTTATGTTTAATTTTTTGAGGAACCTCTCTGTTTTCTACAGTGGCTGCACCCATTTACACTCCTGCCAACAGTGCACAAGGGTTCCCTTTTCTCCACATCCTTGCCAACGTTTGTTATTTTTATCTTTTTGATAATAGTCATTCTAACAGGTGTGAGGTGATATCTTGTGGTTTTGATTTGCATTTCTCTGATGATAGTGATGTTGAGCACCTTTTTATGTATCTGTCAGCCATTTGTATGTCTTCTTTGGAAAAACATCTATTTAGATCCTCTGTACGTATGTTAATCTGATTTTTTTTTTTGCACTGAGTTGTATGAGTTCTTTATAGTTTTTGGATATTAACCCATTATCAGATGTATGATTTGCAGATATTTTCTTCCATTCCATTGGGTGCCTTTTCATTTTCACTGATGGCTTCCTTTGTTGTGTGCAAAATATTTTTAGCTTGATGCAGTCTCACTTATTTATATTAGCTTTTGTTTTTGGGATCAAATCTAAAAAAACTTTGCCAATACTGATGCCAAGAAGCTTACCCCTTGTTTTAAAAATAAATTATTTACTTATTTATCTTAAATTTTGGCTCCGTTGAGTCTTTGTTGCTGCATCTGGCTTTCTCTAGTTGTGGTGAGTGGGGGCTACTCTTCATTGCGGTGCGCAGGCTTCTCATTGTGGTGGCCTATCCTGCTGCGGAGCACGGACTCTAGGCATGCAGGCTTCAGTAGTTCTGGTACGCAGGGTCAGCAGTTGTCGCGCAAAGGCTTAGTTGCTCCTCAGCACGTGGGATCTTCCCAGACCAGGGCTTGAACCTGTGTCCCCCAGGCAGATTCTTAACCACTGCCCCACCAGGGAAGTCCCTATTTGTGTCATCTTTTATTTCTTTCATCAGTATCTTTTAGTTTTCTGAGTATAGGTCTTTTGCCTCCTTAGGTAGGTTTATTCCTAGGTATTTTATTCTTTCTGATAGGATGGGAAATGGGATTGTTTCCTTAATTTCTCTTTCTGATCTTCTGTTGTTAGTGTATAGGAATGCAAGAGATTTATGTGTATTAATTTTGTATCCTGCAACTTTACTGAATTATTGATGAGCTCTAGTAGTTTTCTGGTAGCATCTGTAGGATTTTCTGTGTATAGTATCATGTCATCTGCAAACAGTGACAATTGTACTTCTTTTCCAATTTGGATTCCTTTTTCTTCTCTGATTGCCTAGATTAGGACTTCCAAGACTATGTTGAATAATAGTGGTGAGAGTGGACATTCTTGTTTTGTTCCTGATCTTAAAGGAAATGATTTCACTTTTTCACCACTTTCTGGAGAGTTTTTATCATAAATTGGTGTTGAATTTTATCAAAAGCTTTTTCTCCATCTATTGAGATGATCATATTTTTATTCTTCAGTTTGTTAATGTGCGTCACACTGATTGATATGCAGATATTGAAAACTCCTTGCATCCCTGGGATAAATCCCACTTGATCATGGTGTATGATCCTTTGAATGTGCTGTTGGATTTGGTTTGCTATTATTGTGCTGGAGATTTTTGCATCTATGTTCATCGGCGATATTGGTGTATAATTTTCTTTTTTTGTGGTATCTTTCTTTGTGTAGTTTTGGTATCAGGGTGATGATGGTGGCCTCACAGAATGAGTTTGGGAGTGTTCTGGAGAAAAGTCTCTTCAATAAGTGGTGCTGGGAAAGCTGGACAACTACATGTAAAAGAACGAAATTAGAACATTCTCTAACACCACATACAAAAATAAACTCAAGATGGATTAAAGACTTAAATGTAAGACTGGATACTTACTGGATACTGGAGGAAAACATAGGCAGAACACTCTTTGACATAAACCAGCAGTATCTTTTTGCATCCACCTCCTAGAGTAATGAAAATAAAACCTTTTGCACAGCAAAGGAAGCCATAAACAAAACAAAAAGACAACCCACAGAATGGGAGAATATATTTGCAAACTAAGTGACCAACAAGGGATTAATCTCCAAAGTATACAAACAGCTCATGTAGCTCAGTATCAAAAAAAACAAACAGCCCAATCAAAAATGGGCAGGAGATCTAAATAGACATTTCTCCAAAGAAGACATATACAGATGGCCAAAAAGCACATGAAAAGATGCTCAACATCACTAATTATTAGAGAAATGAAAAGCAAAACTACAGTGAGGTATCACCACTCAGAATGGCCATCATCAAAAAGTCTACAAACAGTAAATGCTGGAGAGGATGTGCAGTAAAGAGAACCCTCCTACACTGTTCATGGGAATGTAAATTGGTGCAGCCACTATGGAGAACAGTATAGAGGTTTCTTAAAAAACTAAAACTAGAACTACCATCTGATCCAGCAACCCCACTTCTAGGCATCTATCTGGAGAGAACCGTAACTCGATAAGATACATGCACCCCAATGTTCCTGGCAGCACTATTTACAACAGCCAAGAACCTAAAATGTCCATCGACAGAGGAATGGATAAAGAAGATGTGGTACATGTATACAATAGAATATTACTCAGCCATAAAAAGAATGAAATCATGCCCGTTTAATGTAGCAACATGGGTGGACCTACAGATTATCATCCTAAGTGAAGTCAGTCTCACAGAGAAAAACAAGTATCACAAGGTATCACTATAAGTGGAATCTTAGAAAACAGAAACAGACTCAGGGACTTTGAAAACAAACTTACGGTTACCAAAGGGGAAAGGTAGTGGGGGGCGGGGCAGGGATAAACTAGGAGTTTGGGATTAACCTATACACACTACTATATATAAAAACCACTATGCTGTATACCTGAAACTAACAAAACACTGTAAATCAACTATACTCCTATGTAAAATACAAATTAAATAAAAAAAGATACTCCATGGTTTATCTTCCTACATGCTTATCCGTTTGTATACTGTTGATTCCCTGTTGGGGCAGGTCACTCTTCACTTTCTGCTTTCAGTTAGCAATTTTGCCTATTAGGTTGTAATCTGGGTCCAAATCATTTTCCAGTAAAGCCAAAGCTTGAGGATCAGCCAGCTGGAAGGGAAACTGGATCCACAGAGGGCCTTTAGCATCTTTCCATGAAAGGGCTTTGCCTGCACTGAGGTGCAAATACCCGGATTCTGGAACCCTTTCTAGTCATCACCAGATGGGCTGGAAGTGACTGTCTCTTTTGAAAAATTGAGTTTTTTGTTTCTTACCTAAGCCACCTTGGTTTCTAACTATTTGTCACCCCTATCCAAAAGGACAGAGCTCCAGTGACCCAATCAGCAAATGACCAAAACCCCAAATAGAAAAATGCACAGGGAATATGGATAGTCCACAGGCAGGGGAATGTAAATCTCTCTTAAATGGAGGAAAAGCTTAGGCCTACTCTTAATAATTGCAAAGTAGATCCACAATGAATTTTTTTTCTTTTCACAAAATCAAATTTTGATTTTACTCTTTGGTAAAATGAGAGTTAGGATTTGGGGAAATAGGCATTCTCATATACTGCGGGGTAGAGTGTAAACTTTGATAAAGAGAAACCTGTATCAAAATGAAAACTGCATATACCCTTTGATCTAGTCATTCTGGGACTTCATCTGATATATATACTCCCACGTGAGCAAATTACATGTGTGTGTGTATTACAGCTAACACTGTAATAAGAAGGTTGAGGAATGACATTAGCATCATGGCCATATAAAATATCCCTCACGCCCCTGTCCACCAACAAAAAGTTGGCATTTATCCATGAACGAGAGTGACTTTGAGAGCCTTGCCCACCCATGTATTGATGTCGACAGACATCAGTCCTGGCTGTGGACCCTGCAGTGGTCTGTGAGCTGCCTCTAGCCCCTCTCAGGCAAAGGACCTCAACAGGTATTTCTCCAAAGTAGATATACAAATGGCCAACAGATATATGAAAAGGTGCTAATCATCACTAATATCACTAATAATCAGGAAAATACAAATCAAAAACCATAATGCGATATCACACCTGTCAGGATGATTCTCATCAAAAAAATAAAGAGATAGGGTCCCAGTTCAAGATGGTGACCTAAGAGGATCCTGAGCTCACCTCCTGCCATGGACACACCAAATCTACAGCTACATACAGAACTTCTTCCCCTGAAAGAAACCCCAAAACTAGCTGACTTCTACATATGAGGCAACAGAGAAAAAACCCACATCGTAGGAGGTAGGAGAAGCTGAGACAATCTCATCATAAACCTAATGCAACAACCTGCTATCAAGAGGGAACTGACAACTCTGAGCTTATCCCTGATGAGCAAAAGGGTTCAACCCCACATCAGGCACCCTAACTTTCAAGACCTGCACCTGAGAGGTGAGCCCTGAAATTTCCAAGTTTGAAAGCCACCAGGGCTTGGGTACATGAGATCCAGAGGCTATGGGTAAGCTGAGAAACAGTTCCTAAAGGGCTCACACAGACGCATCTGGCTACCCACCACCACAGCCCAGTGCAGAGGCGGCCAGCTGAAAAGCACCCAATTTGTTTATCTTAAAGCTTTGGCCTGAGGAGCAGACTTCTAATTGAACTAAAGGCCAACTGAAATGCTCTCCAAAGACTATGGCCAGCAGATGCCACCATCATGCTTTCCCTATGCCCACTCCAGGTTGTGGTGTCTCCAAGAAAGGGGCTTATGTATATACCTGACACCCTAGCTTTTGTGTCTGCCACCCAGAGAACACATCCTTTGATGGTGTGGCTCTTGTGGCCAATGGGGCTTGTCTTCATGGGTTCATCAGGATGGTGTCAAAGAAATAGTTCTTAACTGGCTATCATCATAGGGTTCAAAAGCAGAAGGAGCAAACTGAAATGCCCATCTCCCAGTCTTTTCCTGAAAGAGAGATATTTGAAAGCTATAAAAGCTGCTGCCTGTGGGTCTGGTTTCCAATCAGCCTGAATCTAAGGGCTGACTGAAATCCTCCCCCTGGCAGGTCGGAACACACTCAACTACTGGTTAAGAATAAAGTATGCTTCTTGGACAAACACGAAGGTTTGAGAGACAACCAAGAGCTAGGGCAGAGTTGAACAATAAGATTCATCTCCTACACAAAGCCACTCCTTCAAGACTGGGAGAGGTAGTTGTTTTATCTAATGTATATAAACCAACACAGAGAGTCAAGGAAAATGAAGAACAGAGGAATATGTTCCAATGGAAAGAACAAGATAAAACCCCAGACAAAGGCCTTAATGAAATGGAGATAAGTAATTTTTCTGATAAAGAGCTCAAAAGATGGTGATAAAGATGCTCACTGATCTCAGGAGAACAATCCATGAATGAGAATTTCAACAGAGATTGAAAATTTAAGAAAGTACCCAATAAAAGTGACAGAGCTGAAGAATATAATAACTGATCTGAAAAATTATACAATAGAGGTGGTTCAGAAGACGAGATGAAGCAGAAAAAAGGATCACTGAACTCAAAGCCAGGGCAATGGAACTCATCCAATCAGAACAGCAAAAAGAAAAAAGAATGAAAAGAGTGAATGAAGGTAGCTTATGAAACAACATCAAGCAAAGGGATTCCAGAAGAGGAAGAAAGGGGCAGAAAACTCATTTGAAGAAATAATGGCTGAAAACTTCCCTAACCTAGATCCAGATCCAGGAAGCCCAGAGACTATTAAATAAGATGAACCCAAAGGAAGATACATTGCAATTCAAGTATCAAAAGTTAAAGACAAGGAGAGAATCTTAAAAGCAACAAGAAAAATACAATTTGTTATGCACAAGGGAATCCTACAGGACTACGAGCAGATTTTTCAGCAGAAATTTCGCAGCCCAGAGGGTGTGGCATGATATATAAAAAGAGCTAAAAGAAAAAAACTGCCAACTAACAATACTCTACCCAGGAAAACTGTCCTTCAGAACTGAAGGAGAGATAGAGTTTTCTAGACAAGCAAAAGCAAAAGAAGTTCATCACCACTGGACCAGCCTTACAAGAAACGTTAAGAGGGAGTTACTCAAGCTGAAAAGAAAAGGTGATAATTAGTAATAAGAAAACATATGAAATTATGAATCTCACTGGTAAAGGTAAGTATACAGTAAAATTCAGAATAATTTCATAAAGGCAGTGGGTGGTTAAGCACTTATTAAGCCAGTAGGAAGGTTAAAAGTAGTAAAAGTATATAATTTGTTAATGGATACATAAAAGATGTATCTGTGACATCAAAAGCATTGGAAAATAAGTTATCAACTTAAAATGGACTGTTGTAAGTTGTTTTATATATATCTCATTTATATAAAATGAGTAGTTTTGCTTTGCTAACTACAAAGCAAAAACCTATAGTAGATACACAAAATATAAAGAGAAAAGACTAAGCATACCACTACAGAAAATCATCAGACAGTAAAGAGAGCAAGAGAAGAAAGGAACAGAGGGATTACAAGACAACCAGAAAGAAATTAACAAAATGGCAATAAGTACATACCTATAAGTAATTACATTAAATGTAAATGGACTAAAGTTTCCAATTAAATGACAGACTGGCTGAATTGATATAAAAAATGACCCATCTATATGCTGCCTAAAAGAGATTCACTTCAGGGGAATTCCCTGATGGTCCAGTGGTTAGGACTCACCACTTTCACTGCCAGGGCCTGGGTTTGATCCCTGGTTGGGGAACTAAGATCAAGCAAGCCGAGCAGCATGGGCAAAAAAATAAATAAAATATAAAATATAAGAAACTCACTTCAGCTTTAAGGACACATAGAGACTAAAAGTAAAGGTATGGAAAAAGATATTCCACACAAATGGAAAGCAAAAGCAAGCTGGAGTAGCTGTATTTATACCTTAAGAAACAAATGTCATTATATAATGATAAAGAATCAATTCATCAAGAGGATATAACATTTGTAAATATTTATGCACCTAACATAGGAACATCTAAATATTTAAAGCAAATATTAACAGACGGGAGAAATAGGGAGCAATACAGTAATATTAGGGGATTTCAGTACTCCCCCATCCACAATGAAGAGATCATACAGAAAAATAAGGAAACACTGGGCTTAAGTCTATCTGGTCTAACATGTAGTTTAACATTTACAGAACATTCCATCTGAAAGCAACAGTACATAGATTCCTCTCAAATGTACAGGAAACATTCTCCAGGACAGGTAATATGTTCAGTCACAAAACAAGTCTGAATAAATTAGAAGACTGAAATCTTGTCAAGCAGCTTTTCTGACTACAATGGTATAAAAGTAGAAATCAATTACAGAAGAAAACTGGAAAATTCACACATATATGGAGAATAAATATGCTCCTGAACAACCAAGGAGTCAAAAGAGAAATCAAGGAATAATGCATACCAGGGGCTTCCCTGGTGGTCCAGTGGGTAAGACTCCGCACTCCCAATGCAGGGGGCCTGCGTTCAATCCCTGGTTGGGGAACTTGATCCCGCATGCATGCCGCAACTAAGAAGCCCGCATGCCGCAACGAAGATCCTGAGTGCTGCAACTAAGACCCGGCATAGCCAAAATAATAAATAAATAAATAAATAAATATAAAAAAAGAAATAATATATACCATAACTTATGGCATGCAATAGAATCTGTTGTAAGAGGGAAGTTCATAGTGATAAATGCCTACATGATGAAACAAGAAAGATCATGAATAAACCTAATCTGACACCTCAAGGAACTAGAAAAAGAAAAAATGAAGCCCAAAGTTAGTAGAAGGAAGGAAATAACAAAGATTGGAGCAGAATAAATGAAACAGAGACTAAAAAGACAATAGTGGGATTAGACCAAGATGGCAGAGTAGAAGGACCTTGGGTTCACCTCCTCTCACGAACACACCAAAATCACAACTGACTGCTAAACAACCATCAGTAAAAAAGACTGGAACCTACCAAAAAAAAAAAAAAAAATCTTCTACAACTAAAGACATTAAGGAGAAATCACAATAAGACAGCACTGGTGATATAATCAAATCCCGTACCCCCCAGGTGGGTGACCCACAAACTGGAGAATAATATAGTGCAGAGGCTCCCCCACAGGAGTGAGAGTTCTGAGCTTCATGTCAGCTCCCCAGCCTGGGGGTCTGGTACTGGGAAGAGGAGCCCCCAGAGCATTTGGCTTTGAAGACCAGTGGGGCTTAATTTCAGGAGCTCCACAGGACTGGGGGAAACAGAGGTTTCACAGTTAAAGGTGTACAAAAATCTCACACTCAATGGGACCAAAAGCAAAAGCAGTAACTTCATAGGAGCCTGGGACAGACATACCTGCTGGTCTTGGAGGGTCTCCAGGGGAGGAAGGGGGTGGCTGTGGCTCTCTCTGGGGACATAAAAGCTGGTGGCGGACATACTGGGGAGTATTCCTGTGCATGCGCTCTCCTGTAGGATGATATCTTGCTTGGGTCATTAGCACCAAGACCTGGCCCCACCTGACAACCTGTAGGCTCCAGTGCTGGGACACCTCACGCCAAACAACTAACTGGGCAGGAACACAGCCCCACCCATCAGTAGAAAGGCTGCCTAAAGACTTCCTGAGACCACAGCCACTTCTAGACATGCCCCTAGATGCAGCCCTGCCCACAAGAGGGCCAGGATACAGCTCCATCTACCAGTGGGCAGGCACCAGCCCCTCACACCAGGAAGCCTGCACAAGCCTCTAGAGCAGCCTCACCCACCAGGGGACAGACACCAGAAGCAAGGAAATTACAGTCCTGAAGCCTACGGAATGGAGTCCGCAAACACAGGCCAGACCCCACCCTGGGACCAGCTGGCCCCTGGCTCTTGGGTAACAAGAGGGGACACATAGGACATCCCCTACAGAAGGCCACTTCACCAAGGTCGAGAAACGTAACTAACCCACCACATACATAAAATACAAATAGAGATTTAGACAAAACGAGGTAGCAGAGGAATATGTTTCAGACGAAGGAACAACATAAAACCACAGAAGAACTAAGTAATGTGGACATAGGAGATCTACCCGAGAAAGAGTTCAGAGTAATGATCATAAAGATGATCCAAGAACTTGGGAGAAGAATGGATGCACAGAGCAAGAAGTCAGAAGTTTTTAAAAGAGTTAGAAAATACAAACAAAAACCAGACTTGAAGAATATAATAACTGAAATGGAATGCTAGAAGGCATCAACAGTAGAATAAATGAGGCAGAAAAATGGATCAGTGAGATGAAATAGTGGAAATCACTGCCACAGAACAAAGAAAAAAGCATGAAACAAACAAGGTCAGTTTAAGAGACCTCTGGGATGACACTAAGTGCACTAATATTCATATTAGAGGGGTCCCAGATGGAGAAGAGAGAAAGAAAGGGCCTGAGAAAATATTTGAAGAGATACTAGCTGAAAACTTCCCTAGCCTGGGAAAGGAAACAGTCACCCATGTCCAGGAGGTGCAGACAGTCCCATACAACAGCAGTTCCCAACCTTTTTGGCACCAGAGACCAGTTTCGAGGAAGACAATTTTTCCACGGATGGGGTTGGGAGGGTGGGGGATGGTCAGGCAGTAATGAGAGCGATGGGGAGCAGCAGATGAAGCTCCGCTCACTCGCCTGCTGCTCACGTCCTGCCGTGTGGCCCGGTTCCTAACAGGCTGCGGACCGATACTGGTCTGCAGCCTGGGGGTTGGGGACCCCTGTCATACAGGATTAACCCAAAGAGGAACACACACAGGCACACAGTAATCAAATTGACAAAAATTAAAGACAAAGAGAAAATGTTAAAAGCAAAACATACAAGGGAATTCCAATAAAGTTATCAGCTGATCTTTCAGCAGAAACTCTGCAGGCCAGAAGGGAGTGGCAGGACATATTTAAAGTGATGAAAGGAAAACACCAACAACCAAGAATACTCTACCCAGCAAGACTCTCATTCAGATTTGATAGAGACATCAGAAGCTTTACAGATAAGCAAAAGCTAAAAGAGTTCAGCACCACCAAACAACCTTTACAGCAAATACTAAAGCAACTTCTTTAGGTGGGAAAAAAAGGCCACATCTAGAAACAAAAAAATTATGAAATGGAAAGGCTCACCAGTAAAGGCTAATATACAGTAAAGGTAGGCAATCACCAACACGTAAACTAATAGGGAAGTTAAAAGACGAAACTGGTAACATCAGGGGACCTTCAAGATGGTGGAGGAGTAAGACGTGGAGATCACCTTCCTCCCCACAAATACATCAGCAGTACAGCTACATGTGGAACAGCTCCTACAGGACACCTACTGAACGCTGGCAGAAGACCTCAGACCTCCCAAAAGGCAAGAACTCCCCACGTACCTGGGTAGGGCAAAAGAAAAAAGGATAAACAGAGACAAAAGAATAGGGACGGGACCTGCACCAGTGGGAGGGAGCTGTGAAGGAGGAAAGGTTTCCACACACAAGGAAGACCCTTCACTGGCGGAGACGGGGGTGGCGGAGGGGGGAAGCTTTGGAGCCACAGAGGAGAGCGCAGCCACAGGGTTGCGGAGGGCAAAGCGGAGAGATTCCCGCACAGAGGATCGGTGCCGACTGGCACTCACCAGCCCGAGAGGCTTGTCTGTTCATCCGCTGGGGCGGGCGGGGGCTGGGAGCTGAGGCTCAGGCTTCAGAGGTCAGATCCCAGGGAGAAGGCTGGGGTTGGCTGCGTGAACACAGCCTGCAGGGGGCTAGTGCGCCACAGCTAGCCGGGAGTGAGTCCAAGAAAGAGTCTGGACCTGCCTGAGAAGCAAGAGACCATTGTTTCGGGGTGTGTGAGGAGAGGGGATTCAGAGCACCACCTAAACGAGCTCCAGAGACGGGCGCGAGCCACAGCTATCAGCACGGAAAACAGAGAAGGGCATGAAACGCTAAGGCTGCTGCCACAGCCACCAAGAAGCCTGTGTACCAGCACAAGTCACTATCCACACCTGCCTCCCGGGAGCCTGTGCAGCCCACCACTATCAGGGTCCTGTGATCCAGGGACAACTTCCCCGGGAGAATACATGGTGCACCTCAGGCTGGTGCAACGTCACGCTGGCCTCTGCCACCACAGGCTCGCCCCCTAATTCGGTAACCCTCCCTCCCCCCAGCCTGAGTGAGCCAGAGCCCCCGAATCAGCGGCTCCTTTAACCCCGTCCTGTCTGAGCGAAGAACAGATGCCCTCTGGCGACCTACACGCAGAGGCGGGGCCCAATCCAAAGCTGAACCCCAGGAGCTGTGCGAACAAAGAAGAGAAAGGGAAATCTCTCCCAGCAGCCTCAGGAGCAGCAGATTAAATCTCCACAATCAACTTGATGTACCTGCATCTGTGGAATACATGAATAGACAACGACTCATCCCAAAATTGAGGGGGTGGACTTTGGGAGCAACTGTAGACTTGGGGTTTGCTTTCTGCAAACGTCTAACTTGTTTCTGGTTTTATGTTTACCTTAGTTTAGTATTTAGGGTGTGTTTTCATTGGTAGATTTGTTGATTTTTGGTTACTCTCTTCCTTTTTTTCCCATATATAGTTATAGATATATTTTTCCTTTTTCTCTTTTTGTGAGTGTGTATACTTATTTGTATGATTTGGTCTGAATAGCTTTGCTTTTACTATTCGTCCTAGGGTTCTGTCAGTTTTTCTTTTTCAGTATAGTTTTTAGTGCTTGTTAGCATTGGTGCAGTTTGTTTTCATTGCTCTTTCTTTTCTTTTTTATTACTTTTAAAATTTTTTTAGTAATTATTTTTTATTTTAATAACCTTATTTTATTTTTTCTTTCTTTCTTTTTTTCTCCCTTTTCTTCTGAGCCATGTGGCTGACAATGTCTTGGTGCTCCAGCTGGGTGTCAGCCCTGTGCCTCTGAGGTGGGAGAGCTGAGTTCAGGACATTGGTCCACCAGAGACCTCCCGGTTCCACATAATATCAAACAGTGAAAGCTCTCCCGGAAATCTCCATCTCAACGCTAAGATCCAGATCCACTCAACGACCAGCAAACTATAGTGCTAGACACGCTATGCTAAACAACTAACAAGACAGAAATCCAACCCCACCCATTAGGAGACAGGCTGCCTAAAATCATAATAAGGTCACAGACACCCCCAAACACACCATCAGACACGGTCTTGCCCACCAGAAAGACAAGATCCAGCGTCATCCACCAGAACACAGGCACTAGTCCCCTCCACCAGGAAGCCTACACAACCCACTGAACCAACCTTAGCCACTGGAGGCAGACACCAAAAACAACGGGATCTACGAACCTGCAGCCTGTGAAAAGGAGATCCCCAAACACAGTAAGTTAAGCAAAATGAGAAGACAGAGAAACACACAGCAGATGAAGGAGCAAGGTAAAAACCCACCAGACCTAATAAATGAAGAGGAAATAGGCAGTCTACCTGAAAAAGAATTCAGAGTAATGATAGTAAAGATGACCAAAATCTTGGAAATAAAATGGAGAAAATACAAGAAACATTTAACAAGGACATAGAAGAACTAAAGAGCAACCAATGATGAACAACACAATAAATGAAATTAAAAATTCTCTAGGGCTTCCCTGGTGGTGCAGTGGTTGAGAGTCCACCAGCCAATGCAGGGGACACGGGTTCATGCCCCGGCCCGGGAAGATCCCACGTGCCACGGAGCAGTTGGGCCCGTGAGACATGGCCACTGAGCCTGCGCGTCTGAAGCCTGTACTCCACCACAGGAGAGGCCACAGCAGTGAGAAGCCCGCGTACTGCAAAAAAAAAAAAAAAAAAAAAAAAAATTCTCTAGAAGGAATCAATAGCAGAATAACTGAGGAAGAAGAACGGATAAGTGACCTGGAAGATAAAATAGTGGAAATAACTACTGTAGAAAAGAATAAAGAAAAAAGAATGAAAAGAATTGAGGACAGTCTCAGAGACCTCTGAGACAACATTAAACCCACCATCATTCGAATTATAGGGGTCCCAGAAGAAGAGAAAAAGAAAGGGACTGAGAAAATATTTGAAGAGATTATAGTTGAAAACTTCCCTACTATGGGAAAAGAAATAGTTAATCAACTCCAGGAAGTGCAGAGAGTCCCATACAGGATAAATCTAAGGAGAAACAGGCCAAGACACATATTAATCAAACTCTTAAAAATTAATTACAAAGAAAAAATATTAAAAACAGCAAGGGAAAAGGAACAAATAACATACAAGGGAATCCCCATAAGGTTAACAGCTGATCTTTCAGCAGAAACTCTGCAAGCCAGAAGACAGTGGCAGGACATATTTAAAGTGATGAAAGGGAAAAACCTACAACCAAGATTACTCTACCCAGCAAGGATCTCATTCAGATTCGATGGAGAAATTAAAAACTTTACTGAGAAGCAAAAGCTAAGAGAATTCAGCACCACCAAACCAGCTTTACAACAAATGCTAAAAGAACTTCTCTAGGCAGGAAACACAAGAGAAGGAAAAGACCTACAATAACAAACCCAAAACAATTAAGAAAATAGTAATAGGAGCATACATATTAATAATTATCTTAAATGTAAATGGATTAAATGCTCCAACCAAAAGACACAGACATGCTGAATGGATACAAAAACAAGACCCATACAAATGCTGTCTACAAGAGACCCACTTCAGACCTAGGGACACATACAGACTGAGAGTGAGGGGATAGAAAAAGATACTCCATGCAAATGGAAATCAAAAAAAGCTGGAGTAACTTTACTCATATCTGATAATATAGACTTTAAAATAAAGAATGTTACAAGAGACAAGGAAGGACACTACATAATGATCAAGGGATCAATCCAAGAAGAAGATATAACAATTGTAAATATTTATGCACCCAACATAGGAGCACCTCAAAACATAAGGCTAATGCTAACAGCCATAAAAGGGGAAATCGACAGTAACACATTGATAGTAGGGGACTTTAACACCCCACTTTCACCAATGGACAGATCATCCAAAATGAAAATAAAGAAGGAAACACAAGCTTTAAATGATACATTAAACAAGATGGACTTAATATTTATAGGACATTCCATCCAAAAACAACAGAATACACTTTCTTCTCAAGTGCTCATGGAAGATTCTCCAGGACAGATCATATCTTGGGTCACGAATCAAGCCTTGGTAAATTTAAGAAAACTGAAATCGTATCAAGTATCCTTTCTGACCACAACACTATGAGACTAGATATCAAATACAAGAAAAAATCTTAAAAAATACAAACACGTGGAGGCTAAAGAATACAGTACTTAATAACCAAGAGATCACTGAAGAAATCAGAGGAAATCAAAAAATACTTAGAAACAAATGACAATGAAAACACGACAACCCAAAACGTATGGGATGCCGCAAAAGCAGTTCTAAGAGGGAAGTTTATAGCAATACAATACCACCTCAAGAAACAAGAAGCATCGCAAATAAATGACCTAACCTTTCACCTAAAGCAATAAGAGAGAGAACAAAAAACCCCAAAGTTAGCAGAAGGAAAGAAGTCATAAAGATTAGATCAGAAATAAATGAAAAATAAATGAAGGAAACAGTACCAAAGATCAGTAAAACTAAAAGCTGGTTCTTTGAGAAGATAAACAAAATTGATAAACCATTAGCCAGACTCATCAAACAAAAAAGAAGACTCAAATCAATAGAATTAGAAATGAAAAAGGAGAAGTAACAACTGACACTGCAGAAATACAAAGCATCCTAAGAGACTACTACAAGCAACTCTATGCCAATAAAATGGACAACCTGGAAGAAACGAACAAATTCTTAGAAAAGCACAACCTTCCGAGACTGAACCAGGAAGAAGTAGAAAATATAAACAGACCAATCACAAGTACTGAAATTGAGACTGTGATTAAAAATCTTCCAACAAACAAAAGCCAAGGACCAGATGGCTTCACAGGCAAATTCTATCAAACATTTAGAGAAGAGCTAACCCCTATCCTTCTCAAACTCTTCCAAAATATAGCAGAGAGAGGAACACTCCCAAACTCATTCTGCAAGGGCACCATCACCCTGATAGCAAAACCAGACAAATATGTCATAAAGAAAGAAAACTACAGGCCAATATCACTGATGAACATAGAGGCAAAAATCCTCAACAAAATACTAGCAAACAGAATGCAACAGCACATTAAAAGGATCATACACCATGATCAAGTGGGGTTTATCCCAGGAATGCAAGGATTCTACAACATATGCAAATCCATCAATGTGATACACCATATTAACAAATTGAAGGAGAAAAACCATATGATCAACTCAATAGATGCAGAAAAAACGTCTGACAAAATTCAGCACTGATTTATGATAAAAACCCTCCAGAAAGTAGGCACAGAGGGAACTTACCTCAACATAATAAAGGCCATATAAGACAAACCCACAGCCAACATCATTCTGAATGGTGAAAAACTGAAACCATTTCCACTAAGATCAGGAACATGACAAGGTTGTCCACTCTCACCACTATTATTCAAAATAGTTTTGGAAGTTTTAGCCACAGCAATCAGAGAAGAAAAAGATATAAAAGGATTCCAAATCGGAAAAGAGGAAGTAAAGCTGTCACTGTTTGCAGATGACATGATACTATACACAGAGAATCCTAAAGATGCTACCAGGAAACTATTAGAGCTAATCAGTGAATTTGGTAAAGTAGCAGGATACAATATTCATGCACAGAAATCTCTTTCATTCCTATACACTAATGATGAAAAGTCTGAAAGGGAAATTAAGGAAACATTCCTATTTACCATTGCAACAAAAAGAATAAAATACCTAGGAATAAACCTACCTAGGGAGACAAAAGACTTGTATGCAGAACACTATAAGACACTGATGAAAGAAATTAAAGATGATACAAACAGATGGAGAGATATACCCTGTTCTTGGATTGAAAGAATCAACACTGTGAAAATGACTATACTACCTAAAGCAATCTACAGATTCAATGCAATCCCTCTCAATCTACCAATGGCATTTTTCAACAGAACTAGAACAAAAAATTTCACAATTTGTATGGAAACATAAAAGGCCTCAAATAGCCAAAGCAATCTTGAGAAAGAAAAATGGAGCTGGAGGAATCAGGCTCCTGGACTTCAGACTATACTACAAAGCTACAGTAATCAAGACAGTATGGTACTGGCACAAAAACAGATCAATGGAACAGGATAGAAAGCCCAGATATAAAGCCACACACATATGGTCACCTTATTTTTGATAAAGGAGGCAAGAATATACAATGGAGAAAAGTGGTGTTGGGAAAACTGGACAGCTACATATAAAAGAAGGAAATTAGAACACTCCCTAACACCATACACAAAAATCAACTCAAATGGATTAAAGACCTAAATGTAAGGCCAGACACTGTAAAACTCTTAGAGGAAAACATAGGCAGAACACTGTTTATGTTTATGTCAAACAGAACACTGTTTGACATAAATCACAGCAAGAACATTTTTGACCCACCTCCTAGAGAAATGGAAATAAAAAAAAAAATAAAGAAATGGGACCTAATGAAACTTGCACAGCAAAGGAAAACATAAACAAGACAAAAAGACAACCCTCAGAATGGGAGACAATATTTGCAAATGAAGCAACTGACAAAGGATTAATCTCCAAAACCGACATGCAGCTCAATATGAACAAAATACACAACCCAATCCCAAAATGGGCTGAAGACCTAAATAGACATTTCTCCAAAGAAGACATACAGATGGCCAACAAACACATGAAAGAATGCTCAACATCACCAATAATTAGACAAATGCAAATCAAAACTACAATAAGGTATCACCTCACACCAGTCAAAATGGCCATCATCAAAAAATCTGCAAACAATAAATGCTGGAGAGGGTGTGGAGAAAAGGGAACCCTCTTGCACTGTTGGTGGGAATGTAAATTGATACAGCCACTATGGAGAACAGTATGGAGGTTCCTTAATAAACTCAAAATAGAACTACCATATGCCCCAGCAATCCCACTGCTGGGCATATACCCTGAGAAAACCATAATTCAAAGAGTCATGTACCACAATGTTCATTGCAGCTTTAGTTACAATAGCCAGGACCTATTGGAAGCAACCTAAGTGACCGTCGACAGATGAATGGATAAAGAAGATCTGGCACATATATACAATGGAATATTACTCAGCCATAAAAAGAAACGAAATTGAGTTATTTGTAGTGAGCTGGATGGACCTAGAGTCTGTCATACAGAGTGAAGTAAGTCAGAAAGAGAAAAACAAATACCATATGCTAACACATATATGGAATCTAAAAAAAAGGGGTTCTGAAGAACATAGAGGCAGGACAGAAATAAAGACGTAGATGTAGAGAATGGACTTGCGGACACAGGGAGGGGGAAGGGTAAGCTGGGACGAAGTAGAGTGGCATGGACTTATACAAAGTACGAAATGTAAGATAGCTAGTGGGAAGCAGCCACATAGCACAGGGAGATCAGCTCTGTGCTTTGTGACCACCTAGAGGGGTGGCATAGGGAGGGTGGGAGGGAGGAGATATGGGCATATATGTATATGTAGAGCTGATTCACTTTGTTATAAAGGTGAAACTAACACACCATTGTAAGGCAATTATACTCCAATAAAGATGTTAAAAAAAAAAGAATAAAGAACAAGGCAGAGAAAAACAGAAATAGAAAGCATAGAAAACATGTTGGCTGAGGCCTTGATTAGGGTAAGAAGGAACAGCAGATAAGTACAGAGCCCATTGTTGGCTTGGTGTTTGGTGACTGGCTGAGTGGATATACTGCATTTCTGGCCAAGTGGAGGAGTATTTACAGGGATGCAAAAGATACCTAAGTTTTCGTTTGCTGACGCATCACCCTGAGCAGGAGTGACTCCATCTTGGGCCTAGCAATCTATTTCAACAAGACTAAATCGTTAGTGATAGAATTCCAGGTAACTGTTAAACAGGGGAGATCTTTGGGGAAAATATAAGGGTGGTCTTTTAGTGCTACTTTATATTATAAAGGCAAATGATTATCCAACTTATTTTTAAGAGCTGTCCAAGCTGAAAATTGCTGTACCAATTTTTAGAGAAATTGTATATCCAGTGTAGATGATGTTTGAATATCATTTATAATTATTACTGATGTTCCTAGCATACTGTAGAATCATTACTACTTTAAATTTCTAATGTGAAAGTTAGCTTCTTATCAAGTAGTTAAGTACTTTATACATTATTTTTACAACTAGGCTGCCTCAGCAAATAAATGTTTCTCCTGAATCCAAAAAAAGTAGTAACATCGTCTGTATCCACAAGAAGCAGTTAAGGGATGCGCAAAACAATTAGATATAAAATATGATAACAAAACCAGTAATAATGAGGGAAGGAGAGTACAAATGCAGGGTATTTACAGTGCATTTCAAATTGAGAGATCAGCAGCTTAAAATAATCATGTATACATGACTGCTATACCAAAACCCCATGGTAATCACAAAACAAAAATCCATAATAGATATACACAAAGAAAAAGAATCCAAACATACTACTAAAGATAGTCATCATTTCAGAAGAGAAAAAAACAAAAGAAGGGATAAAAAGACCTAGAAAAGCAAATCCCAAACAATTAACAAAATGGCAATAAGAATTACATTTTGATAATTACCTCAAATGTAAATGGATTAAATGCCCAACTGAAAGTCACAGACTGGCTGAATGGAAACAAAAACAAGACCCATATATATGCTGTGTAAAACAGACCCACTTCAGATCTAGGAACACACACAGACTGAAAGTGAGGGGATGGAAAAAGGTATTCCATGAAAATGGAAATTAAAAGAAAGCCTGAATAGCAATACTCTCATATCAGAAAAAATGGACTTTAAAATAAAGACTGTTACAATAGACAAGGACCAAGGGCTCAATCCAAGAAGATGATACAACAGTTTTAAATGTATATGCACCCAATATAGGAGCACCTCAGCATATAAGGCAAATGTTAACAGGAGAAATTGACAGTAACACAATCGTAGGCGGGACTTTAACACCCCACTTACATCAATGCACAGGTCATCCCAACAGAAAATCCATAAGGAAACACATGCTTAAATGACACATTAGACCAAATAGACATAATTGATATTTATAGAGTGTTCCATCTGAAAGCAACAGAATATGTGTTCTTTTCAAGAGAAAATGGAACATTCTCCAAGATAGATCACATGCTGGGCCACAAAGCAAGCCTCAGTAAATTTTTAAAAATTGAAATCATATCAAGATTCTTTTCCAACCACAATGCTATGAGGCTAGAAATCAACTACAAGAAAAAAAAACTGCCAAAAAATACAAACACGTGGAGGCTAAACAATATGCTACTAAACAACCAATGGATCACTGAAGAAATCAAAGAGGAAATAAAAAAACACCTAGAGACAAATGAACACGAAAACATGATGATCCAAAACCTATGGGATGCAGCAAAAGCAGTTCTAAGAGGGAAGTTTATAGCAATATAAGATTACCTCAAGAAACAAGAAAAATCTCAAATAAACAACCTAACCTTACACTTAAAGCAACTAGAGAAAGAACAAACAAAACCGAAAGTTAGTAGAAAGAAATCATAAAGATCAGAGAAGAAATAAATGGAGACTAAGAAAATAGAAAAGATCAATGAAACCAAAAGTTGATTCCTTGAAAAAATAAACGAAACTGATAAGCCTTTAGCCAGACCCACCAAGAAATAAAGGGAGAGGGCCCAAATCAGCATCAGAAAAAGAAGTTACAATTTGGACCACAGAAATACAAAGGATCCTAAGATGCTACTATGAGCAACTCTATGCCAATAAAATGGACAACCTAGAAGGAATGGAAAAATTCTTAGAAAGGTACAATCTCCCAAGATGGAACCAGGAAAGAACAGAGAATATGAACACACCAATCACAAGTACTGAAATTGAAACTGTGAATTAAAAACTCCCAACAAACAAAAGTCCAGGACCAGATGGCTTCACAGGTGAATTCTAACAAACTCAGAGAAGATTTAACACCTATCCTTCTGAAGCTATTCCAAAAAATTGCAGAGGAAGGAACACTTCCAGACTCATTCTATGAGACCACCATCACCCTGATACCAAAACCAGACAAAGATGTCACGAAAAAAGAAAACTACAGGCCAATATCTCTGATGAACATAGATGCAAAAATCCTCAACAAAATGCCAGCAAACAGAATGCAACAGCACATTAAAAGGATCATACACCATGATCAAGTGGGGTTTATCCCAGGAATGCAAGGATTCTTCAATATACGCATATCAGTGTGATGCACCAGATTAACAAATTAAAGAATAAAAACTGTATGACCATTTCAACAGATGCAGAAAAAGCCTTTGATAAAATTCAACATCCATTTATGATAAAAACTCTCCAGAAACTGGGCATAGAGGAAACCTACCTCAACATAATAAAGGCCATTTATGACAAACCCACAGCTAACATCACACTCAACAGTGAAAAGCTGAAAGCATTTCCTCTAAGATCAGGAACAAGACAAGGGTGCCACTCTTGCCACTTTTATTCAACATAGTTTTGGAAGTCCTAGCCAAGGAATCAGAGAAGAAAAAGTAGTAAGAAGAATCTAAATCAGAAAAGAAGAAGTAAAACTGTCACTGTCTGCAGATGACATGACACTATACATAGAAAATCCCAAAGACACTACCAGAAAGCTACTACAGCTCATGAATGGACACAAAATTAATATACAGAAATCTACTGCATTTCTACACACTAACAATGAACTATCAGAAAGAGAAATTAACAATCCATCAAATGCAACCACTGCATCAAAAAGAATAAGATATCTAGGAATAAACCTACCTGAGGAGGCAAGAGACCTGTACTCTGAAGAATACAGGACACTGATGAAAGAAATTGAAGATAACACAAAGAGATGGAAAGATACACTGTATTCTTGGATTGGAAGACTCAATATTGCTAAAATGACCATACTACCCAAGGCAATGTATGGATTCAATGCAATCCCTATCAAATTACCAATGGCATTTTTCACAGACCTAGAACAAAAAATTTTTTAACTTGTATGAAAACACAGAAGACCCTGAATAGCAAAAACAAACTTGAGGAAAAAGAATGGAGCTGGAGGATCATGCTCCCTGACTTCAGACTACACTACGAGGCTACAGTCATCAAAGCCATATGGTACTGGCACAAAAACAGAAATAGAGATAAATGGAGGATAGAAAGCCCAGAAACAAACCCACACACTATGGTCAATTTATCTACAACAAAGGAGGCAAGACTATTTGGTGGAGAAAAGACAGTCTCTTCAATAAATGGTGCTGGAAAAACTGGACACCTACATGTAAAAAAATGAAATTAGAACATTCCTTAACCCCATATACAAAAATAAACTCAAAAAGGGATTAAAGAACTAAATGTGGGCTTCCCTGGTGGCACAGTGGTTAAGAATCCACCTGCCAATGCAGGGGACACAGGTTCGAGCCCTGGTCCGGGAAGATCCCACATGCCTCAGAGGAACTAAGCCCATGTGCCACAACTACTGAGCCTGCGCTCTAGAGCCCCTGAGCCGCAACTACTGAGCCCGTGTGCCATAACTACTGAAGTCCACGTGCCTAGAGCCTGTGCTCCTCAACAAGAGAAGTCACCACAATGAGATGCCCGCACACCGCAACAAAGAGTAGCCCCCACTCGCCGCAAATAGAGAAAGCCCACACACAGCAACGAAGACCCAACACAGCCAAAAATAAATAAATTTTTTAAAAAATTTAAAAAAAATTTAAAGACCTAGATGTAAGACTGGATACTATAAAACTCTTAAAGGAAAACACAGGCAGAAAACTCTTTGACATAAATTGCAGAAATAAATACCTTTTTCGATTCATCTCCCAGAGTCATGGAAATAAAAACAAAAATAAACAAATGAGACCTAATTAAACTCAAAAGCTTTTGCACAACAAAGGAAACCACAAAGAAAATGAAAAGACAACTCACAGGATGGGAGAAACTATTTGCAAACAATGCAGCTGACAAGGAATTAGTCTCCATAATTTACAAACAGCTCTTGCGACTCAATATCCAAGAAACAAATGACCCAATCAAAAAATGGGCAAAAGACTTAAAGAAGACATACAGATGGCCAAGAGGAACATGAAAAGATGCTCAACATCACCAATTATTAGAGAAATGCAAATCAAAACTATAATGAGACATCACCTCACACCAGTCAGAATGGCCATCATCAAAAAGTCTACAAACAATAAATGCTGGAGAGGGTGCGGAGAAGAGGGAACCCTCCTACACTGCTGGTAGGAATGTAAATTGATACAGCCACTATGGAAAACAGTATGGAGGTTCCTTAATAAACTAAAAATAGAGGTACCATATGATCCAGCAATCCCACTCCTGGGCATATATCTAGAGAAAAACATGGTTTGAAAGGACACATGCACCCCAATGTTCATCGCAGCACTATTTACAATAGCCAAGACATGGAAGCAACCTAAGTGTCCATTGACAGGAATGGATAAAGATGTGGTACGTGTATACAATGGAGTATTACTCAGCCATTAAAAAGAATGAAATAATGCCATTTGCAGCAATATGGATGGACCTGGAGATTATCGTACTAAGTGAAGTAAGTCAGACAAAGACAAATACCATATGATATTACTCATATGCAGACTCTAAAAAACAAAATGATACAAATGAACTTATTTACAAAACAGAAGAAGACTCACAGACTTAGAGAATGAACTTATGGTTACCAGCGGGGAAGGACAGATTGGGAGTTTAGGATTGACATGTACACACTGCTATATTTAAGACAGATAACTAGCAAGGACCTACTGTAAAATAAATAAATAAATAGTAATTAAAATAAAACAGTATGGTACTGGCACAAAAACAGAAATATAGATCAGTGGAACAGGATAGAAAGCCCAGAAATAAACCAAAGCACTTATGGTCAATTAATCTCTGACAAAGGAGGCAAGAATATACCATGCAGAAAAGACAGTCTTTTCAATAAGTTGTGCTGGTTAAACTGGACAGCTTAATGTGAAAGAATAAAATAAGAACATTATCTAACACCATATACAAAATAAACTCAAAATGGATTAAAGACCTAAATGTAAGACTGAACACTATAAAACTCCTAGAGAAAAACATAAGCAGAACACTCTTTGACATAAATTGTAGCAATATTTTTTTGGATCCATCTCGAGTAACGGAAATAAAAACAAAAATAAACAAATGGGACCTTTTGTACAGCAAAGGAGACCATCAACAAAATGAAAAGACAACCTATGGACTGGCCAAAAATACCTTCAAATGATGCAAGTGACAACAGATTTATTTACAAATATACAAACAGCTCATATAGCTCAATATCCAAAAAATAAACAACCCAATGAAAAAATGGGACAGAAGATCTAAACAGACATTTCTCCAAAGAAGACATACAGATGGCCAACAGGCACATGAGAAAATGCTCAACATCGTTAATTATTAGAGAAATGCAAATCAAAACTACAATAAGGTCTCACCTCACACCAGTCAGAATGTCCATCATCAAAAAGTCTACAAATAATAAGCGCTGGAGAGGGTGTGGAGAAAAGGGAACCCTCCTACACTGCCCCTTTCTCCTATGGATGTCTTCAGTATAGGGTAATCACGTGGAACCACTCCACCTTTAACATTCTGCACCCATTCTGACCACACCTTCCTAGAGGCGGTGTAAGTACAGTGTGTGAAAGCCTGGGCCTTCTGATGCCAGACTATCTGGGTTCAAATTCCAGCTCTGTAATAGTGGGGAGACTTTGGACAAGTTACTTAACCTTCCCATGCTTGTAAAATAAGAAGAATAGTCCTTTCTCATATAGTTACTGTGAGAGTTAAATGAGTTAATTCACCCCAAAAATCTAAAATAACGCTTGGCACACATGCTGAGCTATTTACACACCAGCTTCCACTGTCATCCTTCCAGATTGCTCATGCCCTCACTTCCTCTGTTGGTCCTTGACTTCCTGAGGCTTCTTACCTCCTCATCTCTCCGTTTACCCCTCACTTCACCTCCTTTCCTAGCCAGCCACCCTGTCTCCCATGGCTGCTTCATAAATATTTGCTTAATGGATGAAAGAATCAATGATCCATAACTTCAACTATGTTCTCATACCCTCAACCCCTCTGCCTTCTTGTCCTTTTAATAAAAACCCCAACAGTACAGCAGCTCCAGATCTAACCAAAGATCTGTCTTCTCTCCTTCTACTCCCAGATGCTGACTGCTTCCATTACAAACTCAGCGTCTCCAACTTCAACCCTGCCCAGCCCTTCCTTTATGGGTCTCAAGTCAACCCTTTCCTGTCACTCACAGCTGTGATGCCAGCCTTCAGCACTCTGCACAAACCCTTCTCCTACCGCCTCTTTCTTCACTCCTGGCAGATGACTTTGCTTCCCGCTTTATAGAGAAATATTCCATGTATGTGTGTGTGTGTGTGTGTGTGTGTGTGTGTGTGTGTGTGTGTATGAGAGAAACAGGGGGGGCAGAATAGTCTCCTCAACTTTCTTCCTCATTCCTTAAACATACCTGCATCTTCTGATCTCCCCATTCCAACAGAAAAGCTGCCCTTCTTTGGAGTAAGCTAAATGCCTACTCGAGCACTCAACTTCCATCCGACCCATCCAACTGTAGCTTTTAAGCTGCCGGAGAAGGAAGCTTTATATTTTATAATGCAGATTACTAGTATGTGATAAACAGTAGAAATGGATTGATTCTGTCCAGATATCAGCTGGTCTCTAAGAATAAATTAGATTGGGAGATTGGGATTGACATATACACACTGCTATATATAAAATAGATAACTAATAAGGACCTACTGTATAGCACAGGGAACTCTACTCAATACTCTGTAATGACCCATATGGGAAAAGAATCTAAAAAAGTGGATATATGTATATACATATAACTGACTCACTTTGCTGTACAGCAGAAACTAACCCAACATTACAAATCAACTATACTCCAATAAAATTTTTAAAAAATAAATAAAATAAAAAGAATAAATTAGACACTCTGGGAAGGTCAGCTCTCTCACACGGGGCCATACAGAGACACACTAGAGATTCCAACCAAATCATGATAATTACCTAAAAGAATGATGAAATCAAAGCCTGAGCAATCTAGAGTGACCAAAATCAATACCTTTATAGCCAGTGACTTAGTAAAAATCTTAACTGGCTAACTCCCCATTTCCTGAAAATAAAGACTGTTATGTACCAGCATAGTTCATCAAAGTAAGATTGGAGGCCTTTAAATTTAGAGAGGATAGACCTGGCTCGGATGGGTTAAGTGCCCATTCCAGGACCTTCCCTATCTCCAGTTTTACTTCTGTGTAAACAACAGCAGACTTAACTAAAAACAGGCTGATTTTTTTGGCAAAGCACAGGACCCTGCTGGCAGATGTGTTTTACAGAGAAAAGAAAATTGCATAAATACACCAGACTATCTCAGTTACAGAAGCAACACCCACAGAGAGAAACAAGGCATCTGGAAAAACAGTGACTGAGTTTTTCCCCCCTAAGCCAAGCCCCAGTACACTGTTTCTCCTGGGAATAAGATTTTACAGTTTGGAAAACTGCTACATTTCAAATATGTTACTGGTTCACAGAAGACTGCAATGAAATGGTCTGCAAGGACTTCAGAATCATATGATCCCTGGAGAGTTACGCTAATAAGATCCATGTTATGAATGAGCTTAGATGTCTGCAGAAGTCACCTTAGGGTCAGGGTGGTTCCCTCGTCAAAGGGATGGCGGGGATGAGAATCGGATGTGCTGAAGGAAGGCAGCACACATACATGATGAGGGGAGGGGCCACCTTCACCTCAGACCCCTTCCCTCTCTCTCTGTACTTGCAGGACTCTTCCTAGAGCAGCTGGTCTCTCTCTTTAATCTTAATGATGTGAATGAAGGTCATTATCAGACAGTGTTTGCCCTTATATGCCCTAAGTCTGGGAGCACTAAATAAACACCTGGTGACCAACTGAAGACCAACAAGTCTGGTCAGAGCTCAAGTCCTTGTCCTTAGGCCAGTTGTGACATTATGAGGACACCTGGGAAGCAGTGGGGCTGTGAATGGACTGCAACATCACATTTGATTTTCAGGGTCCCTGGGAGGGAAGACTCATTTGGTTATTTAAATAGCAGAAGAGCCAAACACCACTGCCAGTGGCCCCTCTATATTGGTTCTCTCTTTTCCTCGGTAACAGAGTCCTGTGAGAACTGGCTGTAACTAACTGTAACTGCCCAGGTGAGAACCCACGTATCCCGGCTGCCTTGAGCCAAGTGCAGCCATGTGAGCAAGTTCTGACCACGGGATGTGGGTAGAAGTGGTAGGTAGAATAGTATAATGTACAACTTCTGGGAAGTGCTTCATGAAGGGAAAAGGCATGTCCTTCTCTTAACATTTTTTCCTTCCTACTGGCAAGAATGCAGACGTGATGGCTGGAGCTGGAGTGGACATCTTAGGCCATGAGTCGAGTTAGTCATGGAGACCATGCACAGTGGAATAACCAGATGGAAGGGCCAGACCCCAGGGTGTTCCATTCAAGCCTGGCCTGCCTACCTGACTTTCACAAGAGTGAGAGACAAACTTCTACCTAAGCCTCTTGGGTTTTCTGATCCTTGGCCTGAACCTAATCCTAAGGAATACATTGGATTCAAAGGAGAGGATCCCTTTTCATTAGTAGCTTACGACCAGATTATAGACAGATAAATACTCATAAAAGACACACCTGGAATAAAGCAGGTTTAATCTTCCTTAGGAAGAACTGGACAGAGGAACAAACTTGGGCCTGGGCTTGTGCATGGATGGTGTCTGGATGGTATCAACTATGTGGTTTGAGTGACCCAATGCATTGCCCAGAAAAGAAAAGCTGCGTTCCCACTGTTGCTTGAGTGGCCTGTTCCACTCACTGTTTTTCAGTTTTCAGTAGTTGACTTTCAATACTATATTAGTTTCAGGTTTACAATATAGTGATTCAATATTTTTATAGATTATATTCCATTTAAAGTTATAAAATATTGGCTATATTCCCTGTGCTGTATATTACATCCTTGTATCTTATTTTTTTTTAAGATTTCTTTTAAGTGGACCATTTTTAAACTCGTTATTGAATTTGTTACAATATTGCTTCTGTTTTGGTTTTTTGGCTGCAGGGCACGTGGGATCTTAGCTCCCTGACCAGGGATTAAACCCGCACCCCCTGCATTGGAAGGCAAAGTCTTTTACTGGACTGCCAGGGAAGTCCCTGTATCTTATTTTATACCTAGTAATTTATACCTATTAATCCCCTTCCCCTATCATGTCCCTGCCCTCTCCCCTCCTACTCTTTTTTCTTTTTTTTTTTTTAGAATTAAAGGATCTAACGCTTTAAAATGTAAATGTTTATGGAAAGGCAATAAATAATGCCACTAATCTCCTTTACCACTTCACCTGGAATTAGTGTATGGGATCAGCTTCACCTGTCTAGCAGAGCCTCGGGGCTATACAACACAGATCAGCAAAGGACAGGTGGGGCAGAAGAAATCTCTGGGGCCTAGAGAATGGGACTCTGAGAAAGAGAAAGGTGGGAACCGAGGGCACCGGGCAGGTGGCCAACCCGGGTCTGCAGGGAGAACCTAGAGATGGAAACAAAAAGACAAACAGCACAGAGACTAACCCTGGTCTCCAGACACAGCTACAACCACTTCCCAGAACACTGAGAAATCAACCCTTCTCTCTGGCCACAGAATAAGGAGATTGAAAAATGACCCTCTTCTCAGGGCAAATAAATAAACAGAAATAATTTAGAAAGCACCTACAGCGTTACCATCTGACACTGTGCAAGAATGTCCTTCCTTTTTAGGTATGTATATATGTACTGTATGTATGTAGGCACACATGCATTGGTTTACTTCCTTTGATCTGTATTATGACTATTTTGCTTTACTACAAAGCTGCGACAGAGGCTTCACACTTTTGGAACCCTATGCTAGCTTCTACTAATATTTTAATAGTTTTATCATTGAAATTATGATTATTGTATTTAAAGTCAAAACAGCATCACGGGGCTTCCCTGGTGGCGAAGTGGTTGGGAGTCCGCCTGCCGATGCAGGGGACGCGGGTTCGTGCCCCGGTCCAGGAAGATCCCACACCTCCGCGGCTGGGCCCGTGCGCCATGACCGCTGAGCCTGCGCGTCCGGAGCCTGTGCTCTGCAATGGGAGAGGCCACAACAGTGAGAGGCCCGCGAACCGGAAAAAACAAACAAACAAACAAAACAGCATCACTTGGCCACCTGCTAAGAGCTGTAGCTCTGGGGCAGGTCTTTGTTTTCCTATAAAATTCTTCCGTGATGGTGCATTACGGGATTGACTAGAAGACTTTTTGGCTCCCTTCCAGCACTGACATTCTTCTCTCTGCGTCTGTGCAGAGTAAATGGACTGGCCTTGAGTGTGCTCCAGGGACACCGACCCCAGAACATGCTGGCAGCATCCGGGTTTGCCTAGGCCCCCAGGGCAAGTGTGGCTCTTGCAGGAAGTCACAGCTGATTTCAACCAGCCATGGGAACTGAAGCCTGACAGCATCCCTGAGGGTCTGGCAGTATGGAGGAGACTGGAGGAATCTCCTCTGGCTCAAAATTCACAGGTGGTGTTTGTTCTGACCAGCGAGATCCATCCCCAGGGGCCCCCGCCTGTGCGCAAAACCACAGTGTGTGCTGAGGCGGGGGAGAGTTGAAGCTGCTGATCACCTCCCGGGATGGGATGATGCAGAAGCAAAGGGCCTACAGGGTGGAGGGGGTTTGGGGAAGAAAAAAAGCATAAAGACAAAGATACCTTCCCAAGAGAAGGTTGCATGAGCTAAGATGTGTACAGGAGAGCTCAGATGGTGGCAGATTTTTAGCTTCCAAGATAATGGCAATAAACGATCATCCTTTCTCATTTCAATCCACAGCCTGATGGCCAGAGATCTTATACATCTCTCATGCTGCTCTGTAAAGCCTCTACAAGGACAGTCAACACATTCAGCCTCTGTGTCCACATGGGAACAGTGAAACATGAAGAACTCAACAAAGAAAGCAACTGCAGGAGACTTGGGGAACAGACGTCAGAACGTCCATTGCCTAGCCTGCGAGACTCTCGGAATGCTTCATTTCCTTTCCTCCTAGTACTCGAGCACATTTCTATAGCAACTCCCCGAGAACCGGGTGCCTCAAGGGGCCAGATGGAGGCCAGCTTGAGCATCCTCCCTTTGCGGGCATAGAAGACCCTTTACTGAGAACCAGACCCCTTGTTGGCCCTCCCCTCTGCATTTCAGGATATATGTGCTGAGGTACTCTGGAATGGATTGGGGATTAAAGGGTGAGCTTCCTTATGCAATAAATGAAAAATTAATGAAGAAATGAGGCCACTCAGTGAAGCCTCTTCAACAAACCAGGATGAGAACTTTCTCCTGCTGACTTCTGATTCTTTGGCAAAGGCGCGCGTAACTGCCATCTGTGAGGCGGTCCACAGGACGAGAGTAGGGATTATTCACAAAGCTCTGAGTTTAGTTACGGCCAAGTTTTCCGTGAGGGAGAAACTGAGTCATGGTGAGATAACGTGATTATTAATGAGTTAAAAATGAGAACTGGCCTCGCATGGATCCAAATCTATAGCACGGTCACCGGCTACAGCATGGATGAACCTGGAGGACACTGTGTGAAGTGAAACAAAGCATTCACAGAGTGACAAGTGATGCATGATTCCACTGGTTTAAGGCACCTAATGTAGTCAAACTCAGAGGCAAAAGGCAGACTGGTGGTTGCCAGGAGCTGGGAGGTGGGGGGAATGGGGAGTTACTATTCAGCGGGTCTAGAGTTTCAGTTTGTGCAAAATGGAAAAGTCTTAGAAATCTGCTGTACAACGACACGCATATAGTTAACCTTTATACTGTATACCTAATTGTTGAGGGCAGATTCCATGTTACGTGTTTTTTTAATCACAATTTAAAAAATCTATAGCGATGCGTAGCTTAACAGTCGTGTCTCTGATCCATCTTAGTGCTGCCGCAGAGATGAGTTTGAAGACATATTTACTCTAAAGGAAAATGTCTACAGCCACAGCTCTAGTAAGAAGAAATGACCAACATGGGCAAAAGATATGAACAGACATTTCATCAAAGAGACCATACAGATGGTAAAGCATGCAGATGAAAAGATAACCAACGTCAGTAGTCATTAGGGAAACACAAATTGAAGCCACAGTGAAAAGACAGTCCACAGAATGGGAGAAAATACTGGCAAATCATATATCTGATAAAGGTCTAGTATCTAAAATATGTAAGCAACTGTTACAACGCAACAATAAAAAGACAACCCAATTCAAAACTGGGCAAAAGACGAATAGCCATTTCTCCAAAGAAGCTACACAAATGCCAGTAAGCACATGAGAAGATGCTCAAATCATCAGTCATCAGGGAAATGAAAAAAGAAAATTACAACGAAAGACCACTTCACTTCCAGTAGGATGGCTAGAATCAATCAGACGGATAATAACAAGTGTTGACAAAGATGTAGAGAAACTGGAACCCTCACACACTGCTGGTGGGAATGGAAAACGGTGCAGCTCCTTCGGAAAACAGTTTGGCAGTTCCTCCAAAGGCTAAACATATAAGTACCCTATGACCCAGCAATTCAATTCCTAGGAAAATACCCAAAAGAAATGGAAACACACAGATGCACAAGAACTTGTACATAAATGTTGTTAGAAACATTATTCGTAACAGGCAAAAGTGGAAACAACCCAAATGTCCATCAACTGATGGAAAGAAAATGTGGTGTATTCATACAATAGAATATTACTCAGCTATACAAAGGAAGTACAGATTCATATTACAACGTGGATGAACCCTGGAAACATTATGCTAAGTGAAAGAAGCCGTTCACAAAGGGCCATATAGTATAAGGTTTCATTTATAAGAAGTGTCTGTAATAGGCAAATCTATAGAGACAGAGGATAGTGGTTGCTGGGGGCTGGGAAGAGGGCTGAATTGGGAGTGACTGGTAATGGGTACTGGGTTCTTTTTGGAGGGATGAAAATGCTTTGGAAATACAGACAATGATGATGGTTGCATATATCTGAGAATATACTAAAACCCATCAAATGATATACTTTAAAAGGGTGAGTTTTATGGTATGTGAATTGTATCTCAAAAAAATTTAAAAACAGTGAGAACATATGTATCAGAATGACTAAAACAAAAATATGATAATAGCAAATGCTGGCAACGATGTAAAAAATCGGATCACTCATACATTATTGGTAGGATTGTAAATGATTCAGCCACTTCGGAAAATATTTTGCGAGTTTCTTTTAAAATGACAAATGGGTTTATCAGATGACCCAGCATACAACACTCTTGGGCATTTACTGTAGAGAAATAAAAACTTCTGTCCACACAAAATCCTATGCATGAATGTTCAGAGTAGCTTTTTTTCATTATAGCTCATAACTGGGAACTCCCCAATGTCCTTGAGGGGTGTATGGTTAACCAAACAATGGTCCATCCATAACATGGACTATTACTCAGTAAATAAAAAGAAATACAACAACTTGGATTAACCTCAGGGACATTATACTGAGTGAAGAAAGATAATCTCAGAAAGTTCCATAAACTATATGGTTCTACTCATGTAACACCTGAAATAAAATTCTGGAGACAGAGAACGGATGAGTGGCCACCAGGGTTTGGGAATGGGCAGTGGAGAACGTGTAGCTGTGAGGAGTAGCACGAGGGAGCCTGGGGTGATGGGACGGTTCTGTATCTTGACTCTGTTGGCCGTGACAGGAAGCTACACACACAAACAAGCGCATGTATAACTGGTAGCATCTGAATCTGCTCTGTGCATTTTCCAATGTCATTACTGAGTTTTGCTGTTGCACTAGTTACACAAGATGTTCAGCTGGGGAGAATGGGCAAGGGGTACCAAAGACTTCTCTCCATTTCTTTGCAACTGCCTGTGAATCTATATTTATTCCAAAATAAGAAGTTTGTGAGCTTTTTCTTTTTCTTTTTTTTTTTAACTATACAGTCAGAGCATTAGCCAATGTTTAAAAGTAATGGAAGTATTTCAATAGAGCTCAGAGTTGAAGGCAGAAGTCAAGAGGAAATGACAGACTGCACAGTAGAGCCACAAGCCATCACCTCCACAACGTGTTGGAGGGAATCCTCCTTTTAGATTAACTGCATATACTTGATAACAAATCAAGAACTCCCCGCGTGGACCTGCTAACAAGTGTCCTCACTTGCCCTCCAATCCCCCGAATGCAGCTCTGCTGTCCTAACACATCCTCATCTCTGGGCTTCCCTTCCTGCTCTCCCCTGTCTGACTCCATCTTCTCGCCACTTATCCAAATCCTTCCCACCGGGTCATAAGGCCCAGCAGCAGTATCCATCTTTCCACGTGGGTTAACTGTATCTCTCAACTAGATGCTTGAGTTCAGACACCAGGTCGTCTTCCTGTACCACATCCTCCATAATACACGACACAGTGCTGAGAATGTAGGGAGTATCAAAAATCTCTATTGATGGAATAAAGGCCTGCCTGCCTCAAGATCTTTTATTCTCCCTCTTGTGAGCTACGTGATGGAGAATGTGTACACACGGGGTATGAAAGCCAAGACACAATGTCTCACACGTAATCACAACTGTGTACTTTTAAATATGTTGTTTCAGTTGTTTTTTTATTACAGTGCTATGAATAAAGCAAAGGAGGTAATAATCTGACCCATGTTACAGGTAAGGAACCTTAGTTCAGAGTGGTTAAGTGATATGCAAAGTCACAATTGGTACTGAATCAATGTTAGAACCCAAGGCTCATCCTAAAACCCTATGGAGAGGCAAATTGCCACTTTAAAACTCTGTTTGTAAAGAATCAAATTATTAGTAAATTAAGATGCAAATATTCCCAAAATGTAAACTGTGCAGCACAGAATACGGTACTAGGCCAACACCTTGGGGGTGGCCGAGGCTCTTTAGGAAGAGGAAAAAGAGGAAAATCCCTAAAAAGTGGGGATAGAAGAGTAGACTGTGATCAGGGAACACTGGAGGAACACAGGAAAAGCCCCACTTCCAGATGTCCCCTGAACTTAGCCATTCCTGTCCAGCACCTGCCGATCCCTAGGCCCAGACTCCGTCACTCAGGGCACATCACTCCCCTCAACGGCTCCCCGAAGCACAAAGATCTAAACTTCTTACCCTTGCTTAGAAAGCTAGAGATGGTCCAGCTCCTGCTCACCTCTCCAAACTCATCTCATTCTGTTCTTCCCCACCAATATCGCTCCCCTTCACACCTTTCCACCCCCCAAGCATGCCAAGCGGGGTCTGTCTTGCACAATGGCACCGGCTTTTTCTTCTCCTTGGAGCGCTTTGCTGCCTGATCTTTGTGCAGCTGGAACTTGTCATTCAGACTTCAGTGTAGGTGTTACCTCCTCAACCTAAAGGAGTTACTAGTTCCTCTTTGTCAATTACCACCCTCTTTCAATTTTTGGCCAAACACGTCATTATCTGCCTTTTTTTTTTTTTTTTTTTTTTTGCGGTACACGGGCCTCTCACTGTTGTGGCCTCTCCCGTTGCGGAGCACAGGCTCCGGATGCGCAGGCCCAGCGGCCATGGCTCACAGGCCCAGCCGTTCCGCAGCATGTGGGATCTTCCCAGACCAGGGCACGAACCCGTGTCCCCTGCATCGGCAGGCGGGCTCTCAACCACTGCGCCACCAGGGGAGCCCTACCTGCCATTTTTAATGGGCTGATGTACTGACTGATGTATTGACTATCTCTCCCTCATCCCACTACAGTATAAGCTCCAGGAGGGCAGAAGCTTGTTTTCTTTTGTATTCTCAGTGCCTAACATATAGCAGGTATTCAATAAATATGTGTACTATGAAGGTCTGAATAAATGAAAAAGACCACCACCCTAACCCTACCTACTTCATAGTTCTGGCTCTGTCTGGCCAAATGAATGACCTATTTTCAGTGTCTTGTGTGGGCAGAAAAGAAGGCAGTTTAATTTAAGAATGTCCTTGATGAATCAGTGAAAAATCATTAATTAAATCCTGACCCTTGAGGACACGTTTTTAATACTCTGTGTGAAGAAATCAGAAGCTGACACAAAGCACTTCTGCTGCTTATCAAAGTACAATGGTTGTCTCAAGGAAAAGCACTTAGGTGATTGCGTTCTGAGCTGAACTAGTAGCTTTCCTTGTGAAAGACTATTTTTCCTTGAAAGAATGAATGACAAACTATAGATTTGAATGTTTGATAGACATTTTCTTGAAAATGAATAAAGTAAGTCTGTCACTTCAAGGAAAACAAGCAGTATTTGTTGCCAGGGATAAAATTTGAGCTTTCAGGCAAAAATCAGAATTTTAGAAAACTTTGTGCTTGACGTTTTTCCATTACTTTGAGACTTTCCTGATGAGATCAGTGGTGATATTGATGAAAAGGACTTTTTAAAATATTGTATAATTAAAAATCTCAACATTTTCAAGATCTGTATAACTCTGAACTAATATTTTTCACATGGTCAATTCATCATGTTACAAAATCACACATGAACTAAAAAAATCCATTCAAAGTGCAAGAAAGACTACTGGATTCTCATGTAGGAATTCAAAAAGTTCATTTGTAAGGTTTTAGATTCTGTACTGCAACTAACTTTTAAGAAACTGTTACTTTTTTAGTTTTGATGTGGTATCAAAGAAGAATAAATACAGAAAAAGTATTTAACTTACATTTAATAAGTGGACACATACTTGTTAAACTGATGTCATACTCCTCCATCCCTAAGGGATGTCTTCGTTCTCGAACAAATTATCTGGTTAACTAGACTGTCTAGGCAAAACAAAGTTCCAGGGACATTTTGTTTTTTGTGGTACGCGGGCCTCTCACTGTTGCGGCCTCTCCCGTTGTGGAGCACAGGCTCCGGACGCGCAGGCTCAGCGGCCATGGCTCACGGGCCCAGCCGCTCCGCGGCATGTGGGATCTTCCCAGACCGGGGCACGAACCCATGTTCCCTGCATCGGCAGGTGGACTCTCAACCACTGCACCACCAGGGAAGCCCCAGGGACATTTTAAATCAAATACTTCTAGGGCTTCATGGAAGATACTGATGAACTGAATTATGATTTTCTTGACCCATTTGGTCTCAAACTTCACTTTAAAAACTACAGATCCTCTTTCCCATTCCTAGTTGCTTTTGATCATCAGAAAATAAATACTGTTATTTCCCTCCCCGCAGTATGTCCTATGCGAGACTGACCAGATGTTCTTAATGGGGCCAAACAGAAACATCAGCTTCCAGTGCCAGTCAAGATGAAGTAAACTGAACACAGCCTATGATTCCTGCCGATTATGTTAAAATCTCTGCACGTAATACACGAATACCCTGAAAACAACTAGAGGCAATGGGACCTGAATCAAAGGGGGCTGAGTCATTGACCTATGCAGCAAAAACTCTAGGAGAAATCTGTTTCTATCCAGAAGACCCAGAAAAGGAGCCCCAGTGTACTAGAGTGTATGGAGGAAGTCCCTGGTTTTCTTCTTTTTTCTTTTTTTTCCTCACCCAGACTTGCACTGCAGCCAACCCTAGTCTTAGGTCTGCACTGCCACGTGGCATAAGAAAAACAGACAACCTAAGTAGTCCTATCTATTAAAGAAACTGAGTGAGTAGTTTAGAGACTTCTAACAAAAGAAGGCTCCAGGCCCAGATTATTCACTGATAAATTTTTACCAAACTGTTATGGACTGAATTGTGTTCCTCCAAAATTTGTATGTTGAATCCCTAACCCCCAGTACCTCAGAATGTGACTGTATTTGGAGATAGGGCCTCTAAATCAGTCATTAAGTTAAAATGAGGCTGTCAGGGTGGGCCCTAATCCAACCAGACTGGTGTCCTTATAAGAAGGGGAGATGAGGACAAAGGGAGAGACACTAAAGATGCTCACGCACAGAGGGATGACCCTGTGAAGAGGCAGCAAGAGGGTGGCCTTGTGCAAGCCGCAGACAGGGACCCAGAGGAACCCAACCCTGCCAGCACCCTGATCTTGGACTGCTGGCCTCCAGAACTGACAGAGAATAAATTTCTCTTGTTTAAGCCACCCATTATGTGGTATTTTGTTTTCCACAGAAGACTAATACACAAACATTCAGTGGAAAAAAATACCAATTCTACACAATCTCATCTTAAAAAAAAAAGGAGAGGAAAGAACACTTCCCAACTCATTTTGTGAGGCCAATATTACCCTGATGCCCACTTTTTGATTATTTTAAGAAAACTACAGACCAATATTCCTCATGAACAAAAATGTAAAAAATTCTCAACAAAATATTAGCAGATTAAGTCCATCAATATATAAAAATGGGATTTATCCTGAGAATACAAGGGTGGTTCATCATTTGACAATCAATGTAGTTCACTTTATCACAAACTGAAGAAGAAAGATGTCATGATCATCTCAGATGCAGAAACAGCATCTCACAAAATTCAACTTCAATTCATGGTTAAAATTCTTACCAAGCTAGGAATAGAAGAAAACGTCCTTAACCTGGTAAAAGGCATGAACACCAAAAACTAAAAATAGCATACTTAAAACAGGCTGTCCACGCTCATCACTCTATGCAACCTCATACAGGAAGTCCTAGCCAATGCAATAAGAAAAAAAAGGCATACAGACTTGAAAGGGAGAAATAAAACTCTCTCTCTTCATTGAAGACATAATAACTTACATACAAAATGCCATGGAGGGCTTCCCTGGTGGCGCAGTGGTTGAGAGTCCGCCTGCCGATGCAGGGGACACGGGTTCGTGCCCTAGTCCGGGAAGATCCCACATGCCGCGGAACGGCTGGGCCCATGAGCCATGGCCGCTAAGCCTGTGCGTCCGGAGCCTGTGCTCCGCAACGGGAGAGGCCACAACAGTGAGAGGCCCGTGTACCGCAAAAAAAAAAAAAAAAAAAAAGCCATGGAAACTACAAAAGCTCTTAGAACTAATAAGTGAGTTTAGCAAGATTGTGGGTTACAAAGTAAATATTTTAAAAAAATGTATTTCCACAGACAAGCAATCAATAATTAGAAATAACATTAAAAGCAGTATCATTGATTGTAGAATACAAATAAATAATGAAGTATAAATCTAGCAAAATATGGGCAGGATCTGTATGCTCAAAACATAAGTATAAAAAATGTACCAGAGAAGAATCATAGAGCTGAAGAATACAATAACTGAACTGAAAAATTCAACAGAGAAGTTCAACAGCATACCAGATAAAACGAAAGAAAGCACCAACACCCTTAAAGACAGATCAGTGGAAATCATCTAAGCAGAGGAGCAAAAAAAAAAAAGGTGAAAAAGAGTGAAGACACCTTAAGAGACTTATGGGGAACCATCAAGTGGACCAATGTACGCATTATGGGGGACTCAGACAGAGAAGAGAGAGAAAGGGGCAAAAAGCTTGTTGAAAGAAATAATGGCTGAAAACTTTCTAAATCTGGGGAAAGAAATAGACATCCTGATCCAGGATGCCTAGAGAACACCAATAAGATGAATCTAAAGAGACCCACACCAAGACACTACATTCAAATTGTCAAAAGTTAAAGACAAGGAATGAATTTTGAAAGGAGCAAGAGAAAAGCAACTTGTTACGTAGACGGGAACTCTGCACCCCCTCCAATAAGACTATCGGAGGATTTTTCACAGAAATCTTGCCAGTCAAAAGGAGTGGAATGATGTATTTAAAATACTGAAAGAAGGGACTTCCCTGATGGTCCAGTGGTAAAGAATCCACTTTCCAATGCAGGGGACACGGTTTTGATCCCTGGTCGGGGAACTAAGATCCCACATGCTGTGGGGTAACTAAGCCCGCATGCCACAACTAGAGAGGGAAAAAACCCCTGCATGCCACAACTAGAGAGAAGCCCGTGCGCCACAAGGAAAGATCCCGCATGCCTCAATGAAGATCCTGTGTGCCACAACTAAGACCCAATACAGTCAAAAAAAAAAAAAAAAGGAAAAGAACTGCCAACCAAGAACACAATTCTGTCAAACTTGTCCTTCAAAAACAAAGGGGAGATAAAGACTTCCTCAGACCAACAAAGCCTAAGAAAGTCTATCACCTGCCTTACAAGAAATGCTAAAGGTAGTTCAAGTTGAAATGAAAGACACTGATCAGAAATATGAGAGCATAAGAAAGCATGAAACTAGTTGGTAAATATATAAACAAAGACCATACTGTATTACTCTAGACTATAAAAGACAAAAGCATTAGAAACAACTAAATGTTAATGAACATGTGAAACTCAAAGTAAACTGTGACATCAGGAACATATAATGCAGTGAGGAGGAGAGGTAAAAGACAAGACTTCTTGTACGCAAGTGAAGTTAAGTAGTTGTCAGCCTAAAACAATGTTATAACTATACAGTATATTATGTAAGCCCCTTGGTAACCACAAAGAAAATACCTACAGAAGTTACACGAAAGAAAAAAAGACAAAGAAATCAAAACCTATCAATAAAAAAAAACCCCATAGCACAAAGTGTTGAAGATAGCAAGAGAGAAGAACAAGGACAACGGAATTATAAGACAAACAAAAACCAGTTACAAAATGACAACAGTAAATCCTTCTGCATCAATAATCACTTTAAACATAAATGGACTAATCTCCCCAATAAAAAGATACAGAGTAGCTGGAGAGATACAAAAAAATTAAGATACAGTTGTATGATATCTATAAGAAACTCACTTTAGATTCAAAGACACAGAGACTGAAAGTGAAGGAATGGAAAAGGATATTCCATGTGAATGGTAACCAAAAGAAAGCAGGAGTGACTATCCTAATATCAGACAAAGTAGGTTTTAAAAACTGTCTCCAGAGATAAAGAAGGTCATTACATAATCATAAAGGGGTCAGTTCAATAGAAAGATATAATAACTATAAATATATATGCACCCAATATCAGAGCACCTAAGTATATAAAACAAATATTGACAGATCTGAAGGAGAAATTCATAGCAATACAGTAATAGTAGCAGACTTCAGTATCCCACTTTCATAATGGAGGTAACACTTAGACAGAAAATCAATTAAGAGTGGACTTAAACAGGTGATTTCCCTGGTGGTCCAGTGGTTAAGGCTCCAGGCTCCCAATGCAGAGGGCCTGGGTTCGATCCCTGGTCAGGGAACTAGCTCTCATGGGCCGCAACTAAGAGCCCACACGCCGCAACTAAAAGATACCACATGCCGCAACTAAAAGATCCCACACACCGCAACTAAAGATCCTGCACGCTGCAACGAAGATCTGTGTGCCACAATTGGCACAGCCAAATAAATAAATAAATAAATTTAAAATAAAAGAGTAGACTTGAACAACAGTATAGACCAAATGAACCTAACAGACATATAGAAAACTTTTTACCCAACAGCAGAAGAGTATACATTCTTCTCAAGCACACACAGATATTCTCCAGGATATATCACATGTTAGGTTACAAAACAAGTCTTAACAAGTTTAAAAGGAATGAAATTATACCAAGCATTTTTTTCTGAACACGATGGAATAATCAATAATAGAAGGAAAAGAGGAAAATTCACAAATACACAGAAGTTAAACAACACACTCCTGAATAACCAATGGGTTAAGGAGGAAATTAAAAGGGAATTTTTAAAAACGTTGAAACAAATGAAAATGAAAACACAACATACCAAAACTTATGGGACACAGTAAAAGCAGTACTAAGAGAAAAGTTTACAGTGATAAATGACTACATTATAAAAGAAGATCTCTAGTAAACAACCAAACTTTACACACCTCAATGAACTACAAAAGAACAAACCCAAAGTTAGCAGCAGGAAGGGAAAAAATAAAGATCAGAGCAGAAATAGAGACTAGAAAATAACAGAAAAAAACTAAGTTGAGTTTTTGAAAGAAACAAAATCAATAAACCCTTACTTAAACTGAGAAGAAAAAAGACTGAAACAAATAAATACAGAAACGAAAGAGACATTACAATAGATACCTCAGGAGTAAAAAGGATCATAAGGGACTATTTATGAACAATTATGTGAACAAATTGGATAACCTAGCAGAAACAGAAAAATTCTGAGAAATATACAACCTGTCAAGACTGAATCAAGAGGAAACAGTAAAACTGAACACACCAATGACAAATAAGGAGATTCAAATAGTAATCAAAAAACTCCCCAAAGTAAAAAGCCTAGGACCAAATGGATTCACAGTTGAATTCTACCAACATTCAAATAGAAGTTAATACCAATTCTTCTTAAACTCATCCAAAATATACATGTAGAGGGATTACTTCCAGACTCATTTTATGACACCAGCCTCACTGGATATCAAAGCTGGACAAAACTACAGACAAATGTCTCTGATAAACATAGATACAAAAATCCTCAATAAAATACTAGCACACTGAATTCAACACATCAAAAAGATTATACACCATGAATAAATGGTATTTACCCTTGGACGGAAGGTTGGTTTAACATATGCAAATCAATCAATGTGATACAGCACATTAACAAAATGAAAGATCTGAATGATGTGATCATCTCAATATGAAGAAAAAGCACTTGACAAAGTTCAACATCCATTCATGATAAAAGATGCTCAATAAAATAGATATAAAAAGAAATTTCCTCAAAACAATAGAGGCCATTTATGAAAAGCCCACAGCTAACATAATAATCAACTGGTAAAACTGAAAGTTTTTCCCCCTCTTCCCAGTTCTATTAAACATAATACTGGAAGTACTAGCAAGAAAAAGACATAAAAGGCACCTAAATTAGAACAAAGGTAGTAAAATTCTCTGCCTGCAGATGTCACAATTCTATATGTAGAAAACCCTGAAGACACCACAAAAGATTAGAATGAATGAATCCAGTATATTTGCAGGATACAAAATCAACATATCAAAAAAAAACCAGTCGTATTTCTTTACACCAGCAACAATCTATCTGAAAAGGAAATGAAGAAAACAATCCCATTTATGATAGCACCAAAAAGAACAAAAGAGCTAGGGATAAATTTAATGGAGGAGGTGAAAGACCTATGCACTGAAAAGTTTAAAACACTGATGAGAGAAAGACAAAAATCAATGGAGATATATCCCATGTTCATGGATTGGAAGAATACTGTTAAAATGTTCATAGTACCCAAAGCAATCACTATCAAAATTGCAATGGCATTTTTCACAGAAGTGGAAAAAAACAATTCTAAAATTTGTGTGGAACTACAAAAGCTCCTGAATAGCCAAAGCAATTTTGAGAAAAGAACAAAGCTGGAGGCAACACACTTCATGATTTCAAATTATATTACAGTGCTACAGTAATCAAAACAGTATGGTACATGCATAAAAACAGATAGATAGACTAACGGAATAGAATCAAGAGCCCAGAAACAAATCCACAGATTTACAGTCAACTGAGCTTCAGTAAAGATGCCAAGAACACAAAACGGGGAAGAATAGTTTCTTTAATAAATTGTGTTGGGAAAACTGGATTCACATGCAGACGAATGAAACTGGACCCTTATCTCACACACATATACAAAAATTAACTCATAATAAAGACTTAAATGTAAGACCCAAAACTATAAAACTACTAGAAAATAGGAAAAAAGCGTCTTGACATTGGTGTGGGCAATAATATTCTAGATATGACCCGCAAAGCACAGGCAACAAAAGCAAAAATTGTGTCAAAATAAAAAGCTTCTGTACAGCAAAGGAAACAATCAATTAAAATGAAAGGGCAACATATGGATAGGGGGAAAATATTTGAAAACCATCTATCTCATCCAAAATATATAAGGAATTCATACAAGCAAATAGCAAAATAACAAAACCTGATTTTAAAATGGGCAAAGGACCCGAACAGACATTTCTCCAAAGAAGACATGCAAATGGCCGAATGCAAACCAAAACCATAATGGGATGTTAGGATGGCTATTATCCAAAATTTGAAAGATGTGTTATTGAGGATATGGTGAAAAGGGAACGCTTGTACACTGTTGGTGGGAATGTAAATTGGTACAGTCATTATGGATGACAGTCCACACTGAGGTTCCCAATCAGTGGTTCCCAGGAGTTGAGGTTGGGGCAGGGTCTGGCTATACAGTGACAGCACAGGGGAGGGTTTTGGCAATGATGGAACTTTTCTATATCGTGGCTGTAGTTGTGATTATACAACCATTTGCCAAAACATAACTATACGTGAAAAAAGCAAATTTTACTGTATGCGGACTTCCCTGGTGGCACAGTGGTTAAGAATCCACCTGCCAATGCAGGGGACACGGGTTCAATCCCTGGTCTGGGAAGATCCCACATGCCGCGGAGCAACTAAGCCTGTGCGCCACAACTACCGAGTCTGTGCTCTAGAGCCCGAGAGCCACAACTACTCAGCCCACGTGCTGCAACTACTGAGGTCCGCACGCCTAGAGCCCGTGCTCTGCAACAAGAGAAGCCACTGCAATGAGAAGCCCACACACCGCAACAAAGAGTATCTCCCGCTCGCAGCAGCTAGAGAAAGCCCGTGCAGCAACGAAGGCTCAACGCAGCCAAAATAAATATTAAAATTTTTTTTTACTGTATGTGGATTTTAAATATTAATTTAGAAAATAGAAATAGAGAGGGAGAGAGAAAAGACCTCTGCTTCCTAAGGCCTCAGAGCTCTCTGGATGAGAGATAATTTATTCAATAAATGTGTAAGACACCATAAAAATGCACAACAGTATACAACAGTGTATAAAATAGATATCCCTGCCCTTGAGTAGTTTAGTCTACTTGGGAAGACAGCATCTGCTAAGTAGGAAATCAGGGACCAAGATGGTTTGACCAGGATGGCTGCCATCTTTAAATACAACAAAACCCCCTCCCTCAACCGTTCTGCGCCCTGTACCTGCAGCCTCATCTGTATTCAACCCTCCACAGCCAAACGTCCTGAAGGAGTCGTCCACCCCCACCATCTCCATATCCTCTTGTCCCACTCCCTCCTCCCACCTCCACAGCCTAGACTCTACTCCCTCACTCCATGGAACTGTCCTCATCTCTGCCAAAGTCGACTGGTTACTTTTTAGTCCTCATCTTGACTTCTCAACAGCTTCTGGTTCTGTCGATCACTCATCCTTTCAGAGATATTCTGTGCCATTGACTCTCCTAGTTTTCCTCGTATCTGTCTGACGGCTCCTTCTCCACCAGTGTTAGCGTTCTACACCACTCGGTCCTACCTTAGGGCTTCTACTCTTACTCTAAGCCCTCTCCCTTGGAAATGTCACCCATTTCCCATTTCAGCTGACACCTAGTTATGGCTCAGACCCAAAGGTGTAAGTTCTACTCAGAGCTCTTCTCAAAGCTGCAAAGTTATAGATTCAACCACCTAGTCAAGATCTCACATGGACGGCTCAAGGGCACCTCAACTCAAGATGTCCAACACCGGACTCACAAATTTCCTACCAAACCTGTCCTATTCCCATTTATCAGTGTTGGTCCTGGCATGACGTCAGCCAGGAACACAGGACGTATCTTTGACCCTCCCACCTCCTTTACCACCCAAATTCAACCTGTCATTAACATCTACTGATTTAATTTCCTAAATATCTCTCAAATTTGCTTACATCGCTCCATGCTCCCTGCCTCTGTCCTAGACCAACATCTATCTGGTAGCTTTCTAACCACCACTACTTATTACTATATCACCCGGATCCCCTCCAATCCAGTTCCCCACTCCTGTCACTTTGTCTTTCTATAAATGTGAATTTGGTCCCACCACCCTTTGCTTTCCAAACATCAAAGGTTTCCCATTACCGTTAGAACAAAGCCCAAATCCTCACCAGGATCTATCAATCCCTGCATGGTCTGGCCCCACCTTGTGCTCTGGCCTCATCCTTCTTACTCACTCCCTTTCCTCCAGCTACACGGGCTTTCTTTGGTTCCCTCAAAGGTACCATGGACCCTGCTACCACAGGGACTTTGCACAGATTCTTCTCCTTCTCTGGATTGCTCTCATGACCCCATTACCCCAATATTAACCAGGATACCTCTCTTCCATCAGATTTTAGCCCCAGAATCAATTCAGCAGAAAACGTTTTCTTTACCCTGAAGTTTACACCAGACTTCCCGATTTCCTTTCTCTTCCTTGGAGTATTTATTTCCACTTAAAATTATACTATTAAGGACCTACTGTATAGCACAGAGAACTCTACTCAATACTCTGTAATGACCTATATGGGAAAAGAATCTAAAAAAGAGTGGATACATGTATATGTATAATTGATTGCTGCACAGCAGAAACCTTGTAAATCAACTATATTCCAATAAAAATTAATTAAAAAATAAAATTATGAAGTCATTAATGTCGTCTTTTGATCATGTCAACCACCAACACTAGGACTGTAAACTCCATGATCAGGGACTTTGTATTTTGCCCAACACTGAAACTCTAGTATCTAACACAGTAGCTGCCTCAATAAATATTTGCTAAAGATTGGAATCAACAATCCCGCAAAATGAGGTATGTATAATGTCATACATGTCTGCGCTCTTTAATAATAGCAATGGATTGGAAACAACGTAACGACCCATCAACAGGGGACTTGATTAAATATACTGTGAGACATTCATACAATGGAACACTATCTAGAGCAATTTACATGCACTGATATGGAAAGATCTTCAAGCTCTACTTGTGAATAAAGCAGGGCATAGCAAAGCGCATAGTGAAGTACCGCTGGTGTCAAAGACAACAGTAAATCACATTTGAACTACTTATTGGGTGAAAATACTCACTGAATGTTTGAGAAACTTTTGAGAAACTTAACAGTGGCTACTTGTTTAGAGGGTAGGTGTAACTAACTGGGTAGATGGGTGTCAGAGGTGGGGGAAAAAACTCTACTATCATTTTATACTTAGATTTGGGAACCCACCTGGATGTGTTATATGTTTATAACTGAATAGATGAATTTTTAAAGAAGTGCTCCCTGGCCAGAACCCAATGAACTGTTGAATGAATTACAGCACACATGACAGCTTCGCCATCACTGTTCCCATCTCTAACACACATCCCCCCTCAGCACTGCTGCCACCACTCTGCCACTGCCCTGGGAAGAAGCAAGCAGCTTTTTAAAAGCTACATATTCTTTAACATTTAAAGCCATACTCTCTAATTATCAATTTAGTCATAAACCCTTGCATCACTTTTTATAGTTTACTAAGTGCTTTCAAACATATTCTCTAATTAGGTCCTTACAACAACCTGAGACAGTTTACATGGTTTTAGCCCCATTTTATGGATGAGAAAACTGAAGTTGTGAGAAATAAAGGGGCCTTCCCAAGGTCACGCCTCTGGAAATGTCAGAGTCAATTTCGATCTTCTGATGAAAAGTCGACATTCCTTCCCATGCAGTTCGGAGGATGACAACTTCCTCACCACCCTTCCAGATTCCAAAAAAGGAAAAGAAAAATGGCAGCAGGTCTTTCACAGATTTTGTTTCAACCCCATGACATTCTAGGACAGACTGATGTAAGTGTGGGTGAGTCTGGGTTTTGGTCCTAGGGGACAGGACTTGCAGAGAGGGGAGAACAGCCAACTTCTGTTTTGTGTTACACTCACCCAGCAGAGAAGAGAAGAGGAAGGAAAACGTTCTTGGCTGGTGTGGAGAGAACCCTGCCAGTAAATGGGATGGATGCTCTAACCTGCCACAGGCCTCCCCTGAGGTCCCATTAACACCATGATACTGCACCAGAGAGACGCTGAATACTTAGGAACGATGATGCTGACTTCCCGGCAACTTTTGAAAGCAAGAATGTGTTTCCACTGACTGAGGCGTGGGTGGGATGTTTGAGGATGGAACTAGAGAATGGGAGGATTTATTTGCCTGCTGAGGACGGAGCTGCATGTCACCCTGGGTGTGCATCACAAAAAGCTTCCCTACATAAGATCATCCTCTGGTTCCATTTCTTAACCTCTGGATTGACACTGCAGTCCCAGATTCACGTGATGCTCTGAGAGAGTGAGACCTCTGAGGGAAAAGAATGAAATGCGCTCTTGACAACCAAGGCCCAGATCCACCGATCAGGCTGACTGGGGGACTAGAGAGCAGCAGCAGTGAAAAGGACAAGAGCTCGGCAGTGTTCCTCCAGGATTTATCATCCTCTAAGATACAGCATGGAATACAGGGAAGCCGTGTAACGTGCAACGTCCAGGGCCATTCATAAAGGCCTCAGAGCATGCGGAAGGTTCACATGTTCTGATTAGCAAACGTCTAACTAGAACAAAAAGCTGACCTGCAGAATGGCCATCATTAAGTCTACAAATAACAAATGCTGGAGAGGGTGTGGAGAAAAGGGAACCCTCCTACCCTCCCTCCTGTTGGTGGGAATGTAAACTGGAAAACAGTACGGAGGTTCCTCAAAAAACTAAAAATAAAGTTGCCATATGATCCAGCAATCCCACTCCTGGGCATATATCCAGACAAAACTCTAATTCAAAAAGATACATACGCTCCTAGGATTTCCCTGGTGGTCCAGTGGTTAAGACTCCATGCTTCCAGGCTTCCCTGGTGGCGCAGTGGTTGAGAGTCCGCCTGCCGATGCAGGGGACACGGGTTCGTGCCCCGGTCCGGGAAGATCCCACATGCCGCGGAGCGGCTGGGCCCGTGAGCCATGGCCGCTGAGCCTGCGCGTCCGGAGCCTGTGCTCCGCAACGGGAGAGGCCACAGCAGTGAGAGGCCCGCGTACTGCAAAAAAAAAAAGACTCCATGCTTCCACTGCAGGGGGCAGGGGTTTGACCCCTGGTCGGGGAACTGAGATCCCACAGGCTGCACGGTGCAGCCAAAAACAACAGCGGCAAAAACGAAAAAGATATACATGCCCCTACGTTCACAGCAGCGCTCTTTACCATAGGCAAGACATGGAAACAACCTAAATGTCCATCGACAGATGAACGGGTAAAGAAGATGTGGTACATATGTACAATGGAATACTACTCAGCCATAAAAAAGAATGAAATAACGCTGCTTGCAGCAACACGGATGGACCTAGAGATTACCACACTAAGTGAAGCAAGTCAGAAAGAGACAAAGACCATATCACTCATATGTGGACTCTAAAATATGACACAAATGAACTTATCTACTAAGCAGACTCACAGACATAAAGAACAGACTTGTGGTTGTCAAGGCGGGGAGGGGTGAAGGGGGAGGGGTGGGTTGGGAGGCTGGGGTCAGCAGAGGCAAACTATTATCTATAGGATGGATAAACAACAAGGTCCAACCGTATAGCACAGGGAACTATATTCAGTATCCTGTGATAAACCATAATGGAAAAGAATGTGAAAAAGAATGTCTATATATGTATAATGAAATCACTCCTACTATGCAGAAAATAGCACAATATTGTAAATCAACTACACTTCAGTAAAATAAAATTTTAGACAAAAGGTGACCTGAACAGCTCCTCTGATCCCTCCTAAGACTGAGGACCCACCACCATAGGAAAAACAGACTGCTTCTGACGTAACGTGATGTATTTATTCTGGGTAGGAGAGAAAATAAGATGTTCACCTTCAAAAGGAAAAGGCAGAGAAGTTTTAGTGGGTTTTTTGGGAAGAAAAGAGCAAGTAATTGTCAATTCTTCATCTAACTCTGAGATCTTCAATTTACAGCTACTTTACTCACTGCAGAGGAAGTAAAACTTCCTCGAGTATCATAAAATGTAAATGCTAAAATTTACCAAAAAGCCAGTTTATTTTTAGTTTAAATTTAAATTCTGAAACTAACAAGCTAACTTAGTCTGATGTAGTACCTTTCAAAGAGGACAAGGGATAAAAATGGAAGGAGCTAAGGTGTTGAAAAGTGCAAGGTCCATCGGTTCCAACGTGTAAATTCAGCTACACAGCAGCTCAGCAATCTGGAAGAAGTAATTTTCCTCCCCCAAAGCTTTTGACTCTCAGGGCAATGCACACACCCACCCCTTGTTATCTAAGAGACCAGGGTGATGAAAGGGAAAAGATCTCCCCAAGATCAACATCTGACCACCCGAAATAGAACTGCCTTCACCTTGAAACAATTCTCCATGGTCCTGTTGTTCAAATTTTTTCTAATGATGGAATATCTAATTCCAGGGAAATATTAATAGCTTCATTATGTGACCATAGGGCTAATTAGTGATGCACCTAAAGAGTTTGGGGGCTAAGCTATAAGGTGTTTTTGGAACAACATCTGATCTTTTGATACAAATCTATTGTTACCAAAGAGTTAGTGAAATAAGCAAACTCCCATAAAAATGGAGAAGCAAAGGATGGAGACCAAAAAGATTTCATTTGGAACATGCTAAGGTCTGACTCAAGCCAGGGATACTCAGGCTGACACCTGGTAGGTCCAGCTCAATGTGGAGTGGGTACCAGTACAGATTAAGAGCAGAAAAACAAACAGGTGCTTGGAACCATGCTGGGAGCAGAGTTCAGAGAATTCTGGCAAACCATGGAGGAGGGGTCAGAGGAGTCTAGATCTGTCAGAAGGGTAGGCCTGAGGAAGGGACCCTTGATAATGTCTAGGAAGCAAGAATCAACATTTTTCCTTAGCTGGACACCCCTGCCCATCGTGAGAACAGGTTCTGTGCAAAGAACATGCAGAAGGCCTCCAGGTGCCAGGGAGCCTAGGGTAGAAGATAAGGAGGTTTGGAAGAACAAGGCCGTCCCCCTAGGCCAACCCACCAGACGAGAGAAAGACACTCTTCGCAAGGCCAGCACAGACAGGTGGAAAGAAGGAAGCCACCCAACATGTTCAGATTGGTTCCTTGACCCACAAAAAAGTCCTTGTCCTGGGGGACACCCACATCAGAACTCTCTCCAGTAGTCTGTCATGTGGTCCTAAAAACATCTCAGATGGGAGACTGGGAGCCACGGGCCACCACCTCTCCTGACCTGGTCCCACAATCGTCCCAGCTCAACTGTGTCAATGCCACTGCTTTGGCAAAGTGACAATCCTCAGAATGTCCCCACAACTCTGGCTAATGCCTCAGATTGGAATACCCCTTTTATATGTTCATGCCCCAAATCATCCTGACCCTTACGGTCCACGACTACCTTGGTCACCCTGTACCTCTACGTCTTAATAGCTACAGATAAGAATCATAGAAGTGTTGGCTACTATAATTCTCTCATTTCATTTTCTTGAGGACTTTTCTTTCCTTTTAGAAAATTCCTCAGAGCCCTATGCTATCAATCAGAGTAGCCTTATGCTATCAATTATAATAATAATAATGGTAGTAGTCATAACAGCTCACATGTATTGAGTACTTTCTCTGTCAAGCGCTATGCTAAGGGCTTTACGTATCTACATTTCCTACAGAGTTAAATTCTATGGCATCAGCCCTATAGCGTAGATGCTACTATTGTTTCCATTTTACAGAAGAGGCAACTGAGGCACAGCGTGCCAACCTTCATCCCATCTTGTTCCCTGTGAGGAACTCCACGCCCAACAGTAAAGCCTCAGGAGTCGAGAGTTTATGAGCAGGGTTTGTTAACTGCTGGGAGTGGCGGTCGGGGGCACGGAGGAAAATACTCTTTGGTCTGAGCTTCTGGAAGAGCACTCTTGACTCTCTGGGTCAAAATGTAGCTATTCTATTATTTTGCTCTGGCACAGGGTACCAATTCTTACCAATTGTCTTCTTGGATCTCCCGGTCACTGGAAAAAGTCACCATTGCTGCCACTGGGAAAACATCCTTCTGTTCTCTTGAGTGTCTGGAAAGATGGCATGTTGGAAATTGACTCCACGAGGCAAGAGGTTATAATTTTCATCCATCCTAACAAGAAAGAGGAAGAAAGCAGAGCTGTAGATTGGACAGCCATGGGGTGCGCCATCTTGAATCTTGAGTCAACAGAAGACTGTGACAGTCTCCATCGGCTCTCATTATTTCTAATTGTTTCTCTGTCTCCTACTTCATGCATCTATTCTTAAGCTTTTGAAAAAGGTGAGTTTGGGGGCAGAGGGAGTGTGTGCATGTGTCTGCGTTTGTCTATCTGTGTTACCTCCCAGGTGGCCTTCCTTCTCATAGACAGTGTGTTCCCTGTTTCTTGGTGAAAGGGAGGCCAGTTGCAATGACCTGGGTTCAAGTCCTACCACTACTACTTCTGTCTGACAGGAAACGAATTTCTTAAATTCTCTAAGCTTCAGTATTACAATCTATAAAAAGAGGATGACAAAAGCACCTTACTTTTTGATGGTGATGTAAGGATTGCATTAAAAAAAAAAGTCTCTGGCTAGAGTAACTGCAGTATAAAAGTTAGTTAACATTTCTACTGAGCCTCGCAAAAAATGCCTGTTGTCAAGATGAAGAAGTAAACAAAAGGAAAAGGAGAGATACGAGTTACTCTCCAGCCCATGGGGGGCATGTGGGGCTCACCAGGGAGTCTCCAGTGCCACCTTCTCCTGTGACGCTGACCAGAATCTGTTCTCTTCTCAATGGGTCCCAGAATAACAGAGGAGGAGTGCTTTGTATGCAGCTGTTAACACACATCAGGGCAACATAACTGTGAAATAGAAATCTATCAGACTACCATTTGACTCTGTATTTCTGCCCTAACGTTTTATAAACATGTCAGAGAGAAGATGAAAGAGTTGGTTGACCACAGAACCAGTGGACAAAACAGTATTTCATTATAAAATAGGAAAAGAAAATAACGTCTTCTCAAGTACTCTGGTTTTTCTCTTTGGAAAATGAAGTTTCATTGTTGAATAGTTTTGTAGCTGGGTCCCCAGTGTTTTCCTTAAATAAAGACATGAAAAGTCTAGTTTTTCTCTGTATCAAGAAGGTACTGTCTCGCTCCTTGACGAGTTTATTTAGAAACTGTACTTGTTCAGCAATTAAAAATAAATTCAACTGAATCTAGCTAAGCCACCCAAGCCAACACAAAGCACGCCACATATTCTAATCTTAGACATTCTGGCTTCAACATGGAAAATACGTTGCCAGGAGCTTACGCACAGCCCTCTGCGGAAGTCGCTCTTGTTTCTCAGTGACACGAAATCTAAAGAGCTAAGGGTGAGTCTGCAGACCAAGGTCATGGTCATTCCAAATATCTTTAATCCCACTCCACAGACTGGGAAGACTGGATCCATCGCCCATCACAGCTGTAGATTCAATCGCTATCTCGATAGATGCATTCGATTCCATTCTGAGGTTCCTCTCAGTCTCCTGCTTCAACTGGAGACAACCAATGCATTTAGGGTTCCACCTGCAGTTTTTTTACTTTAAACTTCAGTCAAACCCATTGCCTAAATTCTTATCCACATGTGTTTCGTCTTGACCACAGACCAACTTTCACGGAACTGCCCAAGATTCCAGGAGTCTCCAATCAGACAGGGCCTCCTGCCTAATTCACTTCTATATTCTTCAAAGCCCTGTGACCCCCCCCCAAGGCCCTGACCCCACCCAGCACCCCACCCCCCGCCCCTCCTCCATAAATCTGTTTGTTAGAGCCTGGCATTGAGATCTGCCGGCAGCCGATGGGAGCTAACGCGGGTGAAACGGGAGGCCAGCTGGGCTGCATTCCACACCAGCGCCATCTTGGCATTTAAGCAGGTGTGCAGAATAGTGACTGGTCCGCATCTAACCTGCACCAGGTGTTTTGTGTGAGTGACTGGGTTTTAGTCTCAAGCAACTTTGTTTCTCACCTTATGAAGGTGAGGCTATTGAGATTCTGGACAAGGTCAGTAACTTGCTCAAACCCACAGGAAAAGAGGAGCCAGAATTCCAACAATTGATTTCAAAGGGATTCTGCTTTGGTGTGACCACCACCCATCCCAAATTACTCCCACCAAATCCAGTTTAAAACACAGAGTTCCAAGTATACTAGGATTCCACCTCAATTAGGTTTCCACCTGCTGTTATTTCAAACCTTAGTCAAACCCGTCACCTGAATTCTTACACACAAGCGTTTCATCTGGACCACAGACCAACTTGCATGAACTCAATCAGAGAGGGTCCTGCCTGATTTACCTTTCTATTCCTCAAAGCGCTGCGACCAGGGGCTCCCCCCGGAGCCTCCCGCATAAACCTTTGCTATCTGGAATGGGCTGGCTACTTGTTGCTGGAAAGCACCTGGAGCTTTTGCCTGAAACACTCTTCTGTCCTTAAAGCACAGGAATCCTCCCTGTTTTTCCAACAGTCTTGGCCAGAGGTACCCAGGATGTTGTAGACACGACGGGAGGAGCAGGAAAGAACGAAGAGCACGGGAAGGAGCCCAAGGCATCATCTAACATCGCACGGACAGGACTCCCTGCGAGTTCCTGATCCGGCTCCGGATAAAGGCGACCTCACTTGGTCACGCAAATGGGCCGAGGGGGTGGTATGGGCGGGAGGTGGCAGGCTCACCTGAGGAAGAAGAAACAGGCGTAATCCTAGACCACGGTGTGGGAGTGACAGGAGAAGTAGCCCAGGCCGCTGAGGTGGAGCCTGGAGCCCGCGGGCACCTCGAGCACGCTGCCCCACGCCTGGTCCACAGCAGCTTGACCTCGGCCCGGTAGAGGCGCCCCGCCTTGCCGGCCTCGTACTGCCGGGGCAGGAGCTGTATAGGCCGTGCACCTCCTGGTGCAGCGCCAGCACCTTGGCGTACGAGATGGTCTCGGTCAGCTGGGCGCCGCAGCCCTCGTTCAGGGGTCTCCACTCGAAGGGGAGCTGGCAGCCGCAGGCGGCCCCAAGCCGCTCGGCCAGGCAGAGCGCGGCGAGCAGCCGCGAGGGCAGCGTGCCGTCTGCGACCGGCCGGGTGGGCGCTGCGCCCGGGGCGCACTACCGGGGCGCTGGGCGGGGAGGCCCGGGGCGGAGCTGGGCCGCCGGCGGCGTCGGGGAGCCCGGAGCGTCCGGCCCACGGCGCCGCCCCGCCGGCCGGAGAAGCGCAGCCCTGGGCGCTCAGCTCCGCCGCCAGGCTCACTCGGCCCGTCCCAGCCCGTGACGCCCCACAGCGGCGCGGGGAGGACGGGCCGCCGCCTCCTCACGCCCCCCGGGGCATGGGCGTGGGCCGCGGCGGGAGGGGCGGAGCCAGGACGCCGGCCGGGGGTGGGGGGCTCGCGATGCTCCGCAGACGCTCTGCGCTGGATGCGTCGCGCCGGGGCGGGCGCGGTATCTGGGGGCAGCGCGCGAGAAAGCCAGTGCTGGGAGCGGCGGCCCAGCCCTCTTCCTGCGCGCCGATGACTGAGTCAAAGCTTTCCAGGCGCAAAGCCTGTTGCAGACCCGCGGCCTCTTTAAAACGAGCGCTGTCAATTGCCACGATTACTCTGTATATGTTGTTGCATTTTCTATGTAGTTCATTTACAGTCAAATATATGGCAATCTGACTTTACCTTCGCAGAGGTTAGCTAGGAAATTAAGTGTGATCCAATAAACTTTTCTGGACCTCCTCTCTCTCTCTGCTTATGTTTTAATGATGGTCTTTGGAAAGTCTTAATAAAAGATTTGAAAAGCCAAAGCCATAGCGCTCTGATTTTCCTACAGCCACCTGACTTCATGATTTACATAATTACTGCTTTCGGATTCTGAACACCCTACACCTGAGAAATAAATTCAGAGGTAAATTTCAAACAGCTTTTCACAAGTCAGTGAGTGAACCTGAGGAGACCCAAACTCACAGTTCTATATTTCTAAACTCAGAGGTTGCTTTTATGTCCAATTTTCTTTAATTGTTCCTAATGTAGTAAGAAGAAGAAAATAAAGGATATTACTTAGAAAATATGTATCTTTTATATATTCAATGTAGCACACATATACATAATATCATGCATATAATATACATACCATCATACATATATCATACATGTTATATATAATACATATTTATAATAAATTTACAAGCAAAACTGCCTTAAAATGGCAGGCTCTTTGTTCTGCAAACATCTCATTAACCAGGGTGTCTGCAAGTTTAAGCCTTGGAACCCAGCTGAATTCTTCTCTGTACTGAAGGGAAAAGAGTTCTTAGGGAATTCTGGAAGGAAAGGTAAAGAGAAAAGAGGATAGAGAAGCAGGAGAGAAAATTCCAAGGCTGGGCCTCACCTCCCATGACCCCCAAATCGGGAGGGCTTTGGGAATCCCAGCAAGTGGAATGACCAGGACTCCAGCCAGCGCTGTCCAGCTCGGGAGGGAATGGAAGGCTACAGCCTGCGTGAGGTCACACTAGTCCAGAATCTGATCAGCGACTTAGTGGACTCTGTGATGGGCCTGAAAGAAGAAAGAAATGAGTAACAGCTCTCGCAGTTAATAATTAACCCCTGTATAGCTAGTAGTCAGCCTGGGGCTTCAACAAATTTTGTAGGAAAAATAGCTATATTGAGGGAAGCAAGTGGGCAGTAGTCCCAATGGTATATGACTCTCCACAGCACTCCCCCACCTCAACCATGGTAGATGCCAGACTTTCCCACAATGGGGAAATGGTACCTGAGGCTGACATCAGACGTTGTATGTCAGGACTGCTTATTTGCCTCTCATGGAATATATGAGTTAAAACATTTCATAGTATCACTGTCTTAGTCTGCTCAGGCTGTCATAACAAAATACCACAGAGTGAGAGGCTGGAAGTCCAAGATCAAGGTGCCAGCAGGATTGCTTTCTGGTGTGGTCTCTCTTCCAGTCTCCTACATGGCCGCCTTCCCACTGTGTCCTCACTTGGGCTTTTTCTGTGTACATGTAGCGAGAGAGGGAAATCTCTGGTGTGTCTTCTTATAAAGATGATTAAGACCCAACCTTGTGACCTCATTTAACCTTAATTACTTCTCCAAAGGTCCTGTCTCCAAATATAGCCTCATTGGGGGTTAGGGCTTTAATATATGAATTTGGACAGGGAGAAGGAGGCGGGACAGGGGTAAGGGGTGGGGAGTGGGGGGGAGGGTGACACAATTCAGTCCATAACAGTTATTTAGCAGGTGTTTTGCAGGTTTGCTAGAGAAAAAGAGAGAGGATATGAAACGGTTTATACTCCGGGCAAGCCGACTTAGAGCAAGCAAGCATTGCCAAATTATAATATTAACAACTGCTAACGCTTATACATTGCATACTACAGGCCAAGCACTGTTGTAAGGACTTTGCATATGTTATCTTAATTAATTCTCCAAACCACACTTCAGAGTAGGTATTAGTATCGTCCTCATTTTAGAGATAAGGTACTTAGGTACAGAGAGGTTAATTGACTTACCCAAGATCACAGAGCTACAAAGTGACTGAGCAAGGATTCAAACCCCAGCATCAGATTCCAGAGTCCACACAGGCAGAGCGAGAAAACTTATGGTTACCAAAAGGGAAAGTCGAGGGTATAAATTAGGAATTTGGGATTAACAGATACATACTACTATATATAAAATAGATAACCAACAAGGACCTGCTATATAGCACAGAGAACTGTATTCAATATTTTGTAATAACATATAATGCAAAAGAATCTGCATATATATGTGTGTGTGTATATATACATACATATATATATAACTGAATCACTTTGCTGTACACTTGGAACTAACACATTATAAATTAACTATACTTCAATTAAAATGGTTTAATAAATAAACCATTTACCTGAGCAGACTAAGACAGTGATATTATGAAATGTTTTAACTCATTTAGTAAACAAATTCTATTTATTTATAGCTGACATAATCATCTATATAGAAAATCTGATACAATCCACAAAAAAACGCTACTAGAACTAATAAGCAAGTTTAACAAAGTATGGAGTACAAGATCAGCATACAAAAATCAATTGTATTCTATATATAACAACAAACGTTTGGTAATTGAAATTTAAAAAGCAATACCATTCACAGTAGTATCAAAATATATAAAATACTTAGGAATAAAGCTGAAAAGACTATACACTGAAAACTATAAATGTTACTGAGAGAAACGGAAGAAGTCTGTGAAAAATGGACACACATAGTTTGCTAACAGTCAGGAGACTGAATGTCGTTAAGGTGTCAGTGTTAACCAAACTAATCTACAAATTTAATGCAATCTCCATCAAAATCTCAGTGGACTTTTTGGTAGAAATTGACAAGCAGATTCCAGATTTCATATGGAACGCAAAGAACTTAGCCAAACCAACTTAAAAAATAAAGACCAAATTTAGAAGACTAACATTACCTGGTTTCAAGACTTACTGTAAAGTTATTGTAATCAATAAAGTGTGCTTTGGTGTAAACACAGACACATAAGCCAATGGAATAGAGAGTGCAGAAGTAAATAAATAAATAAATAAAGTTTTTCTACAAAGCTGCAGAGTCAATTCATTGAAGAATGGATTGTTTTTTGAACAAATGGTGATAGAACAATTTGATATTCATATGCAAAAGAAAAAAAAAGAACTTCAATCCATAACTTGCACCATATGCAAAAATTAACTCAAAATACAAAACGTGAAACTTTTAGGAGAAAGCCTCTGCTTACTTGGGTTAGACAAAAATAGCACTTTATCAAAATTTAAAACTTCCGTCTTTAAAAGACACTGTTAAGAGAATAAAATGTCAAGCCATAGACTTGAAGGAAATGTTTGCAAAGCGTATATCTGATAAAGGATGCATATCCAGAGTACTCAAAGAACTCTCAAAACCCAGTAAGAAGACAAAAAAACCCAATATAAAAACGGGCAGAATACTTGAACAGACATTTCACCAGAAGAGATGTCAGGATGGCAACGAAGTGCATCATTAGTCCTTAGAGAAATGCAAATTAAAACCATTGTGAGCTACCCCTAAACACCTAATAGAATGGCAAAAATTAAAGAGACTGATCATATCAAGTGTTGTTGAGAATGCGGAGGAACTAAAACTTGTATACACTGCTGGTGGGAATGGAAATTGTACAACCACTTTGGAAAACAATGTGATGGTTCCTTAAAAAGGTAAACATACAATAGAGCCATTTCACTCTTAGGTATTTACCCAAGAGAATTAACACATATTCTGTACAAAGACTTGAATATGAATGTCATTACAGCTTTATTTGTAATAGCCAAAAACGGGAAATAACCCAAAAGTCCATCCACAAGTATACAGATAAACAAACTGATATAAAATGAAGTGTTATTCAGCAATTTAAAAAATGAGCTATTAATAGTGTCTGGCCTTAAATTTAGGTCTTTCATCCATCTTGAGTTTATTTTTGTATATGGTGTTAGAGAATGTTCTAATTTCATTCTTTTACATGTAGTTGTCCAGCTTTCCCAGCACCACTTATTGAAGAGACTATCTTTTCTCCATTGTATATTTTTGCCTCCTTTGTCATAGATTAATTGATCATAGGTGCGTGGGTTTATTTCTGGGCTTTCTATCCTGTTCCATTGATCTATATTTCTGTTTTTGTGCCAGTACCATACTGTTTTGATTACTGTAGCTTACATTACATTATAAACTTTGTAGTTTTCTATGTATCAAATTATAATCCACTCTATTAGATAAATCATCACACTCACAAATCTCTTCAAGACAACCATTTCTCTGTTTGGGGCTGCAAATTAGGAAGCTATGGGAAAACACCTTTAAGATTCTTAGACGTCTTCTTGTGTAGCTGAGAGGATGATTGAGATACTCCTTAAATTTTTCTGATGCCTTAACAGAGACGTTGACCCTGAGGTCATACTTTACTAACAGCACCCTGTATTTCATCTGCAAACCAAGGCCATTTCTTATGTTGAGAGATTTTTTCTTGGAGAGACTAGGGTTGAATGCAATTTTGTTATCAAGCCCACAAGTTCTAGTGCTTTTTTAGTTCTTCTAAATTCTGCTTGAAATCTAAATAGTCCCCTCTTTGCCTCAACTGGCTCCTCCTGGACTTTACCATAGGCATCTAAAAGAAGCCAGATGGCACCTTCAACATTCTGTCCAGAACTCTCCTTAGCCAGATCCACAAGTTCATGAGGTACCCTTTCTATTTCCCATATGTCCACAGGCTAATAGTTTTGCTAGTTTTTCCTGCCAATACTGCTAATAGTTTTGCTAATTTTTCTGCCTATATCCTATTGGAAGCTGAAAGTTCTCTTTCCTTAAGCTTCCAATAGGATATTCCTCACTACCTTTCGGCCTCCACCAAACAGTCTCTTCATCATTCCCCCAAATTTCTCCATTCCTCTCCCAGACTCAAAATCAATGCCACATGTGATGGCAGGACCCCACTTGGAGGTAATAGTTTCTGCTTTAGTTAATCTATTGCAGCATAACACATCACCCCAAATTTAATGGCTTCTAACAATTTATTACTACCTCATACAACTCTGTGGGTTGGCCAGGAGGTTACTGGGCTTCACATGTTGTTGGCTTGGAGACGGGATGTCTAGAAGATCTAAAATGGACTCATTTTAGAAATGGACTCATACAGGGATGGAAATTGGTACTGGCTACAGTCTGGGAGCCCACTTTGACTTGGCTAGGGGTCTCGATTCTCCTCCAGGTGGGCTTCTCCATATGGTTGCTTATGCTTTCTCATAGCGTGGTGGATGGGTTCCAAGAAGAAGCATTCTAAGAAGACAAGGTCCAAGGACTTACCAGTCTTTCACTTCTTTCACTAATGTTCCATTGGTCAAAGCTAGTCATGCGGCCAAGACCAGAATCAATGTGTGAAGGGACTCACAGGGGTACAGATAAAAAGAAGCATGGTTCATTGAGGGCCACCAAAGTGACAGTCCATCACATCCTTCAAATCAATACTCCATTTATTTTTGGTTGAGCCAAATGATTTAGTGCACAATTGTCATTATAAGATCATTTTGTTAATTATAAAACAAAATAAACTCATTTTTATAAATTTTCATTTTATTTGTCAAAAATCATACCTATCAAACCTGTTTTTTTATTTTTATTAAAAAAATTTTTATTTTATATTGGAGTATAGTTGGTTTACAATGTTGTGTTAGTTTCAGGTGTACAGCAAAGTGATTCAGTTTTACATATACTTATATCTATTCTTTTTCAGATTCTTTTCCCATTTAGGTTACTACAGAATATTGACTAGAGTTTCCTGTGCTATACAGTAGGTCCTTATTGATTATCTATTTTAAATATAGTAGGGTGTGTATGTTAATCTGAAACTCCTAATTTACCTTTCACCCCTGCCCCTGTTATTCCCTCTGGTAACCATAATTTTGTTTACTATGTCTGTGAATCTATTCCTGTTTTGTAAATAAGTTCATTTATATCATTTGTAAAGATTTCACATATAAGTGATATCACATATTTGTCTTTGTCTGACCTACTTCACTTAATATGATAATCTCTAGGTTTTATGTTGTCTACTATGATGTTTTTGGTCCTAACTTTAAGTGGGTTCCATTTGAGTGACTTTTTCTAATATTAGTTATCCTTAGATATAAAGAATCCTGTGTTTTGTTTCCTATTTACTTATTCTTTCAGTCTCACTCTCAGGTCAAGAATACTTTGCAGAGGAAGAGTTAGTCCCAAAACAGAATTTGGGTGATGCTGGTCCATAGAAATAACACCATCCTAAGAGCACCAAAACATCACCCCTCATCCTGACATATCTTTTCTTACTTTACTCATGAAGAAGAACTAAATAGTCACTTTTCCACCAGGTTTCTAACTAGGCACTGATAACTAGGTGTGGCTTGAAATTATATACAATAGTACTTTCCTTGTGAAGCCTTAATAACCTACCGCTCTTACAAACTGCTTTAGTATGAGAGTTCTACAAAAATTAGTTCTGAAAGGCCTATAGTCTTATAAAGAACATTTTGAACAAAGGTGTACTTTTTAAATAGAGGTTTAATTTCATTCTCTGATACACCTTTAAGTTTTAAAGGAAGCTGTAAAGAATAAGAGTACTTTATGTTTTATAATGCTGTGCAGTCTACACTCAGCTTTTAATACCTGGGCTATGTCTTTTTTATAGATAGATAGAAAAAAATCTGAAGTGTTTGAATTCACTGAAACTTAGGAAACACTCTACCTTCTTATTTAATCCTTGAAGAAATGACAGGTAATTTTTAAAAAGGGATTTAAAATCCAGCCAAGAAGCATGTATGCTGACCATTTTGTTTTCCTCCCCAGAGAGTCTCAGTTAAATCATATAGTAGTCAGTGTAACTCAAGCTTTTTTTTTTAACCTCAGCATGAATCTGAGAGGCAATGTAACTGAAACTCTCTAATCAAATGCTTCCACAGTGCTGTCTGGGGCCTCCCCAAGGGTGTTGTTATCTATTGTTTCATTTCCTCCTCTGTAATAGATCCATCATTTTACCAGGCTTGAACTTTCTGTTTCTTTCTCATATCTTCATAAGCAATTAACAAAGGATAGCCCCCCCTTGGAGTTTTGTCATTTTGCCTTCAGTTTCCACGGCAATCTTGTTTTGCTTTTTTTTTTTTTTTTTTTAAAAAAAAAGGACCTATAAATGCTGCTTCAGTATCAGCTCTGCTTCTCTCGAACTTGAAAACAAAACTGCGGAAGGCCAGTGAGTTGGTCTATCACCAAGCTGGAAGGATTAGGAATGAGCTTATAACAAGGGTCAGGGTCTGGGTTCATGGGTAAATTTCAACAGCAATCCCTCTGTTAACAGACATTTCCCAGAACCCAAAGTTTACCTCAGAGGGTTATCCACTCTGTAGTGAATTCTTTCAACAGATGGATATTGTCTTATTTTTAAAGAATCTAATGAGAAAGAGATTCAATGGCTTCCTTCAGAAATGGCTCCCATTTGTCATGCCTTATCAGAAATTCCTTCGCATTCCATAATAATATGAAGTCTTCCCGTTGGTCCCCTTTCTCTCTGACTCCTCACTGCGCTAAAACACTAATCGTTAAGTCATTCACAGCTACCATTCGTGGAGCAGCCGCCACTTGCCCACAGTATATGTCAACGCTCTACTGGGGACTTTATCATTTAACCACTACAACACTACAAGGTAAATATTATTAGCCCCATTTTACTCATAATGAACTAAAGCAATAGTTCAGAGAGATTATATTAACTTGCCCAAGTTCTCATGGTCATACAGCTAGTAAATGCTGGAGCCAGCATTTTAACCTGGTATTCTTTCTTCTCAATTAGTAATGGAAACCAAAGTTAACATTCCTCTTAGGGAGATATCATGATTCTGCAGTGGAATGTTTACCACACGTTTGGCCAGGACCCCTTTGTTTACAATGGCCAGGCTGATGTAAGACACAGTGGCTCAATGTCAATAAGTCAGTGGAATAGCTCAGAACAGGATTTGGAACACATGTGACCCAGACCACCCAGACACTTGAACAATCTCATTGGGATTTCAAATTCATTTTTTTCTAATGTGGGTACTCAATTCTCAGTTCATAGAGCACCCACAGATGACACAGTAGAATCAAAACTGTAGGGATTTAGTGGATTATACTATTTCACCCACAAAAATGGACATTGTAGTGAATTTGTAGACTACTGCTGGATTCTTGGCCCCATGCACTAAATAACTGGTCTGAGTTGGAGTCCTAGCAGGACAAATTGATGCAAAAACACAGATATAGAAAACAGAGGGCAGAAAAATCCAGAGGGCACTGTCTCCCATTCTGAGAGTCAAATCCACCAAAACCAAGCTTCTGCCCCTTTACAATAAAGGTATTACTCCAGACATTGCTGGGCCTTAAATGACACAAGGACAGGAAGCATGGGGTCTCAGTCCTTCCCACATCACTGCACCCTGCAAAGTGGTGGCCATATCATCAGCTCTCAACAGAGACTGATTGGATCACCGCATAATCTAATGGTGTGTGGAGTTTCCCACTGATTTAGAGAAGCCTGTTCAACAACTAAGCAAGGTGTGCGGTGTGTCATCAAGGATGAAGGTGGTTGCTGATGGGAGGCCAGCCTCTCCCCTGTGCTCCTGCAGCGGGCTCTGATACCACTGCCCCACCACAGGTTCTACTTCTAAATCTCAAACTTCTGGAAATTTCTGTGACCTGAGGAAAGCTGTTCTGATACAGCCTCAGGAAACAGTTTCAACCTGTCCATTTGGGTTAAAATTGGAGGGACTGAAGGAAATCACTACAAAACTCAGTTCTGGCATTATTTCAGGATTTCTCAAGAAGAGAGCACCGTTGCTCTCTATAGTTCTGGGTGGCAATCTTACATATGGGGACTAGGTGTAAGTGGCCTCTGCCTGGCTTCAGTGCTCTTTGCTCCTGTTTTGCTCCAGTATGTCTTACATTAGTTTTTTCTACTAACTTCCTAAAAGCCAGACCAAAGAAACCCTCACCTTTTGGCATGACTGCTGTGATAGGTTTTGTAGCTCAGCAGCTAAACAATCGACATTAGCAACCAAAAAAAAAAAAAAAAGTTAAGGAACACTACCTGGTAAAGAAGACAAGAGCAAGGGAAGACAAGTCTCAACTTGGTTCTGGAATGAATGGCAATATCCTTCAAAAACATTTTGCCAAGACAGATCTCCTATCCTATGTGACCCTTCAAAAAGTTTCAGTTTTCCTGTAGTTCCACATTGTCTTTTTGGTTAGACCTGTAATATTGTTAAGGGTAGGAAACATATCATGTTTATACACATTCCAGTGAACCAAGTATATTCTGATTGTTTGACTCATGTTAAGGAATCCAAAGGCATTTTAAAAATAATGTTAAGAATATCAAGGAGTTCTTAAATATAAAACAGATGTTAACAGACATAAAGGGAGAAATAGGTAGCAATACAACAATAGTAGAGGACTTCAATACCCCACTTTCATCAATGGATAGGTCACCCAGACAGAAAATCTATAAGGAAACATTGGACTTAAATGACACCTTAGACCAGATGGACTTAAGAGATATTTATAGAATATTCCATCAAACAGCAACAGAATATACATTCTTCTCAACCGTACATGGAACCTTCTCCAGGATAGATAACATGTTGAGCCACAGAAAGTCTTAATAAAATTGAGATTGAAATCATATCAAGCATCTTTTCTGACCGCAGTGGTATGAAACTACAAATCAGTTACAAGAAGAAAACTGGGAAACTCACAAATATGTGAAGATTAAACAACATACGACTGAACAACCAATGGGTCAAATGAGAAGTCAGAAGAGAATTAAAAGAATACCTCACGACAAATGAAAATGGAAACACAACATACGGAAACTTATGGAATGTAGCAAAGGCAGTCCTTAGAGGGAAGTTTATAGCAATAAATCTACATTAAGAAAAAAAAAGATCTCAAATAAACAACCTAATAAGGAACTAGAAAAATGAGAACAAACTAAGCCCAAAGTTAGTACAAGGAAGGCAATAAAGAGCAGACTAGAAATAAATGAAATAGAAACTAAAACACAATATAAAAGATCAATGAAACTAATAAGAGCTTTTTTTAAAAATATAAACAAAATAGACAAATCTTTAGCTAGACTAATCAATAAAAAGAGAGGACTGAAATAAATAAAATTATAAATGAAGGACAAGTGATATCATGCAAAAAGCAAAGGATCATAGGAGACTGCTATGAATAATTATAAGCCAAAAAATCTGTAACCTAGCAGATATGGATAAATTCCTATGAACATACAACTTAAAAAGAATGAATCATGAATAAATAGAATATCTGAACAGATCAATTCCTAGTAAAGAGATTGAATTAATAATGAAAACTCTCCAACAAAAAGTCCAGGACCACATGGCTTCATGAGTGAATTCTACCAAACATTTAAAGAAGAATGAATATCAATCCTTCTCAAACTTTTCCAAAAATGTAAGATAAGTGGGTTCTTCCAAACTCATTTTATGAAGCCATCATTACCTTGATACCAAAACTAGACAACAGGGCTTCCCTGGTGGCACAGTGGTTGAGAGTCCGCCTGCCGATGCAGGGGACACGGGTTCATTCCCCGGTCCGGGAAGATCCCACATGCTGCAGAGCTGCTGGGCCCGTGAGCCATGGCCGCTGAGCCTGCGCATCTGGAGCCTGTGCTCTGCAGCGGGAGAGGCCACAGCAGTGAGAGGCCCGTGTACCGCAAAAAAAAAAAAAAAAGACATACAAAATGGCTGAAAGGTACATGGAAAGGTGTTCAACATCACAAGTAATCAGGGAAATGCAAATCAAAAGCACAATGAAATATCACCTCATACCTGTTAGAATGGCTATTATCAAAAAGACTAGAAACAACAAGTGTCTGGGAAAATGTAGAGAAAAGGGAAAATAAATTGGTGCAGCTGCCGTGAAAAGAGTTTCCTCAAAGAATTAAAAATAGAACTACCATATGATTCAGTAATCCCCATCTGTGTATTTATCCAGAGGAAACAAAATCACTATCTGGAAAACACATCTGCACCCTCACGTTCACTGTAGCATTATTTACAATAGCAAAAATATGAAAACAACATAAGGGTCATTGATGGATGAATGGATAAAGAAAATGTGATAAATATATAATGGAATATTATATGGCCATGAAAAAGAAGGAAGTCCTGCCATCAGGACAACATAGATGGACCTTGAGGGAATTATGCTAAGTGAAATAAGTCTGTGAAAATTGATAAACAGAAACCTCATTTAAAATGGAGTTGGGGGTCAGAAGGGGGAGCTGTTACACTTAACCATTCAATGTCAGTTGCAAACCCAACAAGAAGAGAGGTACATTTTCATCTCCAACAGGAAGAAGGTTACAAATTTACTACACAGCAGAAGAAAGGAAGAATTTCTCCTTGCCTGGTACCACCCAGCCGATGATAAACTGTCACAAATCAGCCAATAAAAAGCCACTACACTTCACCAAACTCCCAGTTCCCTTCAATGGGCTCTTTGTTTATAACAGCCCCTTCTAACTCTCCATTTTCCTCTGTAAGAGAAGTTTCCTCTCCTTCGTTCTCCAGACTTGCCAGTGGTTCACCATAGATTGCAACTCCTGAGTTGTGATTCTTTGCTGTTCCTGAATAAAACATTTTGCTAGTAAAATAACTGCCTGTTTTAGGTCAACAAGTCAGAGAAAGACAAATACTATATGATGTCACTTATATCTGGAATCTAAAAAACAAAAACTGAACTCATAGATACAGAAAATAGTTTGGTGGTTGCCAATGGCAGTGGGTAGAAGAGTAGGTGAAATGGATGAAGATGGTCCAAAGGTACAAACTTCCAGTTTAAGGGAAATAAGTCCTGGGGATGTAATGTACAGCATGGTGACTCTAGTTAACAATAGTGAATTGTGTATCTGACAGTTGCTGAGAGAGTAGATCTTAAAAGTTCTCATCCTCATAAAACATTTTTTGTAGCTATGTGTGGTGATGTGTGTTAACCAAACTTATTGTGGTGCTCATCTTGCAATAAATACATATATCAAATCATTATGTTGTATACCTGAAACTAATACAATATGTTGACTATATTTCAATAAAATATATATTATTTAAAAAGAAAAGAATATCAAAGTCTTATGGTAACCATGCATACATAATTCATGGTTGCTTGACTTAAGGTGCCCTGGAACTGGCTCCACTTGGGAAGACACTTCAGAAAATGAACTTGAATAGAAACACACCAACAAACAAAATTTTCCCCCAGGAAGGAAAGCAAAAGGGGCTAAAATATTTAATACCACTAGGAAGTAGCCATCCACCAGTATGTAGTAATAAGAAAAAGGACTACCATATAACCCAGCAATTCTACTCCTGGGTATATCTCCAAAAAACCCAAAGGCACTAATTTGAAAAGATACATGCACACCAATTTATAGCAGCATTATTTACGATTGGAAAGATATGGAAGCAAGTTAAGTGTCCATCAACAGATGAGTGGATAAACAAGGAGCTGTATGTATATATACATACATATATATATATATATACATACACATATCTTGGGGTATGTGTGTGTGTATATACACACACACACACACACACCACATGCATACCAATGGAATACTACTCAGCTATAAAAATGAATAAAATTTTGCCATTTGCAACAACATGGATGGACTTGGAGGGTATTATGCTAAGTGAAATAACTCAGACAGAGAAAGACAAACACTGTATAATATCACTTATATGTGGAATCTAAAAAACAAAGCAAACTAGTAAATACAACAAAAAAGAAACAGGTTCACAGATATAGAGAACAAACTAGTGGTTACCAATGGGGAGAGGGAAGTAGGGAGGGGCAATATACGGGTAAGGGATTAAGAGGTACAAACTACTATGTATAAAATAAATAAGCTGCAAGGCTATACTGTACAGCACAGGGAATATAGCCAATATTTAATAATAACTATAAATGGAGTATAAACTTTAAATAATGTGAATCATTATGTTGCAGACTTGAAAAAATTATATAATATTGTACATCAACTATATCAATTTAAAATTAATTAATTAAACAAAATACTATAATAATTATTTCAAAAACTGAAAAAAATAAAAGGCAGAAGGTGGAAAATATTGAATCCTGCTTGATCTCTTTTAAACTGTTGATGTTACTGAATTTGCAGTATTTCCAAAACATAAAACACAACACTCAGCCCTCTCCAGGCCTGTTTTGATGGAGCGATACACAGACCTCTCTCAGCCAACTCTAATTTCATTCGTTTACTTGTAGCTGTCCAGTTTTTCCAGCACCACTTATTGAAGAGACTCTCTTTTCTCCATTGTATATTCTTGCCTCCTTTGTCAAAGATTAATTTACCATAAGTGTGTGGGTTTATTTCTGGGCTTTCTATCCTTTCTATCCATTGAGCTAAATATCTGTTTTTATGTCAGTGCCATACTCTTTCGATGACTGTAGCTTTGTAGTATAATCTGAAGTCAGGGAGTGTGATTCCTCCAGCTCCATTCTTCTTTCTCAAGAGTATTTTGGCTATTCAGGGTCTTTTGTGTTTTCAGACAAATTAAAAAAAATTTTGTTCTAGTTCTGTGAAAAATGCCATTTGTAATTTGATAGGAATTGCTTTGAATCTGTAGTTTGCCTTGGAGAGTATGGTCATTTTAACAATATTGATTCTTCCAATCAAAGAACACAGTATACCTTTCCATCTGTTTGTGTCATCTTCAATTTTTTTCATTAGTGTCTTACAGTTTTCAGAGTACAGGTTTTTGCCTCCTTAGGAAGGTTTATTCCTAGATATTTTATTCTTTTTTGATGATGGTAAATGGGATTGTTTCCTTAATTTCTCTTTCTGACATTTTGTTGTTAGTGTATAGAAATGCAACCGATTTCTGTATATTAATTTTGTATCCAGCAAATTTACCAAATTCATTAATGAGCTCTAGTAGTTTTCTGGTAGCATCTTTATGATTTTCCATGTATAGCATCATGTCATCTGCAAACAGTGACAGTTTTACTTCTTCTTTTCCAATTTGGATTCCTTTTATTTCTTTTTCTTCTCTGCTGTGGATAGGACTTCCAAAACTATGTTGAATAAAAGTGGCGAGAGTGGACATCCTTGTCTTGCTCCTGATCTTAGAGGAAATGCTTTCAGCTTTTCACTGTTGAGTATGATGTTAGCTGGGGGTTTGCCATATATGACCTTTATTATGTTGAAGTATGTTCCCTCTATGCCCACTCTCTAGAGAGTTTTTATCATAAATGGATGTTGAATTTTATCAAAAGCTTTTTCTGCATCTATTGAGATGATCAGATGATTTTTATTCTTCAATTTGTTAATGTGGTGTATCACACTGATTGATTTGTGGACATTGAAAAATCCTTGCATCCCTGGGACAAATGCCACTTGATATGGTATATGGTCCTTTCAATGAATTGTTGCATTCGGTTTGCTAGTATTTTGTTGAAGATTTTTGCATCTATGTTCATCAGTGATACTAGCCTGTAAATTTCTTTTTGCTGTGATATCTTTGTCTGGTTTTGGTATCATGGTGATAGTGGCCTTACGGAATGAGTTTAGAAGAATTCCTTCCTTTGCAAATTTTTGGAATAGCTTCAGAAGGACAGGTATTAACTCTTCTCTAAATGTTTGGTAGAATTCACCTGTGAAGCCATCTGGTGCTGGACTTTCGTGTGTTACTGATTCATTAGAGTACTGGTAAATGGTCTGTTCATATTTTCTATTTCTTCCTGGTTCAGTATTGCGAGATTGTACTTTTCTAAGAATTTGTCTACTTCTTCTAGGTTGTCCATTTTATTGGCCTATAGTTGCTCTTAGTAGTCTCTTATGATCCTTCGTATTTCTGTAGCATCAGTTGTAGTGTTTTCATTTCTGATTTTATTGATTTGGGCCCTCTCCTCTTTTTTCTTGATGAGTCTGGCTAAAGGTTTCTCAATTTTATCTTTTCAAAGAACCAGATTTTAGATTCATTGACCTTTTTTGAGTCTCTATTTCATTAATTTCTCCTCTGATCTCTTTTTGATGTATTGACATAGCCCCTGGCTGGCCAGCCGGAATAGAACGACGCTCAGCCCTCTTACAAGTGGATAGAATGGAGCAACACACCACCCTCTCCTGGCCCATTTTGATGGAGCCATGCACAGGCCTCTTAGGCTGGTTTTGATGGAGGGATACACAGCTGTATCCCAGCAGGGTTTTGATGGATGGCCCACAGCCCTCTCCTGGCCAGTTCTGACACAGCAACACACAGCCCTCTCCTGGCCAAATGGGATGCAGGGACACGCCTGCTTCTTGTGTCTGGCCAAAATAGGGTGAAACATCACCCTCTCCCATCTGGATTTGATGGAGCTATACACAGCCCTCTCCCTACCTGCCACACTAGAGTGACACACCACCCTCTCCTGGCCTGTTTTGATAGAGGGATACCCACTCTTCTCCCTGCCAATTTGATGGAGAGATACACAGCCCTCTCAGGTCACGTTTTGATGGAGCAAAACACAACCTCGCCAGGCCTGTTTTAATGGAGTGACACACAGCCCTCACCTTGCCTGCTGTGATAGTGACACACAGCCCTCTCCCGGCTCGCTGGGATGGAGGGAACTCAGCCCTCTCCTGGCCGGCCTGGATGGAGGGACATACCTTCATCTACTGGCTGGTTTTAATAGAGCAACACACAACAATACACTTCGGCTGGTGTTGATACAGCAAAACATAGCCCTGTCTCGGCCAAACAGGATGGAGCGACATGTCTGCCATTCCCATCCGGCCAAAATAGAGTGACACACCATCCTTTCCCATATGTATTTGATAGAATGACACACCGCCCTCTCCCGGCCTGTTTTGATAGAGCGATACACAGTCTTCTCCCAGCTGGTTTAATGGAGACATAGACAGCCCCCTCTCAAGGCATGTCTTTTTTTTTAATGGAAATTATTTATTTATTTATTATTTTTCCCTGCATTGGGTCTTCGTTGCTGCGCACAGGCTTTCTCTAGTTGTGGCGAGTGGGGGTCACTCTTTGTTGTGGTGTGCGGGCTTCTCATTGCAGTGTCTTCTCTTGTTGCAGAGCACGGGCTCTAGGTGCGTGGGCTCAGTAGTTGTGGCTCACGGGCTCTAGAGCACAGGCTTAGTAGTTGTGGCACATGGGGTTAGTTGCTCCACAGCATGTGGGATCTTCCCAGGCCAGGGATTGAACCCGTGTCCCCTGCATTGGCAGGTGGATTCTTAACCACTGAGATGGAGGGATATACCACCATCTACCGTCCAGTTTTTAAAGTGCAACACACAGCCCTCTCCTGTCCAGCCTGGTTGGAGCAACTGAGTGCACTCCCCTGGCCCATTTTCATGGACCCATACACAGCCCTCTCCAGGCCAGTTTTTATAGAGTGATACAAAGCCCTTTCCCTGCCTGTTTTGATGGCGAGATATAGAGCTCTCTCCCAGCCTTTTTAAATGTAGGGAGACATGCTGCCATCTGCCTGCTGGCTGGGATGGAGCGACACGCCATCTCTCCTGGTCAGCTTTGATAAAGAGGTACACAGCCTTCTCCCAGCTGATTTGACGGAGAGATACACAGCCTTCTCCTGGCCACTTTTGAACAGAGACACACAGTTGTCTGGCTGGTTTTGATAGAGCAACACACAGCCCTCTCCTGGCCAACCTGGATGGAGCGACACATTGCCCCAGTTCCTCTTTAATATCACATCTGGGGCATATTTCACCCCTGAATTCCTTCTAAGAAAACCATTAGAGGATGTAAACAATATTATGTTTCAGAAAGACAAAAATGACAGCAATGTTGAGGAGATGGGGGAGGCATACATCAGAAAGACCAGAATGCTATTGTAATAGTCAAGAAAATGGCCCAAACTATGACACTTCTTGTGGAAATGAAGAGAATTTGATAAATCGCAAGGATATCTGAGTGGAGAATTGATAGGACTGTGTGAGCAAATGAGTTCTGTGGTGAAAAAAAGAGTTAAAGAAAACTTGCATTTCAGATAATTGGATGGATGGTGATGTGCATATCTGAGATTGGAACAGGGAAACGAGCAGAGGAAGAGCTATGAGCGCTAATATTGATACTTAGTGATTTGTGATTTCTTACTCCCCACAGCGTTCTCTGTTTCCTCCTCTTCCTCCCTCTTTATCTCCCTTGCATGTTCATTAATTAAAACATATTTCAAGATTCAGTTAGCTCACTTTCATTTTCCCTTCTAATTTCAACACTCAAGAATTTGAGGGCTTATATACGGTCTGCTCTTCCACACCTCTGTGCCTTTGCAGATGCCATTCTTCCTACCTAAAGGGTCTCCGCCATGCCTTGCTTGCATAGTGAATACCTACAGACCCACCTTTCGAGGCCTCAAACACACAACACCTCCATGACTGCATCCCCAGGCAATGTTACCCCTCCTGACAGCCTTCAGTAGGAATCTGTCCATACCTCTGCCAGCACTTCTCATATTTAAATTGCAGTTGTTAGGTGACATGTTTGCCTCCTCAGCAAAGGCAAGGTCAAGGACTGGTGTTTTGCATTTTCTTGTCCCTGGGCCTAGCAGAACCCCTGGCAAATAGCGCAAGCTCAAGAAATGTCCACTGAATAAGAAATTAATAAATCGATGAGTGGCATGAGGATTGACTAAGTTATAAGCGATGTGTAGAAAGGGGATTAGGGTGACAAAGACTGGAGTCCCTTCTCAGCATATGGGTACCATGGGAATGGGAGCCCTTCCTGCAGCCCCATGAATCCCTTCCATGGCTTGTCTGAAACTTTAGGTAGAATGAACCAAGAACAAGAGAGGGGCTAATGATTTTCTTAGGAGGAATTCAGGGGTGAAATATGCCTCAGATGTGATATTAAAGAGGAATTGGGGCTTTTCAGTAACTTCCACTTTCCATATATGATTTTAACTTCTCGCATGGTACCCTTTCATCATTTCTTGGATCTCCCTCAGTCCTGTCCTTTACTCTCTGATCTGAGGTTTAATGTAAGAGAACTCTGATGAGGGTCTCTCCAGGTAAGGTTGCCAGATTCAGCAAATAAAAGCACAGGATGCCATTTAAATTTAAATTTCAGTTAAACAACAAAATTTCTTTTCATAAAGTATGTCCTGTGAAATATTGGGGACATACTTATGCTAAAAAAAATTACTCACTGTTTATCTGAAATTCAAATGTCATGAGGCATCCCATCCTGTGTTTAATTCTGCAGCCCTGTCTCTAGCTCACTTTCTGCCAAGGATTAAGAAGGCACTCTGTACCCTGCACCTTTGATATATCAAACTGAGCTCAAACAGAGGTGACTGATGTGGGTCAGTGGGTAAAGCAGAGCAGACACAGATGAATCTGTGCAAAAACAGGCTGGTGACTACAGGGTCCTTGCTTGACCCAGGCATTTTACCAGTAGCAGCACTGAGCAAAATAATGTAATAGTTACGACCCCAAAGTTTGAAGTCACATGCCCTTGAGTTCAATTCCTTGCTCTGGCTCATTCATGACTTTTAATGCTAGGCAAATTACTTAACTTCTCCAAGCTTGAATGCCCTTATATAAAACAAGGATAGATGCAAAAATTCTCAACAAGATATTAGCAAACCAAATCCAAAACAGATAAAAATGATCATACACCACGATCAAGTTGCATTCATCCCAGGGTCACAAGGATGGTTCAACATATGTAAATCAATCAATGTGATACACCACATCAACAAAAGAAAAGACAAAAACCACACGATCATCTCAATAAATACAGAAAGAGCACTTGATAAAATTGAACATCCTTTCATGACAAAAACTCTTACCAAAATGGGTGCAGAGAGAACATATCTTAACAAAATAAAAGCCATTTATGACAAACCCAGAGCCAACACAATACTCAGTGGTGAAAAGCTGAAAGCCTTCCCACTAAAATCTGGAACAAGACAAGGATGCCCACTCTTACCACTTCTATTCAACATAGTTTTGGAAGTACTAGCCACAGCAATCAAAGAAGAAAAAGAAATAAAAGGTATCCAGATTGGAAGGGTAGAGGTAAAATTGTCATTATATGCAGATGGAATAATACTATACATAGAAAACCCTAAAGACTCAACACAAAAACTACTAGAACTGATAAATGAATTCAGCAGGATACAAGATTAACATACAGAAATCTGTTGCATTTCTTTACACTAACAATGAAATATCAGAAAAGGAAAGTAAAAAACAATCCCTTGTAAAATTGCATTAAAAAAATACTTAGGAATAAACCTGTCCAAGGAGGTGAAAGACCTATATGCTAAGAACTATAAAACACTGATAAAGAAAATTGAAGATGATTTAAAGAAATGGAAATATATCCCATGCTTCTGGGTTGGAAGAATTCATACTGTTAAAATGGCCATACTTCCCAAAGCAATCTACAGATTTAATGCGATCCCCATCAAATTATCCATAACATTTTTCACAGAACTAGAGAAAATAATCTTAAAAGTTATATGGAACAACAAAAGACTCAGAATTGCCAAAGCAATCCTGAGGAAAAAGAACAAAGCTGGAGGCATAACCCTCCCAGACTTCAGACAATTCTGCAAAGCTACAGTAATCAAAACAGCATGGTACTGGCACAAAAACAGACATATGGATCAGTGGAACAGAATAGAGACCCCAGAAATAAACCCACACACCTATGGTCAATTAATCTTCGACAAAGGAGGCAAGAATATGCAATGGAAAAAAGACAGTCTCTTCAACAAGTGGTGTGGGGAAAGCTGGACAGCCACATGGAAATCAATGAAGTTAGAACACACCCGCACACCATACACAAAAATAAACTCAAAATGGCTTAAAGACTTAGACATAAGACATGGCCCCATAAAACTCCTGGAAGAAAACAGGCAAAACATTCTCTGACATAAATCATAGCCATGTTTTCTTAGGTCAGTCTCCCAAGGCAATAGAAATAAAAGCAAAAATAAACAAATGGGACTTAATCAAACTTATAAGCTTTTGCACAGAAAAGGAAACCATAAACAAAAAAAAAGGTAACCTACGGACTGTGAGAAAATATTTGTGAATGATGTAACTGACAAAGGCTTAATTTCTGAAATATACGAACAGTTTGTACAACTCAATAACAAAAACACAAATAACCTAATCAAAAAATGAGCAGAAGATCTAAAAAGACATTTCTCCAAAGAAGACATAGAAATGGCCAATAAGCACATGCAAAGATGCTCAACTTCACTAATTATTAGAGAAATGAAAATCAAAACTACAATAAGGTATCACTTCACACTGGTCAGAATGGCCACCTTTAAAAAGTCTACAAATAACAAATGCTGGAGAGGGTGTGGAGAAAAGGGAACCCTCCTTCATTGCTGGTGGGAATGTAAATTGGTGCAGCCACTATGGAGAACAGTATGGAGTTTCCTTAAAAAACTATAAAAGACATTGCCATATGATCCAGCAATCCCACTCCTGGGCATATATCCAGACAAAACTATAATTCAAAAAGATACATGCACTCCTATGTTCATAGCAGCACTATTCACAATAGCCAAGATATGGAAACAACCTAAATGTTCATTGACAGACGAATGGATAAAGAAGATGTGGTACATATATACAGTGGAATACTACTAAGCCATAAAAAGAATGAAATAATGCCATTTGCAGCATCATGGATGGATCTAGAGATTAACATACTAAGTGAAGTAAGTCAGAAAGAAAAAGACAAATATATGATATCACTTATGTGTGGAATCTAAAATATGATACAAATTAACATTTTTACCAAACAGAAACAGACAGTCATGAAAAACAAACTTATGGTTACCAAAGGGGAAAGGGGTGGGGGAGGATAAATTAGGAGTTTGGGATTAGCAGATACAAACTACTATATAAAAAATAAACAACTAGGTCCTACTGTATAGCACAGAGAACTATATTCAATATCCTGTAATAAATCACCATGAAAAAGAATATATATGTGTATATATGTACACACATATATGTATATATATAATTGATTCATTTTGTTGTATACCAGAAACTAACAAGACATTGTAAATCAACTATACTTCAATAAAAAAAAAAAAGAAATATAGCTTCAGGCATGCTACTTAATGCCTATGGGCCTTACACTTAAAGGGAATATCAATAGTTAACTTTCTCATTTAGTTGTCACGAAAATTAAATGAAAGAGACAAAACATATTGGAAAAGTATCTGGTCCATAATAAGCACCCAGTAAATATTAACTGTTATTGTTATCATGTATTATTATCTCATCCAGTTCTCATAATCTTTTAAGTCAACAGGCAGATTATCATTTCCCTTTTGCAGGTAAATAAATTGATCCTGCAGAGGGAAAGTCACTTGAGCATGGACACAGGTAGATGTGGCACACCTGGGCTGAAACCTAAGTCCTTCAATTCCTTCTGTTATAAAGCATCTACTTCTTTCATGTCTGTTCTAAGCACATAGAGGACCACAAGGCAGCCTGCAGAATTCCCATTAATTAATTTTTGCTCTGCAGAAGCAGTGAGCTCTTAACTCGTCTCCATTCAGAATGATAGGTCAGAAAAGCAGACAGTGCAAATATTTAGTAACAGAGCCTTCTGAGTCGTTCTAAATGTAACTTGGCAGAACTCACACCCTCGGCCACCCACTGTCTACCAGCACAACACACAGGGCAGACCCTCCCACAGAGTTACTGCAGGGATGGCTTCAGAGACTACTGTGTCCATCACTGTGGTAAAGTGAAAGGTGAGTGTTGTATCCTAGAGACCAGTCCCAGGTCGGTCTCTCGTGAACTCTGAAAGTGGTTAAATCAGTTCACAGCTTGAACCTCAGTTTCTTCATCTGTAAAATGGGATGACTATCAGCTTCACCAGGTCAAGTGAACATGCTTTTGTAAAAATCACTTTGTAAACCATAAAAACTGTATAAGTATCAGCATTACTGTATTTTTTCAGAACTTTGTGTTTAGATTGACTAAGAAACTCAGTCAGGTAGTTAATGTCAATAAAGGCTACCCCATATTATATTTGTAAGGAGAAAACATTCAACTATTGATTTTGATGATTTGTTGTTGGTATGCCAAATTTCTTAATTTTTATTATTTTTTCAACAGTTTCAAATTTCTTAATATTTTAACAGCCTTTCAAAATTTTCATAATCTCTAAGCACTAGAGGAGAAAGCTACTATGAATCATTCTGTTGCTATTATTATTAATAATAGTAATAATACTACAGTGAGCATCTATTGTGGGCTTACCTTAGGCCTGGTAAGCCTAAGTGGTTTATATAATATAGATATATAGATATATGTATATGCATATATATACATACATATATGGTATATAATAGAGATATATAAAGTATCCTTTAATCTTGACAATAACACAATGAGGAAACAGAGTAGTTAACTATTGTTTACAAGGTCACATGGTGAATTTTTTGTTGAAGACACGATTCAAACTCAGGTATGTAGGACTCCAAAACATGACCCACCACACTCTAATACCTGTCATTATATATGTGATCCAAGGGCTGTGGCCAAGGATTCAACCTTCACACACACTCCAATCCAGGGCTCCTTTCATATTGAAAAATTAGCATTTAGTGTCATGATAAAATAAAAAGTTGATAAAATTAAATTGTTATGCAAGTAGGCACATAGAAACACAGAAAAAATGAACTCACTTTTCATGCAAGGAATCTCTGGCTTGCACCTGGTGAATGTCTCCAGGGACAATTGCTTGAAGGCAGTATTATATCATATAAACAACATGCTCTGTGGAGTTTAAAAAAAAATGTAGGTTCCAACCCTGACTCAGCCACTTTCTAGATTTGTGATTTTAGGTGTGTCATTTAATTCCTCTGAGCATCTGTTTTCCTTCCTGTAAAACTGTACTTCTGTCACTGAACTGAATAAGGATCAGGCCGTGTGATGAACGCACATCCCAGTACCTGCACGTCACAAATAGACCTTTTCCTTCTTTCCCCTTCCTGTAACGAAAACAAAGCAATTCTGGTCACCGTGGTTGCCCTGAGTTTTATGTGAGCGTCATGTCCATATATGTGGGCACTTGATTAAATGTCAAGGGTAAGAGACCTGCAGCTACAGTTCCATCTTCTCTTGCTATTTGTGAGATCTTCTGCAAGTCGCTTAATCTTCTCAGTTTCTTTTTTTTTGCGGTACGCGGGCCTCTCACTGTTGCGGCCTCTTGCGTTGTGGAGCACAGGCTCCGGACACGCAGGCTCAGCGGCCATGGCTCACGGGCCCAGCCGCTCCACGGCATGTGGGATCTTCCCGGACCGGGGCACGAACCCGCGTCCCCTGCATCGGCAGGCGGACTCCTAACCACTGCGCCACCAGGGAAGCCCTCTCTTCTAAGTTTCTTAGTCCAGTGAGCTAAAATCTGCATACTCCACAAGACTGGTCAAGTGTGAAATTACACAGTAGATGTAAAATCATTATCTACAGAACTATCAGATGACATACAGGTGATAGAACTTCTCCTTATCATCATTACACGATTTTCAATCTTATAATACACTTGTGGTTAGATCATAACTTTTCTGTCAAACACAGTGTAGCTCATTACAGAGTGCTTAAAAATCCAGATTTTAATACCAGACGGACATGGGATTGAATTCTGTTTTGTCACTTATCAACTCTGTGACTTTGACCAGCTCCTAAACCTCTCACAACTTCCCGTTTCTTTACGTTTAACTTGGGATAATAATTTTGCCTCCCTCGTAGGGTTGCTGTGAGAATAAAATGAGATAATGCATGTAGATTGCCTGTCACAGGTGTGTGCTCAGTAAATGCTACCTATGATTATATCATCCTCATTATTATCATGACCACAGGCCCAGGGATTACATGAGAAAAATACATTAAAACCAGGCATTCTGAATTTCAGCCCCGGCACTGGCACTTACCAGCTGTTTAACTCCGAACAAGTTACTTAACCTCCGTGAGCTTCAGTTTTCTCATCTGGAAAGAGGACCAATGTCTACCTAAGTAGCAATATCTGTTGGTCTGTTTGGTTTTAGGAATAAATGACATAATGCATGTGAAGATGTTAACCAGGCAGGCAGTAAATGTGCAATAAGGATAATTATCTGAGGCTATAGAATTAGTGAGAGGGGGTATAAAAGGCTCTAGGGCTCCCTGCAGTGAAAGAAACTTCCCTTTCCTCCAGCTGAGAATCATCCCTGAGATTCTGTTCTGTTTTTCAGATGACAAGCCAGAGGGAAAGCCAGATGGCTCAGGCACAAAACCAGAGCCAGAGTTCCCCAGATTCCTAAACCTTGTGGGCAAGGAGGTCATTGAGAACGCAGTGGAGTTCATCCTCCGTTCCATGACCAGGAGCACCTAAAAACGGAGACAAGCCTTGCTTCAGTCCACTTCATTGTTGGTAATGACCACATTGTGTTAAAATGAGAGAGAAATGAAATTACATGCATGCCAATGTATTGTTTAATTGAAAAGGGTTGCCTACCTTAAGATACATTGTATTTGCCTCTGAATGAGTTTCCCTGAACTCTTTTGGGGTGAGCACCTTCCACATGGAATTTATGGAACAAGGGGTTCCATAAAATATTTTTTATTTCAGGACCAAGTAAGGAGGAAGAAGAGCACTGGACCACAAGACAGAAAGCCAGGTTCTGGTTCTGACACATGTGCTACTTATTGGGTGACCTGGGGTCAGGATCTCCCTGTCCCAGTGCCTCAGTCTGCTCATCTGTAAAGTTAAAGGAATAAAGGACCAACCCAGGGCAAATACTGTAATTCTTTGGTGAAGGGGGTGGGTAGTGATGTGTTCATTAATGAGAGGGGTGATGCGTCCTGCCTTTATGTTCTAGCTTGAGTAACTCAGGAGGCTTAGCAGAGACAGTAGCTAATCTCCCGCAGAGAGACAATCTTGAGAACTTCTCTTATTGGGGTTTGCTTCTCTTATTGGGGTTTGCTTTGATCACGAGGAATTGCCTTGATGCCAGACTGCACAGCCCAGAATCTTCCCATTGTTTTCAGCCTGCTTCCAAGCTCCTGTGCCCAACTCCTAATGCATCCTACCCAAGAGTACACAGCTCTGATTTTTACTTCTACTTTACCCACTTCTTCATTGTCCCGACATTAATCTCCCAAATTTCAGTTCTTAAGAATCCAATTCATTCTTCTGAGTTACTAGGTGCTTTCGATCTCCACCTCTGCAACACGGCGCCTTCTTTTTGATGGAGCAACACACAGCCTCTCCCAGCTGGCTGGGATGGAGTGACATACAACCCACTCCAGGCCGGGCAAGTGAAAGAACTTTGATTTTAAAAAGAATGGGAAAGTGCATAGTGATAAAAAAAAAAAAAAAGTACTAATGTGTACTGTATCACTAATCTTCAGAATTTGAGAAGCCCAATTTTTAAATAATGAAAACCCTTTCTTGGTCACTATTTGTAATATGTTTATTATTAAAAGATTTTTAGTAAATAAAGAATGAGAGGTAGCTGAGGAGTAAATGTCTGACAATGATAGAATGATATTACCTGGTCTCCAGACACATTGCCTATGTCTGCTGGATAGTTCCATTTGGATGTCCTGTAAGCAATTCATGTTTAATATGCTCCAGTAGCATTATTTTATTTTTTTCTCCTATTACCCAGTCCCTTGTGGTTCCTGTTCCATTTATTATACCATTGATTATGATACCAAGGAAATCAGGACCCATTTGCTAAACTTCTCTTTCCTTATCCTATTTTAATCGATTAGGGAAAATAATAAGCATTTTGCCTCCAAAATTATTTTTAGAATAATTCAAATCCTTTTAAGTAGTGTATGAAATGCTTGCATTGCTGCAACATTAGTTTCTTCCTTTAGTCTTATTCTCACTTGAATCCATTCTCCCCACCATCATCGATCCAAAATAGAATGTTGGTACTCAGACTTTATAGAAAAACCCAGATCTTTGAGGCTGACATATATATTAGCACATGATAAATATGATAAACAAATGTTAAAACATGCTATATGACACTTCACAAGCTATACACTAATAACTTATTCTAATTAAATAATTTAAAATCTATTCTTAATTAACTATACAGATTTGAAACAGAAAAAGGAAAAGGAAGACACAAAGTCAGGAGTCAGACTGTTTTCAAGTTCTGGGTCTACCAGTTACTAAGTTAATTTGGCTACCCTCAGCATTGCTGTGTTTACCTGTGAAATTCAAATGGTAGAGTATGTAGTTCCTAACAGTAGGAAAGAGAATAATTTTAAAGTAATTAATTAGAAAAGCATACCTTACGAGATATTTATAGGGCCTCAGATTATACTATAGTTGCAAACATTTTACAGGAAGTTACTATAGCTATGGATGATTTAATATCTAAGTCACATAGACAAGAGATGCCAAAATTCAACTTTATGTCTGTAATGTGAAGTAAGCCTATGTAATCGAGATATTGTGATTATGTAGTAAAATCAAAATGAGAAAATTGAGTCAGATGATTTCTCAGGCTCATCAAATATCTAAAATTTGGAGCGTGATTCATATACCTGTGTTATATTAACAGTTTAAACTGTCATCTTAACACAACTTTGTCTGCATTTTGAGAAATGGCCACCAGAGGGCAGGAAGAACCAGCCTACAAGGTCCACAGGATTATTTTAGAATAAATATTTTCAACTAATTATCATATACAGGCACACCTAGGAGATTGTGGGTTTGGTTCCAGATCACCATAATAAAGAGAGTCACACAAATATTTTGGTTTCTTAGTGCATATAAAAGTTATGTTTACGGACTTCCCTGGTGGCGCAGTGGTTGAGAATCCGCCTGCCAATGCAGGGGACACGGGTTCGATCCCTGGGCCAGGAATATCCCACATGCCGCAGAGCAACTAAGCCCATGTGCCACAACTACTGAGCCTGTGCTCTAGAGCTCGTGAGCCACAACTACTGATCCCATGAACCACAACTACTGAGCCCACGCACCACAACTACTGAAGCCCACATGCTCTAGGGCCTGCGTGTTGCAACTACTGAGCCCACGTGCTGCTACTACTGAGCCCGCGTGCTGCAACTACTGAAGCCCGCGCACCTAGAGTCTGTGCTCTGCAACAAGAGAAGCCACCGCAATAAGAAGGCTGCACACCACAAGGAAGAGTAGGCCCTGCTCACCACAACTAGAGAAAGCCCGCGAGCAGCAATGAAGACCGGCCCGCGAGCAGCAATGAAGACCCAAAGCAGTCAAAAATAATTTAAAAACTTAAAATAAATTAAGAATTAAAAAAATGATTAAAAAAGTTATGTTTACACTATACTGCAGTCTATTAAGTGTACAATAGCATTATGTCCAAAAAAACTAATATACATACCTTAATTAAAATGCTTCACTTCACTGTATGGTAGAAACTAACACAACATTGTAAAACAACTATACTCCAATTTTAAAAAAAGTGCTGTACTGATAAAAAATTCTAACCATCATATGACAATGCAGGTGTGCCACAAAACTTCAACTTGTAAAAAATGCAACATCTGCAAAGCACAATAAAGAGAAGTACAATAAAATGAAGTATGATGTCTGTAATTATTATACAATTATTTTCCTCAGTTGTGATTTCTAAACAGGTCATGTTATTCATCTATACAGGGTAACATAAGTATATAGTTACTTATGTAAATATTTCCAACGCTCAAGTAAAGCACATTCTAAATAATAATCTACTTGACTTACAATTTGTGAACTTTCTCTATATCTACTATAAATAAAATAATGATTTTAAAATGTATTTATAAAAAATACATGTTATTGCTAAAATTTTTGCCTACTCAAGGAAATATAAAAATGACTTTCTCATATTGCTTCTTATTATGAACTAGTTCAGAAAATTATAAAATAAAGACATGCACTGATTTATTATATATTATAATATATAATATATATTATAATATAATCAATATATTATAAAAATAATCTCACAACATCCACATTTAAAAAAAAATTCAACCTCCTGCAACATTGCTCCATTCAACAAGTCATCACTGTTAAGTTTCTTATATAGTCCAAAAATATTCTATGCATATCAAACATATCAATGCATATATAGAAGTATATGTGTTATATTCATCAAATCTTAAACCTTGCTTTTTTCACTGAGCATGGGGCCCTGAACACTTTCCCTACGAGCAAGTGTAGATATACCACATGGATTTTACAAGTGGTAGAGTATTTCTTCCTAGGGATGTTTCAATAATTTCTTTAATTAAGTCTATAGTCCTCCATTTTAAGGCACATAGACAACATGAGTTCTAGTATACAAACTAATGTGTGTACACTCCAGAATACAAAACTCAAGTGCATTTAAAAAATGAATTATTTCCTTTGAATCAACTTAATTCCAACCACGCTGATGAAAAGCTAAATCTGATCACTAACTAAAGGTGAATTTTCTCTGTTCTTTTCCCACTTATGAATTTTCTGCTGTTTTTGTGCCAGACTTGGAACAGGACATCCTCCTGAAGACTGTGAATCCTCTCTGAGGGCTGGTCCTGCAAAACCAGGGGACAAAGCAGCCATCAGGCTTGAGGAAAAGCCCTCCCTCACACCCCTCACAGCGCTGCAGGTGCAGAGGGAGGGGACTCTGCCTTGATCCATTTCCAAAGCTCTCCCTTTGCCCTCTTGTGTCCAGGACAGTTAGAGTCCTTCACTGAATACATTCCAAGGACTTGAAAAGCCTCTGCCTTCTGGAGGCTCCTTTCACTTTTCTTCTCTACTCAGGTGTCTCAGACAACAAATTACAAAGCCTAACTCCAGCAGAAAATGAAGGAAGAGGGAAGAAGCAAAAGGAAAGAAGAGATGCATACATTCAAACATTTAGTTTATCTCTATTTTTTTTTCTAGTTCACACAGTGCTGCAATGAAGAACTGTTGAATCAAAGGTAACGGTATTCACAGCTTTGAAATGGTCACAGTACCATCCAAAGAGGATGCATCAAGGTATGTTCCCATCAGTAATGCACAAGGGCCTTTCCCCACATTCCCATGTGTATATGGTAAAGTTTTAAAATTTATTAATATGTAAGCTACTTGAATGTAGTCTAAGGTTGCAATTATTTCATTATACTTGATATCAGTACATTTTCATGTGTTTATATCTTTGCCATTCATATTATTCTCCTTTTAAAATTTTCTGTAATTCTTCCTCAAGAAATTCGAAGGGGCCTATAAGAAGCCATAATAGGGTAGTTCAGATTAAGATTTTATAAAAATACTCAAATAATTTAGAGAAAAGGACAAAGACATTCTAGACATCTGGAATTAAATTGAGTTGTAAATCTGGCTAGAAGACATAAGGGCTGATATATAATATCAATGATATTTGATACCTGATATCCAATAAATGAATCTTTTTGTATTATTGTGAAGAAAGAAAACTTTGCTTAGGACAGAAATTCACAAAAATTATCTTGTAGTCCTATAATGTAGGTTACCTTTCCTATTAACCAAACAAATGATGACAAAAACAAAATTGTAGTAAAGATAAAAAGTGAGATGTGGTTTTCCATACCTGAAGAATACAAAATTCATAAAACTAAAATACTAGGTGTAATGGAGTAACGTTAGCATCTAATGGCATAACATCCCTCCTTTTTGCCCCTCCCTCCAACTTTGAGACCTAAAATTCAGAATCTATCCATGAACAAAAGTGCCTCTGTGGGAGTTGTGGCATCTGGCATCATATGCCAAGGGACCCAGGAAGAGTCTTGCCTACCTGTGCATACGGAACTTGGTACAGACTGTGGAACCAGCAGGAACCAGTGAAGCAGCCCCAGCCCCATCCACTCTCGGCCATAGTTGGGGAAAACCTGGAGAGCACTGATTTGGGCAGACAGCCACAGATGAGAGAGACTTTTTTGAAATCCAGGCTTCCTGGGCAAAGATTCAGCCTGCTATCAGAGCAAAACCAAAACAAAACAAAGCAAAATGAGTTTGGATGCACTGGAGAGGGTAAGAGGAACTTTGCAAGGTCTGCCCCTCCTCAAGACAGAACAGCAGAGGGCCAAACAAGCTGGCAGTGAACTCTCCTGTGAGGAAAGAGAGATAGGTGAGAGAATGCCCAGCTTCCCAGCTGTGCAGGGCAATGCTGGAGAAACCCATTTCTCTCCTGCTGTGCCCAGAATATTGAGGCAGATCTCCACAACTCTGGAGCGGAAGGAAATCAAGAAAAGGGTAGATAAGAAATATTGCAGAGCAGTAAAAGGACACTGTTACTACTGAATGCTTTCAGAACTCCAGCAGTAAGCCTTCCCACAAGCTGCTGGGCAAACCTTACCTGAGGATTTGCCCCACCTGGCCTGCAGACACCCCCAGTGCACCACATGTTAAACCCACCGTGCAGCCAGCTCTTTTAGGTACTCCTGAGTGTGACAGTGAGAGCCAGCACAAACAAACAGGAAGTTCATGCATAAAACAGGCCAGGGTCTGTGGGCAGGGAGAAACTGCAAATTTGAGCTGTAGTGACACCTTCTGGAAAACCAGCAGCCAGCCTGATGAGTAGTAAGATCTAAAGAAAAGATACAAGCTTGAGAATCATGCTACCAGAGGGAGCAAGAAGCATAGGTCAGGTGTATTCATTCAAGGTCAGAGAAAGTCTCAGATATAAGCAGGACCAACAAAAAGCATATTCCACATGAAGGCAACTAGTAAAGATTTGAGAGGTAACTTCTACTTTAAATGCAAAAACAGCAACATAAACTTCAAGGAATATGAAAAATCAAGGAAACATAAAATCACCAAAACCCTCCCCCCCAAAATCCTCAATATGCCACCAGTTAGTTAAACAAAGACACAGAATCCTGTGATTTACCTTATGAAGAATTCAAAGTAGTTGTTTTGAGGAAACTAAATGAGCTGCAAGAAAACAGAAAGACAACTGAATGAAATCAGAAAAACAATACATTAACAAAATGAGAAATTTAAAAGAGAGATACAAAAAAGAAACAACAGAAGTTCTGAAGCTGAAGAACTCAGTGAATGAAGTGAAGAATGTAAGGGAGAGCATCAGTAGCAGAACAGACAAAACAGAAGATAGAATCAGTGAGCTAGAGGATAGGAACTTTGACATAACTGAGTCAGAGGAGAAAAAAAAATAATGGAAAAAGCCTATGTGATCAATGGGATCAAACAATCCAGTATCAGAAACATTGGAGACTCAGAAGAAGAGAGGGGCAGAGAGATTTTTAAAAGAAGCAATAGCTGTAAACCTGGGAAAACTTGGACATCCAAGTTCATGAAGCTAATAGAGCACCCTATTATCTCAATTCAAAACAACCTTCTCCAAGGGACATTATAATTAAACTGTCAAAAATCAAAGACAAAGAAAGAATTCTAAATGCATTAAGAGGAAAAAGATTGTAACTTACAAAGGAACTCCCATGAGGCTATCAGTGGATTTCTCAGAGGAAACCCTACAGGCCAGGAGAGAGGGGAAGGATATATTCAAAGTGTTGGAAGAAAAAAAATTGCCACCCAAGAATACTCTATCCAGCAAAATCATCCTTCAGAAATGAAAGAGAAATAAGACTTTCCCCAGAAAAACAATATTTATATCATAAATATAATATTAAAAAGAGGTGAATTATGACATTAAAAAAGTAAGGGGGAGGGAGTAAAGGGTAGAGTTTTTGTATGTGATGAAAGTTCATTTGATAACACTTTAAATGGACTGTTTGATCTATAACATGTTCTATGTAAGCTTAATGGTAGCCACAAAGCAAAAACCTAGGGATTCAAAAAAGGAAATCAGAGCATACCACCAAGGACAATCACCAAGCCACAAAGGTAGGCAGCATGAGAGGGAAAAAGGAACAATGGACTGATAAAATAGCCAGAATGCAAGTAATCAGATGGCATAAATAAGTCCTTACCTACCAATAATTACTCTAAGTGTAAGTGGATTGAATTCACCAATCAAAAGGCACAGAGTTGCTGGGTGGATTAAAAATAACAGAATGCAACTATATGCTGCTTACATGAGACACACATCCGCTTGGAAGACACACACGGGATCTTAGTGAAGGTATGGAAAAATATATTTCATGCAAGTGGAAACCAAAAGAAAACAGGGATAGCTCTACATATATTGGACAAAAGAGACTTGAAAAAAAAAAGGTAACTAGACAAAGAAGCTCATTATGTAAGAATAAAGAGCTCAACCCATTAAGAACATATAACCATCATAAATATATCCACACTCAACATCAGAGCACCTAAATATATGAAGCAAATACTAACAGATCTGAAGAGAGAAATAGACCATAATACAATAACAGTAGGGGACTTCATTACCCCATCTTCAACAATGCGTAGGTCATCCAGACAGAAAACCAACAAACTTTGAATTTGCACTACACATCAGAACAAGTGGTCCTAACAGACATATACAGAACATTCCACCATACAGCAGCATAATACACATTCTTCTCAAGCACACGCAGAACATTCTCCAGAACAGATCATTTGATAGGCCATAAAACAAGTCTTAGAAAATGTAAGATTGAAATCATACCAAGTATCTTTTTGACCACATGGTATGAAACTAGAAGTCGAAAAAGGAAAGATGGAAATTTTACAAACATGTGGAAACTAAACAACATACTACTGAATAACCAATAGGCCAAAGAATTTTTTGGATCCGTCTCCTAGAGTAATGGAAATAAAAACAAAAATAAACAAATGGGACTTAATTAAACTTAAAAGATTTTGCACAGCAAAGGAAACCATAAACAAAACGAAAAGACATCCTACAGACTGGGAGAAAATATTTGCAAATGATGCTACTGACAGGGATTAATTTCCAAAATATACAAACAGCCCATACAGGTAATATCAAAAAACAAACAAACGAACAAAAAACAAAAAACCCAATCAAAAAATGGGTAGAAGACCTAAATAGACATTTCTCCAAAGAAGACATACAGATGGCCAACAAGCACATGGAAAGATGCTCAGTATTGCTAATTATTAGAGAAGTGCCGATAAAAACTACAATAAGATATCACCTCACATCAGTCAGAATGGCTATCATTAAAATGTCTACATAAATGCTCAAGTGAGAGAGTCTGGGGGAGAATGGATACACGTATACATATGGCTGAGTTGCTTTGCTGTGCACCTGAAACTATCACAACATTGTTAATTGGCTATACTCCAATATAAAATTTAAAAAAAGTTAAAAAAAATGTTTGAGTGGGTGTGGAGAAAAAGGAACCTCCGACTCTGCTGGTGGGAATGTAAATGGTGCAGCCACTATGGAGAACAGTATGGCATTTCCTTAAAAAAAATAAAACAGAGTTACCATATGATCCTGCAATCCCACTACTGGGCATATATCTGGACAAAATTATAATTAAAAAAATACAAGTATCCCAATGTTCACTGCAGCACTATTTACAACAGCCAAGACATGGAAGCAACCTAAATGTCCATCGACAGATGAATGCATAAAGATCTGGTACATATATACAATGGAATATTGATCAGCCATTTAAAAAAAAGGATGAAATAATGCCATTTGCAGCTACATGGATGGACCTAGAGATTATCATACTAAATGAAGTAAGTCAGACAGAAAGACAAATATCGTATGATATCACTTATATGTGGAATCTAAAAAAAAAATCGTACAAATGAACTTATTTACAAAACAGAAATAGACTCACATACATAGAAAACAAACTTATGGCTACCAAAAGGGAGAGAGATAAATCAGAGTTTGGGATTAACATATACACACTACTATATATAAAATAGGTAAACAACAAGGACCTACTGTATAGCACAGAGAACTCTATTCAATATTCTGTACTAACCTATAATGGAAAAGATTGAAAAAGTAAAAAATATATATATATATAAAACTGAATCACTCTGGTGTGCACCTGAAACGAAGACAATTTTATAAATTAACTATACTTCAATTAAAAATATTAAAAAATACACAGGGAACCAAAAAGCACACTTTCCATACTTAACAAATAAAAATATATACATACATTAAAAAAAGAAAATGATCTCTGAGTCTGCATCCCTGAAAGAAAACATGAACATGCCTGCCTACCCACATTTTCACTAATATTTGTTATGCTGCAACTTTCTAAAATTTATTAATGTGTCTGTAAAGTGTTATTTTGTGTTGCTTACCTGATTATATATTTTTTAATCCATTAGTGTTGTCCCTACCTTGAAATACCTATTCATACTCCTTGTTCTCTATTCTGTTGGATTTCCCAAATTTTTTCTCATTAGTATTAAAAGAATTCCTTAAACAGGAATCATTTCTGTTATAGAAAGGGATAATGTGTGTCAAAGATTTCTAATTTATTTTCAAAACTTTCTCTCCCCTTTTTCTCATAGAAACTGGAACAATATTTTTAGCCGACAACATTATCATTCAGGTAAAGACTATATTCCTCAGCCTCCCTTGCAGCTCAGTGTGGCCATGGAACTTAAATTAGACAAGGTAAGATAAGGGCAGAATTGTTGTGTGTCTGTGATTTCCCAGAGTTGGTAGTTGTGTTTCCTCAAAGGCACATTTGGCCGTAAGTAAATGAGCCATATTCTAGCTGGAGCTGGAGAAGTATGGCTCCTAATAACTCATGAAGTGGAGTTGCCACACCAAACCTGGATGGTCAACTTAACGTCTAATTCTATATGAGCAAGAAATACACTTGCTGAATTCACTGTTATCTTGAGTGTTATCTGTCACTTGTAAATGAACACGAGTCTAAGTAACTGAGGTGATTACATACATGTAGTCTATAAATAGAGATTGTAGAGGAATATCATAAATCATATGTGTATTGTCACCTTGCCAGTCATGAATCAATTAAGGTGTTTTTAACTTTCACGTTTAAGTACTTTGACTATGGTGTTTGACACGTGTTTCTATTTTTATCCTTATCAAATTTGAGGCCAGTAAGTGGGTGGCTGAGCTAAACAAGGAGAGCTCTTTCCCTGAGCGTGCAGTGTGTCTGGATTCACGTCACCGTGCAGCATCAGTGCCGCTTGCGACACAGTCAGAGAACACAAGAGACAAGGGAAATAAAGACACAGCTCTCAATGCTAACATGAGTATTTCCTTAAATTTAAGTGAACAGGAAAATATAGGTATAAATTAGAAACAGGGAGTCCAAAAACAGTCTTTTAAATGAGGTCACATAAACTATGTGGAAAAATTCATTTAAAATATTGAACTCTGTCCACAGTTGTGTGCGCCTCTGCACAGCAGGTCTCCTTTCTTGAAAGGCAATGCATTTCCCATGACTTTTTTCTTTCTCCTTTCTCAGAAGCTTCATGTGAAAGCAGAAAACTCACAGGAAGTCATCTGGAGACTGACCCGGTGCTTTTCTCCACCGCCATGTCCCAAGGCACTGCACCAGCGGACCCTGTGCCAGTGTAGACGGCTGGGTTCCCATCTTCAGTTGAGGGAGAACAGGGGGAAGGCAGGCATGATGAAAATCTTCAAATCACTTGCTTAAGGAATACATTTAACATTCAAACAAAAAGAAGTTGGAGATCTTACAGAAACATGTTGGACCACATATCAAGCTTATATCAGTTTTAAATATTTGAAGATGTGTACAGATCTATGAATCTACTTTCATCAAAAGTATTGCTTTTGGGCTTCCCTGGTGGCGCAGTGGTTGAGAGTCTGCCTGCCGATGCAGGGGACACGAGTTCATGCCCCGGTCCGGGAAGATCCCCCATGCCGCGGAGCGGCTGGGCCCGTGAGCCATGGCCGCTGAGCCTGCGCGTCCGGAGCCTGTGCTCCGCAACGGGAGAGGCCGCAACAGTGAGAGGCCCGCGTACCGCAAAAAAAAAAAAAAAAAAGTATTGCTTTGGTTGTAGTGGTAAACAGTATTCTTTTATGAGGCGGCATTATTCTTAAGCAACTATCATCTTAGATTCTTAGCCTTCTTCACTTTTAACAGCTCAACACATCTTCCAAGTAGTCCTTGAAATATTTTTTCTGGTTTGGCTATTAATTTAGATGACATCTATGGCCCCTTTCAACTCTGAAACTCTCTGATCTGGATCCATTGGGTTGAATCATGTCTAAGGAAGCCAAGGTCATCCAATGACTTCACCCAGGTCCTTTTCCCTGGTCCCTGGTACTAAGTTGGCTGGTCATTTTGAAAATGCTTGTAGACAAACGCCTCAGGATTCCTGCCCTGCTAATGCAGAGTCAATCATTATTAATAATAGAAATGACATTGTTTTGTTTTATTCAATGGTGTTAACTTAGCAAACATTTATTGAGCACCTCTTCTGGGCAAGACATTAAGGAATATACAAAATTATAATAAATGATCTTGACCTTAAGAAGCTTAAGGAAAATATGACATATTCACAAATCACCACAAATTAAGGCATTAATGTAATAATACAATAAGAGAAGAGAGGAAACTACTTTTGTAAACATGTTCTACGGGATGGAACATTTGGACCTTTAAAGGTGGCTCAAATTTCAAAAAGTAAGGTATCTCTGACTGAAAGGCTTTAGTTGATATATTAAAGCCTTTTGGTCAGAGGTACCAGCAGAAAAAGTAGTTTTGAGGTAAGGATAAGAATTTTCAAAACATGTTTTCCTTCAGATTTTATAAAAGTACATTTATCCATTAAAAGTGAAGTGCTGGGCTTCCCTGGTGGCGCAGTGGTTGAGAGTCCGCCTGCCGATGCAGGCGACACGGGTTCGTGCCCCGGTCTGGGAAGATCCCACATACCGCGGAGCGGCTGGGCCCGTGAGCCATGGCCGCAGAGCCTGCGCGTCCGGAGCCTGTGCTCTGCAATGGGAGAGGCCGCAACAGTGAGAGGCCCGCGCACCGCAAAAAAAAAACAAAAAGTGAAGTGCTTATCTAAGCGAACATTTTGTGAAAGAATTAATCAGGCTCAGAAAACTCATTCTTCAATCATACCACAGAAATGAATCATTGTAATTTAATTATTTAAGTAACTACTGTTATTAATTATTGCCTTTTTTTGGTGAAGGACAGCACTTTATAGAATACCTAGTTTAATTATTACCTTAAGGATCATCCAATAAGCATTTACGAAGTTTTATCTTTTTTTGTCTTCAGTGGTGCTTCTCAAACTACCCATTGTGAAGGCCTATTACATTTTGTAAAATGTAATAAAAACACTGTGGCCATGTCATACTGCTACAAAATTTTCCAAATTCATCCTCGCAGTTACTGCACAAATTCATTGCAAATGAGTACATGCTGTCTTCGTACTATTTAAATGACTACATTAAGTAATGAGTTGATGCAAAAGAAATAAAAAGATATTGTCACCATCACAGATGTGACCAAGTGGAAAATACAGCATAAGGCACAAGTGCTAAAGAGAGATGAGAACGGAACGAAATAAAGACAGCTAACATTTTAAAACTAGGCCTTGTGGGATGGGTAGAATCTGAAAAGAAACAACATTCTAAATGAAGGAAACGAAGCAATGCTTTGTGTTGGAGGGGAGCATGGGGTTTGGACTACAATAAAGGGTCATTTTCCACCAGATGCTTTAGAAATCAAGGACCTCCAAGTGCTGTCATGACACAAAAAACTGTTCAGGGCCCCAGTTTCTGAACTTTGGCTCAAATACTGCTTAGTTCATGGACCTCACAGCCTCGCCCTCACCATCCTCAATGTGCAGCTTCACTAGTGGAAAGACGTCTGCATGTCGATGAGGGTGAGTTTATTTCATGCTTAGCTCTCTCCAATACGATTTCACATTCAGAATATAAAGAAAGACAGACAAAAAGCTAGCCCAAACTTTTAAATTATGGTCCATTTCATACTAAAAGTTATACAACGCTTATAACAAACTTTGTTTTAAAAAGTATATTCAACAAACCTTGCGTGTAAAACAATGAAAGCCCTTTGCCTACAAAATATAAAAGAATTTACAATGAAGTACTCTTACCAGTAAACCTGGAACATATTCCTGTAGTTCACTGGCTTGACTTAAACAAGAGTGCATCTAAGACTCATGGCTTCTTCTTACCACCAAGTGGCAGCAAAACCCAGGTGATGACACAGGTGTACTAAGGGGAGCTTTTCACACTATACTTTTAAAAGGAACTGATGTGAGATTGGATTTTAAACTTCCACATTAAGAACAGAGGATGGGAAGGAAGAGGGAGAGACAGAATGAAGCAGAGAGATCTGAATAAAATATTTGCTTTACCACTCATCTTTAAAAATGACATGGAATGCCAATTTCAAGTTCACTTAATCTTTAAAACCACTGCATCTGAACACTGTCATTACAAACATGCTGACTGTCAGTTCCCTGTGGTAGGTCCTCCCTCTTGCCTATATTTTTCACCCCATTACACTTGACCCTTGCAGGGTGTTACCCTCCAGTGTCCTCACTAACTAGGACCCATTCCCTCCTTTAGTGTCTGAGCTTCAGGTCATCACTCCCCTTACCACCCTTTCTATCACTTCTGGAGGCTCTGGCCGAAGTGTTCATGGGCAGGTCAGCTGGCTGTCCTCTTTCTGAACACACACCCATCACTCAGGTCCATTTTAATTTCCTCAGTGGGATCATCATAATTTTCATGCCTCATGTCAACAGAGTGAATGTTTTCTTGATTCTTGCTTTTTTTTTAAACAAAAATTTCATGCTCTTTAAAATTTAATTGCACTTCTTGGACTAAAATTTTCCTTTTAGAAAATCTACTCAATATTCTGTAATAACCTATACGGGAAAAGAAACTGAAAAAGAATGGGTATATGTATATGTATAACTAGATCACTTTCCTGTACACCTGAAACTAACACAATATTGTAAATCAACACAATATTATAAATCAATTATACTCCAATATAAAATAAAAATTAAAAAATTTAAGGGAATTCCCTGGCTGTCCAGTGGTTAGGACTCCGCACTCTCATTGCCGAGGGCCCAGGTTCAATCCCTGGTTGGGGAACTAAGATCCCACAAGCTGCATGGCGTGGCCAAAAACATAAATAAAAAGAAATAAACAACGTGCATAACAAAAATTTTAAATGTGTTTATGAAAAAATTTTCCTTTTTATTTTTTTACTAAAAGTATGGTTTTCTTCTGAACTATTCTTTTCCATTTATGCTCTATGATGTTTTTAAATCCCAAAAGTTGTTTTTTTATTTTGTTGTTTGACTGCTTTAATTATTTTTTTGTCTGTTGTTCCTCTTTGAAATGAATTAGGCCTGGTGTTTGCCAATAAACTGCATGGGTACATTCTCCTTGGCTGGGCTCCAATTACTATCCACCTGATTGCTATTTTAATTCTCATTTCAGACCTGAAACTAAAGGGTTGAATGATTATCACAGCTCCTAGCTAAATTCTTAGTGTTTGTCATTGATTTTATGCAGTTCTGAAGGATAGATGAAAATACATATGTTCCTGCTTAGTTATGTGAATGTATGTGGGAGAATTTAGTTATAAATGATTTGAAGCACACTGTAACTTGTACATTCTTAAAAAGCAGAGCAAGAAAAAAGTACAGCCCATAAAAATAGAGCTACCATATGATCCAGGGATCCTACCCCTGGACACATATCTGGAGAAAATTATAATTTTGAAAAGATACATACACCCCAAAGTTCATAGCAGCACTATTTACAATAGCCAAGACATGGAAGCAACCTAAATGTCCATCGACAGATGAATGGATAAAGAAGATGTGGTGTACACACACACACACACATATATATATATATATATATATATATACACACACAAAATGGAATATTACTGAGGCGTAAAAAAGAATGAAATAATGCCATTTGCAGCAACATGGATGGACCTAGAGATTATCATACTAAGTGAAGGAAGTCAAAGACAAATATCATATGGTATTGCTTATATGTGGAATCTGAAAAAAATGATATAACTGAACTTATATACAAAACAGAAATAGACCCACAGACATAGAAAACAAACTTATGGTTACCAAAGGGGAAAAGGGGGAGGGATAAATTAGGAGTTTGGGGTTAACATATACACACTACTATGTATAATACAGATAACCAACAAGGTCCTACTGTAGAGCACATGGAACTATACTTAATATTTTGTAATAACCTATAAGGGAAAAGAATCTGAAAAAGAATATATATACACATACATATACATATATATAAAACTGAATCACTTTGCTGTACACCTGAAACTAACACAACATTGTAAATCAACTATACTTCAATAAAAAAATGTTTTTCAAAAAAGAAAAAGTACAGCCCATGCCCAAACAGCACAGGCACCTCCTGTTCTTTACCTTTTCCTTCCAATCCTAGTGTTCAAATGCAGGACTACTTCTATCCCTGATGGCTTTGCATCAGTGGGATGTGGTTTTAACATAAATGGAGAAAATTGTATACTAATGGACTATTAAGAAATGTGGGGCAGGAAATAAATAGCCTTGGGTGGGTAGAGACATAGGAAGCACTTTCTATACATGGTTAGTGAAGGCCCACATCCCTGAGGAGATGTGTAGCCTGTCAGGGTGTACAAGACCCCTTCGCCCTTCTCTAACCAGCCCCAGTATTTTGTCATTGGCTCTATCTCCACCTTGCAATGAGAAATCCTCATAGTTTCTGACAGAACAATGACCCAGTGCCCTAGTTTATATATATGGTTGTAATCTGCCTTTCTTTACATATTGTCATGAGTATTTTCATTGGAAACTTTGGGAAGTGGTAGTCAGGGGCCACTAACAGCTCATCATCTTAATTAATAAATTAGCTTCTTTGTAAGTAGTCTTTAAGAAAAACCCCTTGTATTATTGAACAAAATTTATTTAACAAAAGGACAGGCGTGCATGATATGATGATTTGAAAGCAATCACATTGTTAAAACAGTTGTAGTTTTGTAATTAAAATCTAGAACTCATACTCTAAATGGTTCAAAACCAAGATATATTCAGGAACCTTTTGTGCTGGGGAGGATTGTCACCACCACCACTATCAACATCATCACAGACTTTCTCATTGATGCACATTTTATCACAACAGTTGTAAACATGTTATATTTACATGCTATTTAATTATCTCAAAATGATATTAGGTGGGTGCTATTATTATCCCTACTTGACAGATGCAGCAAATGAGTTAAAGAGTAACAAAGTAAATTGATAAGGGTCATACAATTGGATAGATCCAGCAGGTGACCTGTGCTCTAAGCTAGCATGACTGAACAGGGACTTAAAAATGGTTATTAAGGGATGAATATTACTAAGTAAGACATTCTCAAACCAGAGAGGGCAGGTTAAAACACTTATTCGGGGAGTTTTCTAAAAAGCATTTGTGCTGGGCTACCAAGCCTATTCTACTCTGAGAATATTGCAGAGTCTGGTCATAGGGCAGGTGTGGGGATTTTTTTAATGCTCCCAGGTGATTCTTCTTAACCCTTATTCTTTCCTAGTTAAAGCCATAGTCCTTTACAAAAAGGACTTAACTGACCGCTGGAGCAGTGCTTCTCATATTTAAATGAGCATCAACTCAGTGAATCAACTGAAAATTTTGATACAGTGCAAAATCTAATTCATAACTTTGGGATGGGGCCAGAGACTTTGCATTCCTAAAAAATTCTAAGCAATATCGATGCTGCCCGTCCAACGACCACTCTGAGTAGCAAGGATCTAGATTGCTTGAAACTTGGCTGCTAATCTGGACCAATTACTATAGTATCATCAGTGTAATGGACCAGAATAACATTATGTGAGATATTAAGGTGATCATGTTCAACACTATACTCAGTTGCGTTATCTAGTTATATAGTTGTTCTTATATTATTTTAATAGGTACACTTTTTATCTGAACCTTTAAAAGCATCTTGTTACATTCCTTTTTCTCACTTAAAATTTTAACTGAACTTTGTTTTGCATGATGATTTGATTTGAGTTCTATTTTTTTGTGTATCTTAGTAGAGAGTGGTCTCAAAGGGTTGAATATAAATGATGACTGGTATTGCATTCACTTATATGATGGAATTATTTCTTTAATTTGGGTACTAAAATTTTATTTATGTGAAATATAGATAATTTGGAAATGGCATGGTTTGGACTGCTATTGTTAACTCCTTAGAAGCATGTATATTAATATTCATTGTCTGCATTATCTGGAAATTCAAACTGCATGGAAATAATTAGTCTGTAAGTTTGAAGAACAACCTTAACTATAAATTGACTTTCAAATATGCAAAAAGATGCTGTGCAGAATATTGGTAAGCGACATTTCCATTTCTATCAATGACGTCTATCAACATTTCCGTTTCTATCAACCCTTATAATGTAAAGGTTGATTTTGCAAAGAATCAACTGATTAAAAAATTGGGACCGTTGGCATTTCTTTCAAGTTTCTGAAGAGTTGGTGATTCCCGGTGTTCTGGAAGCACTGCCACATCACGCAGGGCTCTGCACTAGAAACAACATGGCCCTGACCACTCTTTTCATGTTTGGATTTTGATTTTCCTCCAATGGCCCTCCTCAGTTGTTGCCCATATTTTTAAAACTGGCTCCTTAGACTTCCAGTCAGTTCTAGGAAATCCATGATATTCATCCCATAAATTAAGTTTCTGTTTAGAACAACTAGATTCTCTTTCTGTGTTTGACAATCAGGCATCTTAGAACGGCTTCAGCTGGGTCATTTGGGCTTGTTTCTTGTAACCAAAGAACTTTCACTTTGGCAGCCCTTTGGACTTCTGTCAAATAAAAACACCACAATGAACGGAAAGCCAGACACTCCTCTCACATTTTTTCCAAATTTCCAAAAGATTATAGAGCAGTCGTTCTTTATCTTTTGCGGGGGGGGGGGCTCATAAAAATTATCTAAGGTTACTATAGACCCGCTTTCCAAAAACACTTACATACAAACATAAACACAAAATTTTACTACAATTTTAGGTAGTTTACAAAACTGAGACAGAGCAATGGATTCGTGTGAAATGTTATAAAATGCTTTAAAGAAAAATTTAAAGAAAGAAATAGAGAATTATTTGTTTAGGATTTATCTTGTACTTCCCAGACTCTTGTCCAAGAACTGATAATGTACAGAGACTCCTTCTTGTCTGTCACAGATAGCTGCTTCTGATATTGGTTTGCACTTACAGCTAAGGTCTTTGACACTGGCTTCTGAGTTTGTACTCCCTGCTCACAATTATAATTCCAGTTCTTTAAATTATAACTTCTAATTTAGAGTTAGGGACATGACCAACAACTCATTAGATATTACGTTTTTCTTCATTTCAAGGAATTCTGGATTTATGAAGTAAATTTACTCACCATGGAATTTATGTAATATGGGATTCTAGCAGCAGAATGATCAGGGATCGGGTAGCGTGTGCCTGAGTGTAGGCAGGAGGATTAACAAATGGTATCCCCAAAACATCATATCTGATTCCATGATAAACCTCTGTCTAATGTGCAAGTTGACAGGCAATCACCCAATGTTAAAGGTTTAACTTTTTCTTTACACACTGAATCTTACTCACTTTTTCTCATTTACTCAAATATTTTTCAGGAAGGGAAACTAATCCTCACAAAAGAAGCAAAGCTAATTGAAAAACACTCTCAGTTTTTAAAGTAATTCATCACAATGCTTCTTCATTGGCAGGTGTTTCTAAGAAACTGAGAGAAATTCTTACACAATATCTTGCTCAGTTTAAGTCGAATGCTTATTGAAGGCCACTGGTTTACAGAATACCCTAACCAGTTTCACCGCAAGGGCCCCTACCTCCTTCAAGGCTCTCCAGGGCAGATTAACTGCGTCTGTTATGTGCCTCATCAACCCTCAATAATCTCTGTCCCTCAGCTTGGTTTAGTGCCACAGATGCATTTAGCCATAATAAAAAGGGCAAAGGAGCAAGGAGGAGAGGGCACAAAGGTTAAATGGAGAGGTGGACACACGAAGGAGGAAAGAAATGCAGAGAGACAAAAGGAATGAAGACATGTAGAAAACAGACAACGCCATTTTTCACACTTCTTACTCACGCTCCTCTTTTCCATTTGGCAAGGTCTGTTAATCAAATAGTGGTATATGCGCTCTAATAAGGCAGTTTGTGACAGACGTGAGAGGGAGCAGATGGCCCCCGCCCAACATAACATGGCAGGCAGGCTTCTGACGCTGGATGTCAGGCCGTTATGAGCTCGGCTGACTTTCACTTGCTGGTTTTCTACCTTCTTTATTCTTCCCTTAACTGTTGAGCAAGTCCTGTGTTCTTAGCACTGGTGGTATGGTAATTAGAAAGCAGATATAAAACCCTGACCTTGTGGAACATGTTTCTGGTGATGGAGTATTGCCAACAAAGTTAAAATACAAACTCTGTCAGATGGTGAAAACTTTATGTAGAAAAAAAATATAGCAGGAGGAGACTTCCCTGGTGGTCCAGTGGCTAAGGCTCCACGCTCCCGATGCAGGGGGACTGGGTTCCTTCCCTGGTCAGGGAACTAGGTCCCACGAGCCACAACTAAGAGCCCGGATGCCGCAACTAAAGTTCCCGCATGCCGCAACAAAGATCCCACGTGCTGCAACTAAGATCTGGTGCAGCCAAATCAATCAATCAATCAGTCAATCGATATTAAAAAAAATATAGCAGGGGAAGGAAGATTGAAAGTTTGGGGAGAGAAAGATTGCTACCTTATATGGAATAAACAGATTATGCCTCATCAATAAAGTAATATTTAAGCTTAGATCTAAGGGAGGTGGTGGAATAAGCCATCTGGACATCTAGGAACAGAACTATAAGCAGAGAGGCAGTGAGTGCAAAGGCCCTGAGGTAGAACCATATGAGTTGTTTTTGCAGAAAACTGGAGCCAGTATGTTTGAACAGCATGGGCTGGGGGAGAGTATTAGTGGATAAGCTAAGATAATCAGCAGGACTGGTTGCCACAAAACCCAATGCTTTAAGCCAATTTATATTTAGCCTCTAAGATGTGCTGCTTATCAGATGAAATATCTTAGTATTTAAAGAGGAGAACAGTGAGGAGATTGCAAATAATGCAAATATACCAAACCACACAGATCGACTAAATTGCACTAAGTGAAACAAGAGTTCAGATGGCTCCTAGGTTCAACTTTGTTGTTCATTAACTGTATAATTATTGACTAAATCCCTGATGTCTAAACCACACTTCTTGACAGGCTTGAGCTCTTGGTTCTGGGATTTTGGGTTGGGGCTCAGGTTTACACAAAGCTGGAAAGAAAGCTTCTGCGAATGAGATCCTAAAAGGTCAATAAACAGCATCCCAGGGACAAAAAGAGCTAAACCAGGTAGTGGTGACAATGGAATTATCAATATGATAATGAAGGTTCAAATGTGAAATATCAGGACAGATTTTTGGTTAATGCAGACCAGAGTTACAAGGCTGAAGATTGGTTGAAGGTAGGACACAAAAGCAGTGATGGATTGCCTGTGCTTCCTCAGCCATTGAAGCAAAGCAGCAAGAGATTTCACACATTTCTTGAGATCTTAACAATGTGTTGGGAGGAGCTGTAAAGGAAACTAAGCCATTTTGGAGAACAATTTCACTGTACTTCAGTTCCTTAAATATGAATTAAAATAGATTCCCTTCCAGATACAAATTTACCAAACTATATTAAATTCTTGGAGTAAATTAATAGATTTACAGTCTTAGAAATGAACCACTGCCCAGAGGAAATCATTTATACCTTAGAAGATTCACTATAATCAAATACACAGATTAAAAACCAATTTATGTGTGTGTATCAAGTGCTGTCTAGAATGAAGTCAGTTTAACAACAAGTAATATTTAAATACCAATTCTTGGAAATAGAAGAAAAAATAAAATAGTCCATTAATCTGGAGTTTGCAGTTTAAATGGTATATTGCACTTTTTAAGAGAAAGAAATGGGCAAATGGTTTTATAGTCTAAAACCTTTATGTTTGTATCTTTAAACATATAAGATGTAGGACTCATAAAAGAGGTACATAGTGTATATGTGCAGTTTAAAGAATGGAATAAAATGTCACTGGGAATGTGCCAACCACCTTATGGCGATGATTTAAGAAAGCGTTTGGAGTCCCCGTGGGCTCGTTTCAGATTGTACCCCTATATGCCTCATCTCCACTAACGGTGAGCACCATACAGCATTTAGTCTGAACAAGAGAGAACAAACATGTAGAGCAATTCAAACTGAACTACCCATATATAATCTTATGAAACAGGTACAATTACTACCCCATTTTTAGATGAGGAAACTGAGGCACAGAGAGGTAGGGCAACTGACCAAGGTCACACAGTGAATTAGTGGCAGATCTGGAACCGGAGCAGTTTAATTCCTGAGTCTGTGCTTAAAACCACTATGTCTGGGCTTCCCTGGTGGTGCAGTGGTTGAGAGTCGGCCTGCCGATGCAGGGGACATGGGTTCGTGCCCCGGTCCGGGAGGATCCCACATGCTATGGAGTGGCTGGGCCCATGAGCCATGGCCGCTGAGCATGCGAGTCCGGAGCCTGTGCTCCACAGCGGGAGAGGCCACAACAGTGAGAGGCCCGCGTACCACAGAAACAAACAAACAAACAAAAAAAAACCCACTATGTTTTCCTGTCTCTATAATCATTCACCATTAATGCTACTTTCTCTTCTTCACAGAAGTGTATCCCCAAACAAAATAATGATTAATTTTGTCTATTTTTAATATTATGCAAATGGAAACATGCTGGATGATTTTCTTTACTTGCGTTTATCGCTCAGTCATCGGTTTCCTCAGATGCATCAGAGCGGTTCCTTAAAACTCTAGTCCTTTCATCTTTACCACTAGATGTTATTCCATTGTATGAATAGTCCACGTGCTCTTCATTCTATTGTTGATGTGTGTCTGGGCTGCTTACACACAGATTCTAATATAGGCAATGCTGATGTCCACACCCTTGCACTTGTGTGCACATCTTGAACACGCATTGTTTTCCCTGGTTATTCTAGAACTGAAAGTTTAATTCTGGGGTACATATCCTCACCTTTTCTAGATAATGCCAGATTGTTTTCCACAATGCTATGCCAATTTACACAGCCTTTGTCCATGCATGAGAGATGTCATTGCTCCAAACACTCATCAAAACTTTCTGTCAGCCTAATACATGTGAGTTTGTTTCTCTTTGTGGTTTTATTTTCCTGTCCTTGATTATAAATTGACTTGAGGAAATTTTCATATCTTTATTAGTCATTTCTTTGTCCTCTGCTATGAAATGACTATGTCTTCATTGGGTTTATACTTTTTTTTATAGATTCAAAGAAATTCTTTGATTTCTTTGATCCAAGTACTAAACTGTAATTGGTTACATGTATCATAATTATGTTCTTGTAGTTTGTTCTAATTTTAGTGTAACTGAATACTTTCACATTTACCTTATTTTACATGTACTCTTCTGGCTCTTATTTAAGAAACCTTTTCTTTCCTCAGGAAAATAAATATATTCTATTCTCTTCTAAAAGATTTAATCTCTTAATATAGCTCACATTGAAGTCCTGCATCTACAGGGAATTACTTTCGTTTGTATGATGTAAGAAAGGAAACCAATTTTTTTCTATGAATAAGCAAATTCTTATATGATTTGTTAAGTAATTCTACCCTTTTCACTGATCTTCAATGTCAGTTTATTTTTAACGTAATCAGTAAACAGATATAGAAAAATTACGGCATAAAAGGGAAGGGCCACGCTGTACAACTAGAGAAAATACCCTAAAATGATTCTAGAATGGGAGTTTATGGGAGCAGAGTTTTTCTCTTTTTCCTTTGAACTGCTTTTCTTTTTGAAATTTCTTTTATCCACTTCTGGATACCTAAGTACTAGAATAATGTGTTAACATAATAAATATTTATTCAATGACTGAATACAAAGATCAAATGCTAATATTTTATAATCCTCTATTTATTTTGTGATAACAGAAAATTTTGAAAACCTATTGTAGCAAGCCATGATCTCACAGCTTTGACGCACAGACTCAGCGTCCATGGCTCACGGGCCCAGCCGCTCCACGGCATGTGGGATCTTCGCGGACCGGGACAAAAACCCGTGTCCCCTGCATCGGCAGGCGGGCTCTCAACCACTGCGCCACCAGGGAAGCCCGATCTCACAGCTTTAAATGTTATTTCTAAACCATGCCATAGCTCTACAATTATTAATCTACCCATTTTATAATTGATTAAACTGAGTGTTAGAAGAAAATTTCTAAAAGAAATTTAAAAAAATTCAAATTAAAAGCTCAGTGAAATTTGAGAATATTTTTTATGTAACTTGAGAAATTCTTCTCCAACATAAGAAAGTTATAAAAGAGAACTTAAGAAGCATGAAGGTTAGACCCAGGAGGTTCACAATACTTTCATTAGGGATTCCAGAAGGAACAAACCACATAGATGGAGAAAAGAAAATAGTGAATGACATGATAGAACAGATTTGTTTGAACTGAGAGTAGATATGAGTCTCTAGGTTAGGAGAATTAACTAAATGCTAGTTAATCCTAATTATCCTAATCTGAAAACATAACATGATAAAACCACAGTAACTGTGGGAGACAAGTGAACTCAGAATTGGAACATGTAAAAGAGACAAAAATACAAATGTATTTGTTGTAAGGAGAAACCTAAGAAGGCCCCCAAGGTTTCCGCCCCTCAGTGTATATATTCCCTCCCCTTGAGTGTGATGGGACCTGTGATTATGATGGATTAGCTGCCCTCAACTTGGTTACTTGGCTGTGTAAAGTTGGCACTGGCCTAGCCCACAGCAGCGACAATCCTGCTGGTTTGAAAAAATGAATCACCAGGAGTCCTACAGCCATGAGCCCTGGATCCTGTCAACAGCTAGTGAGCCTAAGGAGAGCCCAAAGCCTCATACAAGGTTGCAGCCTCAGCCAACACCTTGATTTTTAGCTGAGACTTGATTTTCACCTTGATTTTCAGCCCAGATTCCTGACCAAGGACTGTGAGATAATACATTTATGTTGATTTAAACCACTAAATTTGTGGTAATTTGTAATGGACCAGTGAAAAACTAACACAGATTTTGGTACCTGGAAATGAAGTGCTGCTGTAACAAAACCTAAAATGTGGCAGTAGCTTTAGAATAGGGTGGAAGAATTTTGACGCATATGACAGAGAAAGCATAGATTGCCTTGAACAGATTGTTAGTAGAAAGTTGGACTTATGGACACTTTGGTGAGGGTTCAGAAAGAGGTGAGGAATATGTTATCAAAAACTAGAGGAATGAAGGATCCTTGTTATGCTCTTTAGTGGCAGAAAACATAATGAAATTGTCTTCTGCAGTTATGTGGAAAGAAGCAACTTGTTAAGTAGCTAAGGAAATTCCAAACAATTTTGTTGACAGCACTGTCTGATTTCTTTTTGCTGTATATGGTAAACTGTGAAAGGTGAGAGAGAAATTTAGGGGGAAAATGTTAAACAAAGAGGAACCAGGACTTTCTGAAAGACCTTTCATATAACAAAAGACACTAAAAGTTAGAAATGGCAGCCAAAGTTATGGCATAGAGAAAAGACTGATGTGTGATGATCCAACCTTTTGCTAAAACCTCCGACAGGTCAAAACGTCAAAGTATTTAGTCACACAATCACACAAAGGGCCCTTTCAAAAGATTAAAAGTGTTCTTCACAGAACCTCTCCATCAGACCAGAGTGTTTAATCTTCTGGAAGATTTAGTGTGTTGTTGCTCAATCATCTCGGCAGGGCACCAAGATAGACAATAGATTATCTTGAAAAAAATCTTTGGGACTTGTTTTTGTTCAGTGATGTGAACTCCTGTGAAATACATGGAAGACCCACAAGGTTTCTGAGAAAACTGTTCCAGCAGAAACATGTCTGTTTGGACTAAATTGAATAGAGACAGTACAAAATGAAAAGAAGCTGTTAGATTCCCCCAAATTCTATCGGCATGAAGCGGGTTGATAAAACTACTCAGCCGCAAACACTGGTTACCAACCATAAACAAGGAGGGACATTTCAGAGAGCAGAACCACAAAGCGAGAGAGTGGAATCTGAGTTAACTGAATACGAAGGGTTATTTTTAAATTAAAACTTACAAATTGATACCTGAACTCAAATACCAATGAGCAAAAGGCTACTACATATTTAATGCCAAAGTATAACAGGTCATATGCTAAACTATAATAGGTATTTTATGCATTATTCCTAACACCTACTATAATTCTGCAAAAAATAAGTATCATTACAGATATGAAATGAGAGGTTTAAAGAGGTTAAGTATCTTGTCTGAGGTTTCAAATAACTTATATGATTACATAACTAAAAAGAATCTCAGAATTATTTAATCCAATGTTTCCCAAAATGTGTTCCTTGTATATTAATATTTAGAAAATTAATCCTTAGTTAAATAAGGTGTTGAAAACTAGATTAAACAAATTAAACAGATAGCTATTTTTAAACTTCAGTGTGGAGTGAAAGGAATTAAGGCAGCTGGCCCATGATCTATTTCTCTCCCATTACTGTTAGAGTGGGAGACTCATTCTTTCATGTTAACCTGGCTGAAACCCAACCTCCTGGTAAATAGTCTTTGCCAGGAGTAGAGTCCTTACCTGTGAAATGCTTTTAGGAAGTCTGTGGTTCAGAATTGCTTATAGAAAACAAGCTTAGAATCTATGGGTTTAAAAAGCATGCCCTCCAGAAATGTCATATAAAATATAAAACTATCTGGTATACAAGATGGAGTCATTTTACTATCTACATACTCTAAGTTTGTGAGGTAATAATATGTGTATCTGATTCTAAAAGCTCATCAATATTATGAGCCAGAGAGCATGCATGTGATGTGGGAAGGAAACACATGGGGCATCACTCTCTATGCCCCAGCCTTCTTCCTGTTTCACTTGTGCCATTGGACCACTTTTAAGAAATTATTTGTAAAGCTCAGGAAAGATCTCTGATTTGTGTGTCTGAAGTAACAATCTCATCCTCTGTTAACTCACATGATTTCTCAGAATCTTTAGAATGCTGCTATATATTACAAATAAATTTCCAAGGGAAGAAAAGAGCATTGTCTTTCCCAAAGTTACATTGCTGTGCAATGTTTTATCCACGTGCATTTTCTAGAAAACATTTGGTATATCACCAACACAGGCCTAATGTTACACTTCTACAAATGGGTGATGCAGAATCCATAGGCTTTAGCCTGGTCTTAAGTGTTGTATTCACATTAATTTGTTGCTGAATAATATTTACTCTGTTATGTAGAAAAAGGATTATATTTTATATAATGTGCAAAACAGAGTAGAACATGCAACTGCTCTATTTTAAAAAATTCTTCATAAAAGGCTAACTGCTAGACTATGAAATTAAATCTAAATCACCATCTTCTCAGCTATAAAAAAGAATGAAATAATGCCATTTACAGCAACATGGGTGCAACTAGAGATTATCATACTAAGTGAAGTAAGTCAGAAAGAGAAAGACAAATACCAAATGATATCACTTATATGTGGAATCTGAAGTACGACACAAATGAACCTATCTATGAAACAGAAACAGACTCACAGACATAGAGAACAGACTGGCGGTTGCCAAGGGGGAGGGGGTTGGGGGAGGGATGGAGTGGGAGGTTGGGGTCAGCAGATGTAAGCTATTATATAGAGAATGGATAAACAAAAAGGTCCTACTGTATAGCACAGGGAACTACATTCAATATCCTATGACAAACCATAGTGGAAAAGAATATACAAAAAAGAATGTATATCTATGTATAACTGAATTATTTTGCTGTACAGCAGAAATTAATACCACATTGTAAATCAACTATACTTCGATTAAAATAAAAGAAAAAAAAAAACACAAATCACCATCTATTGCACTGGCAGATATCTGCCAAGCTTCGTCTATGAGTAATGAATGAGCCCTTTTGCAGGTTGGTCTTAAAAATTTATACCTGGTAAATTCATAGGAAACTCCACACTTCTCCAATAGGTAATGCATGTATGTATGTATGCATATAATACATATGCTACAGCATGCTGTATAGGGCCTCACAAATGGCCCATGAGTATCTGATAGGCTGTGTGCATTTTATCTGTTTACTATATATGCATATATATTATATATACATACATAAATAAAATTAATTTATTGAAATTTATATTAATTTAAAATTGTATTTATTTTCTGTTATCAAAATTTAGCAGCTTAAAACAACACAAATTTATTATCTCACAGTTTTCCTTGGTCGGGAGTCTGAGCACAGGTTAGCAAGGTCCTTGCTTCAGGGTTGCACCCAGCTGAAACCGAAGTCTCGGCCGGGGCTGCAATCTTGTCTAAAGCTTAGGGTTACCTTCCAAGGTGATTTCACTAAGTTAGTGGAGGCTTCTGATGAAATATCCTCCAAAGGAACGGATTGAGAGGACACCACACTAAGATCTTAAAATCCTTAGAGTCGGGCTTCCCTGGTGGCGCAGTGGTTGAGAGTCCGCCTGCCGATGCAGGGGACACGGGTTCGTGCCCCGGTCCGGGAGGATTCCACGTGCAGCGGAGCGGCGGGGCCTGTGAGCCGTGGCTGCTGAGCCTGCGCGTCCGGAGCCTGTGCTCCGCGGCGGGAGAGGCCACAGCAGTGAGGGGCCCGCATACCGCAAAAAAAAAAAAATCCTTAGAGTCAAGGCCAGATTCATTCTTAAAGAGGATATTTAAAGGGTGGAAGGAGGCTCGTTCAAAAGACGCTGTGGGACAAATACCAAACATTGTATGCTTTGTTGTTGCCAATTATACCAGAAACACCATTTACTGTATCAGCACCTTAATAAGGCACAGATAAGAACCTCTCCTGGTCTTGGTCCTAGAAATCTCATAATTAGGATGTCCTAGACAGTATTGGTTTATGCCTCCTGAACCATGTCTGTCCATTTAGCACTAATCTTGATGCTTTATCATTTAAAAGAAAATAACATTTAACTGTTGCATTATAATAATCTGGGATGGACTTGGCTACTGTCCACTTTTCACTTCCAACTTCTGCCATAGCTTGTCTCACAGCATGCAAGAAGCGTATGTAGTTAAATCTGAAGGGAGGGACTTCCCTGGCGGTCCAGTGGTTGAGACTTTGCCTTCTAATGCAGGGGGTGCAGGTTCAGTCCCTCGTCTGGGAGCTAGGATCCCACAGGCCTCGCGGCCATAAAACAGAAGCAATATTGTAACAAATTCAATAAAGACTCTAAAAAAAAAAAAAAATCTGAAGGGGGCCAACGGTAGCCTGTGTCTCTTTTCCAAATCTGATCTAACTGCTCAGTTTAACGGACAGCAAGCTGGTTGCCAACAGCTGTAAGCAGGTTGTGAGCTGACATAAAAGTCTGGGGTGGAGGAATCCTCCCACTCTTTGCTGCTGTCCCTGGTGCCTGCCCCATGTCAGCTCACCTCAGCCACTTGTGCATGGTCCTTTCTAAGGGGCCTGGGAGACACACAAGATCAGGTAGAAAAGTCAGAGGGAAACTTGGGAAACTAAAAGTGTAAGAAAAAATAACAAAGGCTAAGAAGATCTTGCTGTAGTGGCTTTGTGTGGACTAAATCTATAAGTATTTTATTGTTCGTAACTTGTTCTCTTTCTGCAATAACCACTTCCAGTGGAAATTATCTGAAAAAATACATTTTAATTAAAAAAATCAAGTCAGAACTGGCTTTTCATTTCTTAAGAAAGCAGACGATAAGTACGTAAAATACCATATTAAGAAAATATATATTTTTCAGAAAAATGCTAGACATGGATACTAATAAATGGATAAAATACAAATATATATATAATTATTCTGTTTTCTATTTTTAATATTCAAAGCAAGTAACGGCTGTAAAATTTCTTCCTTTAATAAATATGTATAGCTCACTTTTAGAAATAATTTTACTTCTGAAAATAGGTTCTGAATAGTCAATATAGCAATGTATCAATGCCAATTGGTATTCATTAAATATTTCATAAAATATACAATTTAATTTAATCACTCTCAAATAACAAGCAGTGGACAGTAAATTAGATATTACCCTTCTCATAATTTGTTTTTTTGCTCAACTCTATTATGTGATTTCTTTATATCTTCCCCCATTTAATTATTTAATCGATGTTAAATAATTATTATTTAATATTTATTTAATAGGTGCCTTTTTATGTCTGAAAGCTACCATTTATTAAAAGTTCAGGTTCTAAGAGCAATTCTACCACTAAAGACTTGTATTATTTGTAGTTTAACAAAATCAGCTTTTGGAACCTCACTTTTTTCACCAATAAAAATATTAGTTTACACTTAAAAGTTTTTAATTACTTCTAATTCTAAGCAGGTAACCTACATTCACTAATTATTTCCTACTTTCTCGGTATGATTTTTTTTCATTGCTATAACAGAGTCTCCAGTATCCTTGTTTTTTGCAACTACTCGTTTTAAATTATGATTCAAATTTGCATTTTGATTCTCTCTATAAAGCTGCCATTGTTGAGGTGAGGGGTGGGTTTGGAGTGATGGTGGTGCATAGACAGGAAAGAAGTTTGAAAACTGCTTATGCCAGTGGAAAATTTCCTTCTTTGCCTCGAGTTTGAGGTTGTCTGAGGCATTATTTCCAAGTCTAGCACTAGTTTCCTGCCAGAGTCATTTAGAGCTCATAGCCATGTTTCTTTGAGAATTGTGATTCAAAATTTTTTTTACCTTAAGTTTCTTATGCATGTTAAAACCCAGGTTCTAAGTATGTATAATGTAGTAGTGGCTAGTGTTGAAGAGCTCGGATGTGTTCCTTAAAAGATATTGAGGTTTCCATGTAGAAGCAATACCCAAATTATGACTATTTAAATTATAAATGCATCCGTTGTGTGATTGAGAGGCAGGTCTTTTTAGACTTACCAACTCCACTCTCTGGGAAAAATCCCCACAATATCTGAGATGCAAATGACCTAGAATGATGCCATACATGACTAGTTTTCCACAATTTCTCTTCCCAGCCCACCCCTCCACCCTTATCCCCCAGGGCTTTCCCACAGGAAGCGTGACCTGGCGGGTCTGTTGTTGGTCCAGGCATCGTCTTTGGCAACTCCCTCTGCAAGTGCTTCCATGTAAGTGGTACCTGAACCTGATTTTGAAACCCACCACCCTGGAGATCAGAGTTGGGTTAAATACTGTCCATCTCTGTGGACACTGTTCTAAGGTTGATATTGGGAACTAGAATGATTCAAAATGTTCTTCATTTGAAAAAATTAAAAAACCTTTTCTTTTTAAAATAGCTAATTAAAACACAAAGGTTTATAGTGTAGCCTGTTCCTAAGCTAGAGATTGCCTGTAATATTCCCCTTCTGTTCCTCACTGGAGACTCGTTTGTTAGCCATATTTTAGTTATTTTTAAAAGGGTATATTTCTGCTGATTGGGTCGCTGACCCTTCAGTGAGTCATCAAAGGATGCTGGAGTAATCACTCACTGATGACCATTTCCCTTTAAGATAGTTCTACCTTCGGGGCTGAGCAAGAATGCATAAATTAAAAGTTACAGAGTGGGCTTCCCTAGTGGCGCAGTGGTTGAGAGTCCGCCTGCCAATGCAGGGGACACAGGTTCGTACCCCGGCCCGGGAAGATCCCACATGCCGCGGAGCGGCTGGGTCCATGCGCCATGGCCACTGAGCCTGTGCGTCTGGAGCCTGTGCTCCGCAACGGGAGAGGCCACAACAGTGAGAGGCCCGCGTACCGCAAAAAAAAAAAACAAAAAACAAAAAAAACGGTACTAGAGCAATAAAGTGAAAGGGACAGGAGAGTAGGAGGAATATTGTTTTGTTTTGTTTTTTTTTATTCTGCTTGTTGATTCACTTTGTCTTAGACTGTGATGTTTAGGTATATAGCTACCAAGAAGGGCAATACAAAAAAAGAAAACAAGTATATTAAGAAAGTGATACATAACTGGGTTTGCTCTGACCTTGTAGTACAGGAAGAGGAAGTAGATGCTGAAGATTTGCGTTCAAGTTGAGTATAAAATTTATTAGCACTGTGATACGGATAAAAGGATCATTTTCATGGGCCTAAGTGCTCTCCTCTGTTTTCAATGCTCTATTTGTTTACAAAAAATTGGAAATAAAATAGTGACGTCTGAGGTAAAAGAACACAGTGTATTTTTTTTAAGTGAAATGAACGCCTGGTAGCAGTTAGCGTCAGAGGGAGAAAATGAGGGCCATTCCCCACAAGGAGGTTTTGCCCTTGTATAACCAGAAGATTTTACCAGTCTGAAGATTTCAACACATTCAGTTACAGCTAACGTAACTTGGGAACTCACTCTGTCCTTCTTAAACAAATGCCACATTTTACCACTTTGGCCTCCATGAATAGAAACTCATTTTCTGTGTTTATGGCTTTTTATATATTGTTAGTATTTTGTTCCTCTATTTCTGAGAAGTTAAAAATGACTACTGGCTCAGGAAATAGCCAAGGCTTTACTGTGCTCCTCCAGCCCTCTTCAGGTAGGTGAGGGGAGACTAGGATGGTAAGAGGCTTAGGAGGGTGGAGTGGAAACCATCGAATTTTCCTAGTGCTGTTTCAAGTTTATTTGCCAAAAGCTCATAGGAAAAAAGTTTCCTTTCTATGTCCCTTTGTAAATATGCTTAGTCTTCTTTGCTTTACTAATGCCCTGGCTGAGCTAAAATACCACAATAAACAAGGAACACATGTAAGGGCTCCATAAACTCCAGACAATAACAACCACTGTGGCAGAGGTCGAAGAATGTGAACGGCAAAGCAGGCCAGGGCTGACTCTGCACAGGCCCCAGTGTGAGATGTGTGGTTTGTGGGTCCAGGTTTGTCTCTAATGTCCTGCTGAATATTGGGGTGTGTTGTGGCCGTATTTTTTTCTTTAGGGAACAACACCTAAGCTGCCACATTGCTGTGACTTTTTTTTTTTTTTAATTTTTATTTTAGGCTGCGTTGGGTCTTCATTGCTGTGCATGGGTTTTCTCTAGCTGTGGCGAGCGGGGCCTACTCTTCGTTGCAGTGTGCAGGCTTCTCATTTTGGTGGCTTCTTTTGTTGTGGAGCACGGGTTCTAGGCACGCGGGCTTCAGTAGTTGTAGCGTGCGGGCTCAGTAGTTGTAGCTCGCGGGCTCTAGAGCGCAGGCTCAGTAGTTGTGGTGCACGGGCTTAGTTGCTCCACGGCATGTGGGATCTTCCCGGACCAGGGCTCGAACCCGTGTCCCCTGCAATATCAGGTGGCTTCTTAACCCCTGCGCCACCAGGGAAGTCCCTGCCGTGATGTATTTTTGAAAGAATTTGAAGATATAACCAGGAGAGTGATTGAAATGATGTAGCATAGAATTGAACAGCACAGGAGGTGACCAGAAAGGGAACTGATATACGGGGAGAAGTTTTAAAGGCCCAGAAGAAAGGCCAAGAATGCCCATGGAAAAGGGTCAGGTCATCATGAGAGCACAAAGTGTTGAGATTTTGTCAGGAAATGGGGTGTTCACTTCTACTGTTTCCGAGGTGGATCTGTTCCAGTGTAGACGAAGTTCAGGGCATGGTAAGGCAGCAGATGAGCAAAGGGACATGGAGGTGGGAGTCTTTGGTGATGAAGAGGTTCAGAACCTGGGAAATAGAAGGCTGGATGGAGATCCTGAAGTCAGTCAGAGGATGGAGATGACGGACATGGAGATGACGTGGACCATGACTCCAAGGGCTCCTCAGGGACTGGGGAGGAGGGACCAGAAGATCAGGTAGGAGAGATGCAGACATGACCCCACGCTGCATCTCTCCCTGCATCCATGCCACTGGTGACTGTAGCCCTTCCCACCTTCCCAGGCAGAAGAGAAATCTCTTCCCTTCCCCTTGAATTTGTGTCGGTCTCATAACTTGCATCAGTGGACGTATGGAGTGTGGTGCAGTTGATGGTGTGGAGCCAAGGCCTCAAAACCCTTGACTGCTTCTTCCACTTGTTTCTCCTGGTTCTTCCCAGCTCCCCCCACCAGCCCAGGCTAGTCTGCTGCACTAGTCCACATGGAGCAGAAATACACTGTACCATCTGAGGTCGGCCTGGTCTAGTCATCCCTCAGGCACCCTCGCAGCAGGAAATGAGTCCAGCTGAGACCAGAAGAAAACCCCACGTGAGCACAGTCCAAGTCGCTGCCCTGCAGAAATATGAGTTGTGTAAATGAGTTTTGCTTTAAGCCACTAAGTTTTAGGTCAGTTTTTACGCAGAGAAAGCTAACGTGTAAAAATGACTGTGACAAGGAGAAACAGAAAACAGCAGAGCTGAATGGCATGAGCCTCAAAGAAGTCTTTTCAATAAAGATTACGACAGTCGGTTTAAAAGGTTTGGAGACGCGCTGTGCGATATTTGATGGCATTTTCTCCACCCCTTATGTGGGACACTAGTGGGAGTGTTGTGAAAATAAAAAACTAATGTGTTACACAGATTCTGGGAACTCCAAATACATGTTCAGTTACACAATCACTCATTAAAATTTAAAACCAGTTCTCGTATTTTATATATGATTAGAGTGAGATTTATGAGAAAGGAAATAATTTACATTTAGCGACACCCAGCCCTTCATCTGACCTGGCCTCTGTGTCAGATCCCCTCCAATTAATTGTTCTTCTGATGCTGGCCACTCATAATGTGCCCCCCTCTTCTATTAGTACTAATCTCATTAACATTAGAAATCATGTCTTATCCTTCATTACCTCTCATAGTACCTAGTTCAGTGATGTACATATATGAGCATACTCAGTAAAATATTCATGGTTTACCTCTAAAATAAGCATGTAAGTAGTATTCACCTTAGAAGTAGGTTACAAATTAGAAAGTAGTGAAAATATTAGAAACAAACAAGATATTTTCAGTAAAAATCTTAAAACAACTATCCTATTATCCTTTTTGGTAGAACTGTTTTAGCATCAATGATGAAAGACAGGACATTGAGGACCTAGAAATTATTTCTACTTGATACATTTCATTCTCTAGAGTCCGTCATTCTCTATACAAGTTCCATATCAGGCCACTATATGGTACCTGAACTTTTCTCAGACTCTCTGATTATTAATGCAATTGTTTAAAATTAGCATAATTATGACCATTTTTCCTTTCAAAAATTTTTTTTCTATAACCTGTCTCTTCAACCTTGGCTTAATTTATCTTGGTTCGGGGATCCTGGGTTTATGCTGATTGACCAGTTTGTTCTGCAGAGCTGATCCAGTGTGTAACCTGAGAGTGAACCTGAGTCCTAATTATCCGTTTTTGTAAAAAGTTAATGCATACTCTCTTGTATGCAATGCACATCTGGACTTCACTGTGTGTTTTTCCAGGTACTGTATTACCTGAAGTCCATCTCTGAAATCTGTATCAGCAGGAACGAAAACACACAGGCTGGCCCTGGGTAAGTAAGTAGTGTTTGCGCACTAATGAGGGCTTTTCCACCCAGACCTGCTTTCCTGAATGCCTTCTTCCTGCGATGGTCTTAGAGCACATCCCTGTTGTAAATTCATGACAAAGTCTGGTCTTTGATTTTAGGAGAGTAGCTTCTTAGGAAAGTAAAGTATGGTTCCCCTCTGCCAGTGGAATAAATAGGAGACAGGACAGAGAAAAACAATGTGACAAGGGGCTAATCTGCAAGATGTCAGGATCTTGTGTTTTGACTCTTGGAAGAAAATTAGCAGTCGTCTGGACTGAATATGTTCTGCATGCAAATGCAGCAAGGTTCTCCCTTTAATTTGTTTGGAGAATTTCAAGAAATGCCAGTCTTCACTGACATGAATTCATAAGACTTGGCAGCGCATGCACTACTGTTCCTGCCAAAGAAGATTGTTTTTTCCCACTTTCCATTTTGGCCGCTGTTGTGTTGGATGGAGTGCGCCTCCCAGGAGCCAAGAGGGAGCTACAACCTGGAGGCTTTGTTTGAGCACTCAGAGCCCTTGGCCTTGGTCTGGCAGAGCCCTGCCTTCCTTCTGGGAGAGATTCAGCTAATGGAGAGCAGGAGATGAAAGGGAGAGAGCCGATCAAGGGGAAGACATTTGAGGGCTCTACTTAGCAACACTTTGGGGGAAAATGAATAACCAAAATGCTCCAGGGTACACTGAGCATTAAAACTGGGTAGTTTGTCTGCAAAAAAATGGCACAATTTACTTGGACAGCTCTTCTGGGTTTTCACCTGTCCAAGCATTTTACACTTCCCTTCCACCAATATTTTTGTCCCAGATCCTTAGAACTCTATTGAACAGACTGTCATTTATTCTCATACAATTAATTTATTCATTAATGACCAACTCAGAATCTAGGCCTTAGTGTTTATGAGTTGATAAATCAGATGCAGATATCTGTAAGTGAAAGGTTTTAAATAACATTTTCCAAGGCAACAGCTTCTGAAGTTGAGCACAAGCGTTTCACCTTGGGATGTGCCACAAAGGGAGCCCAGAAAGCTAGCCATTTCACCACTTCTGCTCACGAGACGTGGTGCTTCTCACTCAGCCAGGCTTCTGCATTTTTTTTCTTGTTTTTTAAACTGAAGAATAGTTGATTTGCAATGTTGTATTAGTTTCAGGTGTACAGCACAGTGAATATATATTCTTTTCCCTTATAGGTTATTACAAAATATTGAGTATGGTTCCCTGTGCTATACAGTAGGACCTTGTTTATCTGTTTTATATATAGTAGTGTGTACATGTGAATCCCATTCTGCTAATTTATCCCTCCCTCTCCTTCCCCTTTGGTAACCATAAGTTTGTTTTCTATGTCTGTGGGTCTATTTCTGTTTTGTAAATAAGTTCATTTGTATTTTTTTCAGATTCCACATATAAGTGATGTCATATGATATTTGTCTTTCTCTATCTGCCTTACTTAACCTAGTGTAATAATTGTTAGGTCTGTCCATGTTGCTGCAAATGGCATTATTTCATTCTTTTTTATGGCTGAGTAATATTCCATTATATATTATCCATTTAGGTTTCTTCCATGTCTTAGCTATTGTAAATAGTGCTTCTATGAACTTTGGGGTGTATATTTTTAAATTATAGTTTTCTCTGGATATATGCCCAGGAGTGGGATTGCATGATCATATGGTAACTATGTTTTTAGTTTTTAAAGCAAGGCTTCTACTAACAGATGTTGATTGAGGAGCAAACTCATGTAAGTTGTAGGATCATATGAACCCTGATTTTAAAACTTCTTCAATGCTTGTTCAGATGTCAGATTTATAGATTCAGTTGTTATTATATTTGAAAAGTTTCAGAGATTATTTAAGTCTTCCTCTTCATTTCTTAAATTTATGTTTATTATTTATTTATCATGACCAAAAAATGCATAACTAAAATTCCCCTTCCCAGCAATTTCCAAGTGTGCATTACAAAACCTCCAATTACACACACACACCAGGTAGCAGACCCTAGAGTTGCCTCCGCCCTTCATGACTGGAACTTGACAGGAAGGAACAACTCCTCACCACCTCCTTCACCAGCTCCACTCCTCATTTTTCCAGAAAAGGATACCTAGGCTTATATGGGTTGGATCACAAACTCAGATTCCTGTATAGCTAATACAGACAGAGCTATTATTCAAATCAAAGCTTCTTGGCTCATCTAAAGTCACTATGGCACCCTTACAATAGGTCAGTAAAAGAACAGAAACGGGTTTCTCTCCGTTCTGACATGAATGTAAGTTTTTGAAGGAGTTGGGTGAGTATATTGTGTGTGTGTGTGTGTGTGTGTGTGTGTTTTGTGTGTGGAGGGAAATGTCAGTTTGATATATCTGAATATAATCATGTGGAGTCAAGTGGAAAAGGAAAGTGAGTAAAAGGAAGGCAGGATGCAAGGCAGTGTGGTTAGTACACACCAGAGCTGTAGGAAATGCAAGTTTTTTTTTTTTTCTCTTTCAAAGCACTGTGGCATCTTCACGGTGAAAAACATGATGAAAATTCAGGATCTCCTGATTGATAAATACTTATTGTATTTCCACTCAAGCAATGATGGAGTAGGGACTCACAAAGAAAAATATTCCCACCACCAAAGATCTAAGAATTCTGACTAAAATACCAAAAAGATAACTTTAAATATATAGCTGAGCACTTCAAAATGTTAGGAAAACATACAAGTCTCAAAACAAAGAGGGGGCTGCATATCAGTCTGCTAATGAGGCACTGAAACCACTTCTGCTGTGAGAAATTTTCCTGTTACCAGGTGCCGCACACTTCACTGACCACACAGGGAACAAGAGACAAACACTTGGTCCACATAATGGGTAGGGGAGAGCTGGGGCAGGGTGGTTTGTAACTGAGACTCTCATAGTATTGGAAGGCTCAGCAAACTAAACCCTCAATGGAAGGGCAAGGTAGAAAAATATTTTCTAAGCAAAGGAAGATTGGTTGATCTTCACCTTGATTCTGGTGTAAAACAAAAAACATTCTAGATATCTGCTCTGAAAATTCACAATGACAGTTTTACTCTCACAAAGGTCTGAGATTCCAACCGTTACCACCTATGTGCTCTGGTAAACCTCCAGCCTAGAAATATATTTAATGTAGGCCAGGTGCAAGGTAGGAACACAGGGAAATTATCTCCATAGGTATCACTACCCCACCCAGACACTTCAAGATTCCACTTATCAAAGTCACACAAAAATAAGCTCCCGATTAAAAACTACAAGACACATGAAAGCAAGATATCACTAAGGAGAGACAGCCAAAAGACAAACAGAACCCCTCAAGGCTTCAGATGCTACAATTAGTGAATACAGGTATAAAATAGCTATATAGGATATGTTTAAAGAAATAAAGCAGGGATGTGGAAGCCTATACATGTATATGAGAAAAATAAAAAATGACCTGGTAAATTAGAAAAGAAGAAGATAGATGTTCTGGGAATGTGAGAACATAATTTAAATTAAATTTCAATAGCTAGATTGCAGACCAAAATTAGACTCTGCTGAAGAGAAAATTCATGGATTGAAGAATTTAGATGAAGATATTAAGAAAGAAGCATGTGCATACAGACAGTACAACAGGGGAGAATGGTCAAAGTTCTTGACAAACAGACTGTAAGTGTCTAACAGGATTCTGACTAGAGTTCTAGGAGAGAAGAAAGAATGTGGGAAGAGGAGTAGAATTTAAGGAGTAAAAAAGGTGGAGAATTTTCCAGAAGCTTCAGAATTGGGAAACAAAACTTATAATCAATACAAAAAAAATGTCAAAAGAGATAAAAGAAAAACCAGAAAAACAAAACCAATAGAAATTACAATAAAAAAGAAATAAATGTTTGTGAACTAAGCTTGCTAGTTAAAATTTTTTAAAAATTGGGTGGGTTAATAACAAAAACGAGTTATGTGTTTTTTATAAAAGACACAACTAAAATAAGAAGTATATTATGATTGAAAGAAAATGACAGGTAATTACACAAAAATAATAGGCAAATATCACATACAAGGAAGCTAAATAGATATTTTAATATTAGAATAGGCTTTGAAGCAAAACCATTATTAGATATAAGTATGTCCAACACACATGACAAATTACACTAGGAAGATAACTTAAAATCTGTATGCACCTAATATAATTTCTTAAATTATGCAAGGCACACATTAGGGAACTAAAAACAATAAGGAAAAATTCAGCATCTTAAAGTGAGTTTGTAATACATCTTTCAGTTTGGTATATCTAATTGGTAATTCAAGCAAACCCCAAATGAGAAAGTTACAGAATACTTGAATGAATAAATATGTAAATAATAATAATCCTGTTTAGAATATCATACTTGGGACTTCCCTTGTGGTCCAGTGGCTAAGACTCTGCGCACATGCCGCAACTAAAGATCCCACATGCTGCAACTAAAAACATCTCTCATGCCACAATGAAGATCCTGCATGTGGCAACAAAGATCCAGCATGCTGCAACTAAGACCTGGTGTAGCCAAATGAATAAATAAATAAATATTTGAAAAAAAGAATATCATACTTGTTACCTGATGATAGATACTCTTTTCATGCTTCATTTTTTTTTATATTATTTTTTTTTGGCCACTCCCCACAGCATTCAGGATTTTAGTTCCCCAGCCAGGGATCCAACCTCTGCCCCCTGAAGTGGAAGCACAGAGTCCTAACCTCTGGACCGCCAGGGAATTCCCCGTGCTTCTTTTTTTTTTTTTTTTTTTGTGCGGTACGCAGGCCTCTCACTGTTGTGGCCTCTCCCGTTGCGGAGCACAGGCTCCGGACGCACAGGCTCAGTGGCCATGGCTCACAGGCCCAGCCACTCCGCGGCATGTGGGATCTTCCCAGACCGGGGCACGAACCCGTGTCCCCTGCATCGGCAGGCAGACTCTCAACCACTGCGCCACCAGGGAAGCCCCCCATGCTTCATTTTTAAAATCAGTCTTGTGCTAGGTTATGAGTCTTAAAAACTCATTAATATACATAATTAATTTAGAAATCCATAATAAAGAGATAAGTTTTAAAAACCTCATATGTTTGAAAATTTAAAAACATTTTAAACAAACTCATAATAAAGTAAATTACTATGGCAACTAAATGAAGTAATTAATATGTTAAAGCTTACAGTATTAGAAAGAAGCTTTCAGACAAAATCTTATCAGAAAGAAGAGGAAAGGTAGAAAATTAATGAGCTAGGAAACAAACAAAAAATTAGAAAAATTACAACAAATATAGCACAAAGACACAGAAGACAAATTTAAAAATAAGAATAGATGTTAAGGAAATAGAGTACAAAACTTCAAAAGAAGCTAAATTTATTCTTTAAAAGGACTAATAAAATTGATAGAAATCTAGTAAGGTCAAAATAAAACAGGAGAGTAGGCAATATAAATAACATTAGGAGATAAAAAAGAGGGACATAACTGTAGATACAACAGATTAAAAACAAGAAATCATGTACAAACTTTATGGTAATAAATTTTAAAACTTAGAAGAAAATAAATGTCTCAGGTAAAATATAAATTACCAAAACTGACTCAATATGAAATAAATTAAAATGTCCCATAATACAGAAATTGAATTAATTGTTAAATAGTTTTTCCCCAGGAAAGAGCAAGCTTAACTGATTTTATATGTTCATCAAATATGTGAGAAATGCATTGTTAAATCTTAGCCAAACCTTAAAATAGAGAAGAAAAAAATAAAAGAGGAATCATGTCTCCACTCATTTTATGAGGTTTGCACAACCACAAAACCCAAACCAGAGTTAATATGGGAAATAGCAATTAAATGCCAATCCTTTTATGAAAATAGCTTTAAAAACCTTAAATATTACTTTAATATTCTTCAGCAAGTTACAGAATATTAGCAACTCATTCACTTATATAAAGTTCAAAACTGTGCAAAATTGAACTGTTTTAAAATATATGTATGGGCTTCCCTGGTGGTGCAGTGGTTGGGAGTCCGCCTGCTGATGCAAGGGACGCGGGTTCGTGCCCTGGTCTGGGAGGATTCCACATGCCGCAGAGCGGCTGGTCCCGTGAGCCATGGCCGCTGGGCCTGCGCGTCCGGAGCCTGTGCTCCGCAGCGGGAGAGGCCACAACAGTGAGAGGCCCGCGTACCGCAAAAAAAAAAAAAAAAAAAAAAAAAAAAAGTATATTTAGGGTGGTAAAATGATTTCTTTAAAAAGCAAGAAAATAGGCACAAAACTTGGGATAATGGTAATCTCAGGGGAGGGGGTCACACAATTCAACATATTCTAATTCTCAAACCAGGTGGTAGATATGGGGTTGCTTGTGTTATTATTGGACTAAATGTATATAAACCCTTTTGCAATATATATTGTTTTCTTTATATATGAGTTATATTATGTAAACCAAAAACTAGAACTCACAATAGTAGACAAAGCAGGTGGATTTGCTATGTTTACTGGTGATAAGTCTAAAAAATTGACACCAGCATCTCTGAACATTGTGTGATTAAAATAAGCTGATACCTGAATCTCCTTTGTGGACTGAAAACATAATAATAATAAAATTGAATGAGCATCTACATTGTCTTATGGTGAGAGCAGCGACCCTGAGATTCTCACTTTATCTGCTGTGAAAATGCAACATTAACAGATGATCAGGGAGAATGATAAAAATGAATATTCTTTAGAGGGTTTTACTTAAGAGATGAAGGAAAATGTTTAGTATAAGCCCATCATCCAGGTTCAAGTGTAGACCTTGGAGACCCAGATATTCTTCAAAATAAAACACTAATTTTGTCGTAGAGTTTGAGATTTGGTAGCAGTGCTGCCAAGAAGGAAAATGTGTATGTGTGCAGGGGGTCGGGGCTGAGAGAGAAGCTCATTGATATTCCTGCCAAACTTCCAATCTGTTAAAAAAATAAACCTGTACTACAGCAAAAACATTACCATATGTCATCTTAAACTAGAAATTATTCGCAACACTCCAGCATTTCTTATAATTGCATTTACTACTTACATTAATTAACTTATTATAAGTTTAAATAGATTTCATCTGGAATAGCTTTTATTTGGCATCTTTCATAAAACTGTATTTATGCTGAATATTATTCCTTCTTACTTAATGATGCTGCTCCTCATTTTTACCAACACAAGTAACTTCTTGAGATAAGCAAATATGCGGAAGGAAATTTCTCATTATCACCACATGTAATAGCTTTTGTGAACAGGGGAATCAGGAATGATGAACTGTTTCGACAAAATGAATCATTTTGTTTAAATCATTTAGTCATAAGGTCCATGTATAACATATGCCTTCAGGAAGCTTTACTCACAATATTTTTGCTCTGTTGCCTGACTCCTGTAATTCACCATGACTTAACCCTTCTGTTTCAGGTCCTTCCTGACTCAGCCTTGCGGATGAACTAGTTAACTATTTGCATACTAATGCAGGTTCAAGAACACTGAGAAGTACTGGCTAGTTAAGAACTTTTCTCTATTGAGGGTGAGGGCATTGCTTGGCTCTGCTCATCTTCTTTCTTGTCTGTAGGGAAATAATGTATGCAAAGGAGAACAATGACAGTCCATAATTGCTCTCTTCATACATGGGCAAATTTAGCTATGGTTACAATATAGAGAATTCCTGCATAATTAAATTTTTTCCCCTAACAGAATAAAAACTGTCTCATTATCACTTCATATAAACCAACGGAAATATGCTTTCCTTCTGAAATTTTATAGGAAACCAATCTCCAGCCAAAATATAAAAGAGCAAAGTTACTTCACTTGCAACCTCAAGTTCTATCATTATAAAGAAGAATCATAGCTTTTTACTCTGTTGCTGTACATATGTACCAAATATTGAATAACATTTCCTTACAATAGTGCACCAGCTAGAATATTGGCCAGCACATCACAGCGAAATTTGAGGACATGAACAGTGGATTCACAGAACTGAGGTTTCAAATCCATCTCCAACTCTTATTAAATGTATGGTATTCAGCAAGCTGCTTTACCTGAGACTCAGTTTCCTCATCTAGAAAATGGGATTAATCTACCTGTACTACAGAAATATGGTCTGTGTTAAATATGCTGCTATATATAAAGTACATATTGCTTAACCTGTAGAAAGGGCTCAATCCAAGATAAATTATATGTGGACTTCTACTTTTGGTGTTGATGGTCTAAAGCCCTAACAAAACCCCTTCCCTAAAGAAAACAACCATAAAATGCAGGCATAATAAAAAAAAAATCTGAAGACAATGAAGAATGATCAGAACTAGATAGACTCTGATGGAAGGGAGGAAGAGATGGGGATGAAATAAGCTCCCAGCTGTGGCTTTTCGCCTGGAGCTAAGTGCACTTGAGTGGTAAGACACAATGGGAAATATGCATTCTTCTGAACGCATCAGAAGAAGCCTCAGAAAAAAAATATAGCCCGGGAAACCATGATGGCTTAAGAGAGTGAGGAAATAATGGAAGAAGAAGATCTGTAGAAAGAATCCCATAATTTGGTCTACCCATATTTATGGTTGTCTCCTGAGTCACGTATTTGCAGAAAAGACTAAAGTATTTCAACTAAACATAAAAGATTTGAATTGACACTAGAGCTGCTGCCCAAGAAATAGAGTTTGCTATTCAAATCCTGCAAAGTTAATTGTCTGTTGAAACAAAAAATAAAACATTTATCAAAAAACCCCAAAACAAACAATTTAGATTCTCTACAATTAAACATTAATAGTGTGTAGGACGCAATTAAAAATTACTTGGGGGAATTCCCTGGTGGTCCAGTGGTTAGGACTCGGTGCTTTCACTGCCATGGACCCGGGTTCAATGCATGGTCAGGGAAATAAGATCCCACAAGCCATGTGGCGTGGCAAAAAAAAAAAAAAAAAAAAAGGAAAGATAGAAAGAAAGAAAATTACTGACATGCAAAGAACCAAGAAAATAGAACACATTTTCAAGAGAAAAGAAAATACACCTATTCCAACACTGCAATGAGTAAGAAACTGGAATTAGCAGAAAAACACTTTAAATAAGCCATTTTAACTACCCTAAATGAAGTAAGGTAACATATGCTTGAAGTGTATAAAAAGGTACAATACCCGAGCAGAGAAACAGAAACAATAAAAAAGAACAAAACAGAAATACTACAACTGAAAAGAAACAATATCTGAACTAAAAAATTCACTGGATGCAATTATAATCAGCAATCAGAGATTCAGAGGAAGGAGTAAGTGAACCTGAATACTGATCAGTAGATGTGAAGAACAGAAGAAAAGATGACTGAAAAAATATGAACAGAGCCTCAAGAACTTTTTAGATAATACTACACAGCTCGATATACATGTAGTTAGAATTTCAGAAACAGCACAGAGAGAAAATGGAACAGGAAATATTTAAAGGAACAATGTCTACTATTACCCCAAATTTGATGAAAGACAAAAATTTATAGATATAAGAGTCTCAATGAAGACGAAGCAGAATAAACACAAAGAAATCCAGGTTGAGACACATTGTTGTCACATCGCTGAAAGTCAAAATAAACAGAATATCTCAAAAACAGAAAGAGAAAAGGGAAATTTTATATACAGGAGAACAATGCTCTCACTAACAGCTAACTTCTTGTTAAAAATCAGTGAGAACAGATAAAAGTGGAAAAATACTTTAAAATAAAAACTGAAAATTTAAGAGTCTACATACATTGAAAATATCCTTCAACAAAAAAAATCACAAGTAGATAATTTTAGATAAAAAAAACCTAAGAGAATTCATTGCCAACAGTTCTTCACTATAAGAAATCATTACTCAGATTGAAGGTAAATCACACCAGATAGAATCTTGGATCATCAGAAGAGAAGGAAGAACATTAGAAATGGTAAATATCTGGTTAAGTAGAAAACAATCAGTACATTTTAATTTTTTGTCCCTCCTAGCACTTTCGTAGAAGAGCTTAAAACAAACACAACAACATGGCCTTGTGAGGTTTATATAGTATATCAGTGTAATACATAAAGTAATTATAACATAAGGGATGGGGGGGTACAGATTTGAATATTGGGGCAAGCTTTCTATATTTTTAATGACTTGGTACAATATTTACTCTAAGTGAAAACTTACAGATGTATATTATGATCCAACCACATTTTTAAAGATTGAAAAGCAGTATAGCTGAAAATCAACAGTAAATTTAAATTAAATTCTAAAAGCTATTTAAATATTCCTTAAAACACATGATGGGGGGAAATAAAAATAGAAGAGACATAGAAGAAACAGATATTGAAATTATACACCTAAACCTAATGGTATGAATGACTACATTAAATGTTAATGGACTAAATTTTTCAATAAAATACCACAAATTTTAAAAGTATTTAAGTAAAACAAGACCCAGGTATATGTTGTCCATAAGACAGCAAACTTTAAATTACAAGACACAAATAGTTGACTGTAAATGCATGGGAAGTATTTACCATGCCAATAGTAAGCTTATGTGTGTAGGAGTAGCTATATAGAAATCAGAAAAAAATTACATTTTTAATATGAAAAGTATTAATAGAGACAAAACATTTCCTAATAAAAAGTGGTTAATTAAACAAGAAGACATAACAATCATTAAGTATCTATGCAATCATTAAAAGAGTTGCAAAATACAAATAGCAAAAATTGACAGAATTGAACACAGAAATAGAAAATTCCACAATCATAGATGGAGAGTGTGTTAGTTTCTTAGGGCTTCTAGAACAAATCACCACAAATTTTGTAGCTTAAAACAACCTAAATTTATTTTCTTACAGTTCTGGAGTTTAGACGTCTGAAGTCACGGTTTCAGCTGAACCATGATTTCTCTGCACGCCCTAGGGGAGAAACATTCACTTGCCTTTCCTGGCTTCTGGTGGTCCCTGGCATTCCTTGGCTTGTGGAAGCATAATTCCAGTCTTTGCCTCCATCTTCACATGGCCTCTGCCCGCTGTGTATGTGTTCTCCTTTTCTGTCTCTTACAAAGACGTCTATCATTGGTTTTAGGTCCCATTCTAATCTAGGATAATCTTATCTCAAAAACCTTACCTTAATTATATCTACAAAGACCTTTATTTCAAATAAGGTTACATACTAAGGTTCTGAGTTAACATCTCTTTTGGGGGCCACTATTCAATGCACTAAAGAGAATAAATGCCTCCTCTCAGAAATTTGTGGTCAAATTAGGGGAAAAAATAAGAAAGATATAGAGGATCTGAACCATCTAATCAACAACACTGACAATTTATGTTTATAAAACATGATACCTGCACAATATAAAACATGATACATGCAGATTACACATACCTTTTAAGGGCACATAAAATATCTATCAGACTAGATCATATGCAGGGTCATAAAAACTCCATTGATTTAAAAAGATTGAGGGACTTCCCTGGTGTCATTGGTTAAGACTCCACACTTCCACTGCAGGGGCCATGGGTTTGATCCCTGGTCGGGGAACTAAGATCCCACATGATGTGAGGCGTGGCCAAAAAATTAAAAAAAAAAAAAGTTAAATAAATACAAAGATTGAAATCATTCAGGTATAACATCTAACCAAAATGCAATTGCATTAAAAATTTACCAAAATAAGATAATGAGGAAACCCCAAATATTTGAAAATTCAACAACACACTTATAAATATTCCATGGGTCAAAGAAAAAAAATCAAAAAGGAAGTTAGAGAATATTTTGAATTGAATGGAATTACAGCAAAAATTTTAGGACACAGTCAAAACAGCGCTTGGGGTAAAACCTATTATTTAAATGCAGTGCATATATTAGAAAAAATAATGATTTCAAGTCAATGATCTGGATTGAGTTTATAAAATTAGACTAAAATAACAATTAAACCCAATTAAGTAGATAGAAGGAAATAATACATATAATATTTTATAATAGTAAAAATCAATGAAATTTTAAAAAGGAAAAAACAAAAGAGAAAAATCAGTGAAACAAAAGCTGGTCCTTTGAGAGAATCAATAAAATTGATAAGCTTCTAGCTTAACTGGTTAAGTAAGAAATAGAGAAGGTACATATTGTCAAGATCAGAAATGACATAGGAAACGTCACTATAGATCCTGCAGATATACAAAAATGTGAAAATATTATAAAAAAAAACTCTTGCCAATAATTTTGACTGCCTACATTAAATGGACAATTACTTGAAAAAGGCTGTATAATAAAACTGACTCAAGAAGAAACAAAAAAATGAACTTGAATAGCCTTCTAGTGATTTAAAACATTTAATTTATAATCAAAAAGAAGACATACAGATGGCCAAAAGACACATGAAAAGATGCTCAACATCGCTAATTATTAGAGAAATGCAAATCAAAACTACAGTGAGGTACCACTTCACACCAGTCAGAATGGCCATCATCAAAAAGTCTACAAATAATAAATGCTGGAAAGGGTGTGGAGAAAAAGAAATCCTCCTACACTGTTGGTGGGAATGAAACTGGTGCAGTCATTATGGAAAACAGTATGGAGGGTCCTTAAAAAACTAAAAATAAAGTTACCATATGATCGAGCAATTCCACTTGTGGGCATATATTCAGAGAAAACCGTAATTCGAAAAGATACATGCACATCTATGTTCACAGTAGCACTATTTACAATAGCCAAGACATGGAAGCAACCTAAATGTCCATCAACAGATGAATGGAGAAAGAAAATGTGGTATATTTATACAATGGAATATTACTCAGCCATAAAAAAGAATGAAATAATGCCATTTGCAGCAACATGGTTGGACCTAGAGATTATCATATTAAGTGAAGTAAGCCAGACAGAAAAAGACAAATATCATATATCATTATATGTGGAATCTAAAAAAAAAAAGATACAAATGAAGTTATATACAAAACAGAAATAGACCCACAGATATATGAAACAAACTTATGGGGACTTCCCTGGTGGTCCAGTGGTTAAGTGGTTAAACAGTCCCCTCATTTCCACTGCAGGGGCATGGGTTCAATCCCTGGTAGGGGAACTAAGATCCCGAGTGTCGCACTGTGTGGCCAAAAACAAAAAACAAAAAAGCAACTTATGGTTACCAAAGGGGAAAGGGTGGGGAGATAAATTAGGAGTTTGGGACATAACATAAACACACTAGTATATATAAAATAGATAACCAACAAAGACCTACTGTATAGCATAGGGAACTATACTCAATATTTTTTAATACCTATAAGGGAAAAGAATCTGAAAAAAAAGATATATATCTATGTATAACTGAATAACTTTGATGTACACCTGAAACTAACACAACATTGTAAATCAACTATACTCCAATTAAAAAAAAACAAATAGGGCTTCCCTGGTGGCACAGTGATTGAGAGTACGCCTGCCGATGCAAGGGACACGGGTTCGTGCCCTGGTCCGGGAAGATCCCACATGCCGCGGAGCGGCTGGGCCCATGAGCCATGGCCGCTGAGCCTGCGCATCCGGAGCCTGTGCTCCGCAACGGGAGAGGCCACAACAGTGAGAGGCCCGCGTACCGCAAAAAAACAAAAACAAATAGCTTTTCAATAAAAAATTGTTGAGGTCCAGAAATATTATAGGAATAAATACTATCATTCTTACACAAACTATTCAAAAAGAGAGAATAAGGGAATATGTCAGCTTACTTTATGAGGCTAATATTACCCAATCAAATCTTTCTTTTTAAATAATGAGAGCATTTAATTCTTTTTTTAAAAATTTATTTATTTTGGTTGCACTGGGGTCTTAGTTGCGGCAGGCAGTCTCCTTAGTTGTGGCTCACAGGCTCCTTAGTTGCAGCTTGCCGGCTCCTTAGTTGTGGCATGCGAATTCTTAGTTGCAGCATGCATGTAGGATCTAGTAGTTGAGCGCAGGCTCAGTAGTTGTGGCACAAGGGCTTAGTTGCTCCGCGGCATTTGGGACCTTCCCGGACCAGGGATCAAACCCCTGTTCCCTGCATTGGAAGGCGGATTCCTAACCACTGCGTCACCAGGGAAGTCCCACCCAATCAAATCTTAACAGGATTTTGGAAGAAACTGACAAGATAATGTTAAAACTTACATGGAAAAAAAATATATATATATATAACAGCCAAAGCAGTTTTGAAATAGAAGGACATGATCGGAGGATTTATCTTATACGATTTCAAAACTTACTATAAAGCTTCAGTAATCAAGACAGTAAGAACAGACATAAAGATAGGCATGTAGATCAATAGAATAGTGTAAACAGTATAGACAATCCAGAAATAGACTCACCATTAAGTGAACAATTGATTTTTTAGAAAGTGCCAAGATAATTCAATTTGGAAAAGATATATTTTTCAAGAAATGTTGCTAGAATTATTGTATATCTGTGTGGATAAAATTAACATTGACTCAACTCACACCATGCACAAAAAATAAATCAAAATTGTTTGTTGACCTAAATGTAAGAGTCCAAGTTATTACATTTCTAGTGGAATATATAGCATAAAATCTATGTGGCATTGGCTAGCAAAAGAGTTCTTATAACGGACCTAACAAAAAGGAAATCAGTGAAATGGTAAAGTTTATTATAATAAAATTTTTATTTCTATGAGACACACATTTACAAAAATGAAAAATTAAGATATTAACTGGCAAAAATATTTGCAAAACACATACTGACAAAGAATTTATCACTCTTCTCATGAAGGGAGGCAGGAACAACTGACAGGAATACGTGTCCTGCTGTGAGGAACTCTCCAGAGAAGGAAGATTGACCACAGGGATCTTAGGAGTGTCCTCTGGGAGGTGGAACAAGATGGTGACACAGGGCAATGGAGACTGCAGAGAGCCAAACACAATCAGAACTCTCAGCTGGGGCAGGAGACGCCTTCCTTCCTTGAGATGAGACACCCTGAATCCCACCAGTGTGGGAGAATTGTTATATTAAAGTGTGGGTGTATTAGTAACAGTCTGGGTTAGTAGAGCTTTCAGAGTCTCCTGGACTCATCCTTTCCTAGGACCCTCTGGTTGCTTCTTTCAAGAGTGATACTGCTGATGAGAAAAACACAAGGGGCAAGACTGGCTACATAGTATGTGCACCCAATGCAAAATGGAAATGCTCTGCTTTTTGTTCAAAAATGATTAAGAATTTCAAGATGGCGACCCGCCCCCCCGCCGCCCGCATTGAACTGCGTGTGAGTTCCTCCTAGGACTGAGTCCATGTAACTGTACAGGTCACGTGCTACAATGCCAGTCCTGACTTGCAGATAGGCTCCCAGTCAGAAGCAAGAGGAAGATCGGAATTCTATGCTGGAATGTTTCTCAAATGTGAGTGCTTAGCAGAATCTTCTGGGGAGCGCTGAATTAATGAGGTTCCTAGGTGCCCAAAATGAAGGTTGTGGGGAGGTTCAGGAACACTTTTTTAATTTGCCAGGCGATTCTGCTGGGCAGACAGGTTAGGCAATCAGAGCTATATAGGTCTCATAACTTTTTTTTTTTTTTTTTTTTTTTGCGGTACGCGGGCCTCTCACTGTTGCGGCCTCTCCCGTTGCGGAGCACAGGCTCCGGACGCGCAGGCTCAGCGGCCATGGCTCACGGGCCCAGCCACTCCGTGGCATGTGGGATCTTCCCGGACCGGGGCATGAACCCGTGTCCCCTGCATCGGCAGGCGGACTCTCAACCACTGCACCACCAGGGAAGCCCCCTAGGTCTCATAATTTATATGAGATTTGAAGAGGTTTGAATACTCATCTCATGTTGTTCAAACTGAAAGATCTTTACAATCGTATGTGATGATTATCTCTTTAATACTAAGCATAGGTTATTACAATGAGTATATTGGATCATTATGCAAGTGTTGGAATAAGCTAGGGATGCTAAATATCGTTTCAAATTCTGCACTTTACTTTTCAGTCCATTCTTACTATCCAATTGACTCCTACTGAAACACCCTTTTCCTTTTCCTTAATCTTCACTTCCTTTTGCTACTTGGACCTTGAAAAAAATCTAGTTTTAAAATATTTGCATGATAGTAGCCCTTAACGCTGTTTAAAACTCTTAGATGATCCACTAGGTCCATAAAAATATTAGTGAAAAATGTAAATCCTATCCAAATGCCTGCAATCCCAAATACTGGTATGTAAAATAATACTTAGGTCTATGCCTGGTAACTGATTCACTTCAAACTACCAAGATCATCAGAAAATATTACCTAAAATTTAGTTTTAGGTTTTTAAAGTATATTTTAATTCTTTTTTTAATGCCTTGTGAGCAATATAATTCTTCATTTTCATTGGACTAGACTAGCAGTAATTCTCAGTGTCAGAGGTTCCTGAGCACAGTCAATTAGGCAGACATAGACTGACATCTTAGAACTTGGCCTTGAGATGGAAAATGATACAGTGTGAGATACACAAAGTAGTCAAGGAGTCTTTGGGACTATTGATTAAGCTGCTCACAGAACACACTGGAATCTAACCCAGCCCAATCTGTAGAGATCAGCTCCGTATTCTTCCTGACATTTTCTTATTTCCTTCATTTGGAAGCAGAGGATAGACAAGAGTAAAAAGGATATTTCTCCAGTGCTTGCTTTCCAACAGAAAATGCAGTTTAAATATATTTCTTCATGCCCAACTCTGTTTTGTTAAGGTATGTTTCAATTCCCCTCAGGGCTACTTGGTTTATTTTCCTTGGAAAAGAATGAAGGGAGGAAGGCGTTGTATAGCAAGCAGTGGCCTCGCAATCCTTCTTTCTCTAGCGCAACGGCCAAGTGTGCTTCCTGCCATCTGCCTCCTTCCATCTCCTGGTGCTTGTTAGGAACCTGGCAGCCCTGGGCAGAGGCAGAAACCTAGCAGGCCTTGTTGTTGATTTGTAAAAGCAGCTTGATTTTTTCGTTTTGCCAAGCAAGTCCCCTGGGGTAACGACAGAAAGACTACTGAAACTCTTAGTTGAGGAAAGTACAGGGGCGAGAGCTTAAACTGAGAAGGCTACTAAAACAGTGGGACCTCCAAAACCAACCTGATCCCCAGCCTCGAATCTTGATTCATTGTTGCCACCACCACACACATTCAGTGGTGAATACTGATCAGAGTCTGCAGTCTGGATCAGGGCTTCTTGCTTCCCTGTCTCCAAACCTCCACTTAGAAAAAATGGGTGTGAATCCTCCACTTACTCTTTTTGCTCAGAAAACCCCAGATTCCTATTTGCAGTGTCTACTAAGATGCACGTTCTTAGAACCTTTCAAGTGTCAGAAGAGCTCAATCTTTCCCTTCAACCTGGCCCACGGCTGCTGGTCTTTACCAGTTGGGAATTTGTGTCATCTGCCTCTCACTTCCCTCCCGGGAGTCTCAGGTCCTCTACATAGAGGAGCTAATACTGTTCCACTGACATCTTAAAATTGAGAAAGGAAAGGAAAGGATACATCTCACCAAAATGTTCCTGAGAGAAACAGAGGAAAAGACATTTACTTCACACTACAAATAGTGTCATAGTAGCAGCAATGATATTAACCATCTAAGCACATAACTATCTGAGATTCTAAGATTTGGATTTGTTGGTCGAGAACTTATCCAGAATATTGAAGTAGAATTTGTTGAAGTGGTTTAACAGCAGCCTCACTGTCTATAGAACAAGGATCATAATTATATCCCAAGATTTTATTTTTATCCCCAAACATTTGGAAAAGCACTGCCTTCCTGAAATTCCCCAGATGAGACATTGACATTACTGTACAGCTCTCAAGCCCCAAATGTCTCAGTAATGGTCTCTGTTCCAGACCAGGTGCCCTGAGTTTCTCATCCTTCAGGTGCTGAAAACCTGTCTGGCAGCAAGACCAGCAGCCTCGACATTTTCAGCTTGCGGGTCCAGGGAAGCCCCCTGACTTCCAGACTTCCTGCTGGTTAGACAGCGCCCCCGGCCGGGACACTCAATTGCCATGTGCTCTGGATCCACTTCTCTCCAGGTTCCCTGAGTTCTCAATCATTTTAGCTCAAAGACTTCCAGGATGAAACCCATCATTCCTCGCATCTCTCCACTCCTCAGTCATTGTCAGAAAAACAAGACTCTCAGATGAATTGTCATCATGTAGATTCATGTTCCCAATTCCTTGTGTAAATCATGTGTTCCACCCAAACTCCCAGACCTTCCTCCCCAAATCTTCCACTTAGTTCTCTTGGTCTGTTAAAAGCAAATTCTGTTCCTCTAAGCATTCACTTCTGTTTATTATTCCAATGGAAACTTAGTTGTTGTCCCCTGAGGACACTCCTTCCCTTCAAGTCCTAGAAAATAAAAGCTTTTTCTTCTTTTCTTCCCTCATGCTTCAAGATGTGCTTGTGGAGTTGATAGGATCCCTGCTTCTATTTGTTACTGCCAGAGTCTTCTGGCCTTTCAAAAACAGAAGCTCCTTTGAAGTGTTTGTTGCCAGTCTTTATCATTTCCTCTCCTCGTCAGTGTGTTCTACCATCTCTCAGCCCCTGTCTTCCCCTTCCCGGAAGCTTGGTGATCTCAGACATCCAGATATATGACTCATCTAAAACTCTGGCCCCTCAGGTCCTTAAACTCCATATCCTCAGTGAACTTTTTCTCCACCTCATCTCTCATGATGCCAAGGATCTCACAAGGATCCAGATCTGGTCATGACCAATGACTGCATTGCTTCTGAAATCTTGATTTCAAATATGAAGACAGTCTTGGACTCTCACCTTTTATTTCAGAGCATTTATTGTACTATAACCATTCCAGCATTTTCACTGAGACTTCAAATTTGTCGATTCTTTTCACTACCCATTATCACCTGTTCTTCCCTCACTCTCACATTTAAGAAAGTCTTCTTAGACCTCGTGTCTAGCTCCTGCAATCTCCCGATTTACAGCCCCAAATTTTGCAAAAGAATTGTATGAAGTTTCTGTTTTCACTTAACCACCTTCTAATCACTACAGTTGGGCCTTTGTCCTCACCATTCTACTCAAAGAAACTTTAACAAAATCATTAATATTTGACAAAGCCAATGGTCTATTCTTTGTCCTCATCTCAGTTGCTTTTGGTAGTATTAATTATAGACATTCCTTTGAAAGCGCCACTTTGATCTGCTGGAGTCCCAGACACCATACCCTCCTTGTTTTCTTTATAATTTATTGGTTCTTCCTCTCAAATCATATGCTGGATAATTGTCCTCTACTATTAAATACTGGCTTGCCCAGAATCCTGTCCTTACCATTCTTTTATATGTTATACTCCTTTCTAAGTAATCTAAGACTCTCCAATGTGAAGTGTAGCCTGGGCTTCTCTCATGCATCTCAAATTCATTTGTACACTTGCTTACTTGAAATTCTATTTTGATGTCACAGAATCAACATAGTCCAAACAAAACTACTGATTTTCTATTAAAATTTCTTTTATTCCCAAACTCCCCATCTCAATAAACAATACTATTATTCATTCAGTATTTAAGTCCAAAAGCTAGAAATCATTCCTGATTTCTCTCTTTCCTCTACACTTATATTTAATCCTTTTATTATTGGGTTGGCCAAAAAGTGCCTTCAGTTTTTAAGTAAAAATAAAAGACACATCTTTCATTTTCACCAAGAACTTTATTGAAAAATGTATTCACCCTTTCGTTCCACTACCTTCTGCCATTTTCCAGGCAACTTCATGATTCCATCTTCCCAAAACTTTTTATCTTTTTGAGCAAAGAACTGTGCCAGGTGCCTTTTACAGTCTTCCAGGGAATTGAAATTTTTTCCATTAAGAGAATTTTGTAAAGACCTAAATAAATGGAAATCCAAAGGTGCGATGTCTGGTGAATACGGCGGTAAATCAGAATTTCCCAGACAAGCTGTAAGAGTTTTTGCCTGGTCATCAAACATGCGGTCTTGTGTTATCCTGATGGAAGATTACGTGTTTTCTATTGACTAATTCTGGATGCTTTTCGTCGAGTGCTGCTTTCAGTTGGTCTAATTGGGAGCAGTACTTGTTGGAATTAACTGTTTGGTTTTCCAGAAGGAGCTCGTAAGAGAGGACTCCCTTCCAATCCCACTGTATACACAATTTCACCTTCTTTGGATGAAGACCGGCCTTTGGTGTGGTTGGTGGTGGTTCATTTCACTTGCCCCACGATCTCTTCCATTCCACATTATTATACAGTATCTACTTTTCATTGCCTGTCACAATTTGTTTTAAAAATTGAATGTTTTCAAAAAATAAATATAATAAAAATGGAACGTTTTCATTACATTTAAGTGGAGCATCGCATGTGGAAATACGGTCAAGAAGGTTTTTTTTGCTTAACTTATGAGGAACACAAACATCAAAGCGATGAACATAACCAAGCTGGTGCAAGTGATTTTCCACGCTTGATTTGGATATGTTGAGTATGTCGGCTATCTCCTGCATGGTATAACGTTGATTGTTTCAGTTAATGTCTCGATTTGATCGCTATCAACTTCAACTGGTCTACCTGACCGTGGTGCATCGTCCAGAGAGAAATCTGCAGCATGAAACTTCACAAACCACTTTTGACACGTTCGATCAGTCACAACACCTTCTCCGTACACTGCACAAATCTTCTTTTGCGTTTCAGTTGCGTTTTTACCTTTCTTGAAATAATAAAGCATAATATGCAGAAAATGTTGCTTTTTTTTCTTCCATCTTCAATATTAAAACGGCTACACAAAAATTCACCAATTTTGATACGTCTTTTTTTAAATGCACGCTTATATGACAGCTGTTACATACAATCTAACAAAATTGTTTCCAATGAAGTTAAAGACAACTAAGTACTACTAGAGCCATCTTATGGAAAAAACCGAACAAACCTTTTGGCCAACCCAATATATCCGACTGGTTCTACTTTCAAAACATACGATAAAACATGACCACTTCACCATCCCTACTATTACAATCCAGATCAAGCCACCGTCATCTCTAAGCCACAGCCTCTTAACCAGCCTCCTTGCCTTTGTTCACCTCCCCCTTCACCTGTAAAGTCATCCTCCACCCTACAGACTTCCCTTCCAGTCACTCCACATTCAATACCCTGTAACAGTTTTCCACAGAATGCAGGAAAATATTTAATTTGTACCATGGTACTAACCCCATCTCCTTCCATTTTTCCCAGAATTTATTGTTTTAGCAACAATTACCTTAAAAGCTGCCTCTTGAACATGTCAGTGCCATTCCCACTCTAGGGCCTCTGATGCTCACCTTTCCTCGTATAATTATTCTCTTAATGATCTTCATGTGGTTTCCTGCTTGCTCATAATTCCAGTCTCTATTCAAATGTTAAATTTTCAAAAGCAGGGCTTTCCTGGTGGCGCAGTGGTTGAGAGTCCGCCTGCCGATGCAGGGGGCACGGGTTCGTGCCCCGGTCCAGGAAGATCCCACATGCCGCGGAGCGGCTGGGCCCGTGAGCCATGGCTGCTGAGCCGGCGCGTCCGGAGCCTGTTGCTCCGCAATGGGAGAGGCCACAGCGGTGAGAGGCCCATGTACCACAAAAAAAAAAAAAAAAAAATTTTCAAAAGCCTTCCCTGATCATTCCAGCTAAAAGGAGATATCTGCCTCCTGGTAATTCTGCATCCCAATACTGTTATCTTATTCACAGCCCTTATCATTACTTCCAATAATATTTGTTATTATTTGTGTGTTTATTAGTTTTCTACTGGCCCTTCTTACTATGATGTAGCCCCCTAAGACTCTTTCCTGTTACTGCTTTTTTTCAGGAAGTGCAAATTATGCCTGCAGAAACTAATAACGGTAACAACAACAATAATTAAAATTTATATAGTGTTTATATGTGCTAGGCACTGTTTTAAGTGCTTCTCATATATTAAATCATTTAATTTTCACAACTGTATGACATATCTATGATTTTTTTTATAGATAAGAAAAATGCACAGACCACACAACCAGGAAGTTAGTAGAGGTAAGATTCAAACCCAGGTAGTCTGGCCTCAGAGTCCAAACTCTTAGCCACTACACTGTGTTTTTCTGATTTATTGGCTGTCTGACTACGTCACTCTTGAAGTAAGGGTCTTGAAATTCATGCCTGTCCATATTTAATCTGACCAATGCTCCAAACTGGCCAGAATATTTCAGTGATACAGTCATTAAACTCTGTAAAAGCAGCTCAATATTGTTGTAGATCAGTGTTCCTCAAAGTTCGGTCTTAAGAAAATTTTACACTTTTAAAAAGTTATTGGGGGGCCTCAAAGAGCTTTTGTTTATATGGGTTATATCCCTTAATAGTTACCATTTTAGAAATTAAAACTGAGGATTAAAAAAAAAACCCTATATATTAATTAATTTTGGAATAATGATACCATTACATGTCACTATAAATAATATTGTAATGAAAATTAACTATACTGATAAAATAAAATAAATATAGAGTGCGAAGAAAAGCACTATTTTACATTTTTGTAACTTGCTTTTATGTCTTCTTCCATAGAAGACAGCTGGATTCCCAAATCTGTGTCTGCATTCAATCTGTTGTGATATTACACATCATGTAGTCTCAAGAAAACTTCACTGTACACTTGGGGGAGAATAAGAGTGAAAAAAGGAAATGACTTCTTAGTATTAATACAAGCAGTGTTTTGACAGATAAGATCACATTTTGAGAACTACTTTCCTGAACTGAATTTACACATCGACCTTCTGTTCCCTAATCCCCCAGGTTGTTCTCACTAAGGTAAATAACTAATTTGAATACTTTAACCTACATTTATGTTGACCACATTAATTTTCATTATTTTTTCCAGCTCAATCGTTCCTGCTTGCTAATGTCATTTTTAAATGGCTGTTAGATGCTATTGAATTAAATGCTCTTATAAGATATAAGCTTAATACATGAAGTTGCCATAAAAATTAAATAATCAATCAACTGGAATTCAGTCATTCATCCATTCAACAAATGCTAACAAAGTTACTATCGGGTGCCTGGTTCTGTTTTAGGTCTTGGGCTGCATAAGTGAACAGATGTAGAGAAAAGCCTGTGCCCTTGTGGGACACACATGCTAAGTAAGGGAGACAGACTGCAAAGAAGAGAAGATATGTAAGTGGCTCTGTTTGTTCATTTCTGTTTCCTCAGACCTTAATCACAAAGATGAGATCACTAGGCAACATTTAAACTAACTCCTGATTTCTGCTCTATTGAATGTACACAATGCCTTGCCTAACCTGTTGATTCCTTCCCTGGATTAGAAGGAATAAGAATAAAGAATTAAGTGGTTAAAGAATGGCTGCCTCTCTACCCCCAGCCTCCCCTTAACAAATTTGCAGGCAGACCACGTGGGCAAGAGAGCATCCAAAGGAAGATCAGGGGAAGTCAGCAGTCTGCACACAATGGAAAAATGATGAAGAATCTGAGCTTCTGCCTTAATGATTAACTGAGATTTTTTCCCTTTAAAAATTGTTACGGCTGAGCAGAATCTTTGGAGTTGGTGTCCAGACATGAGTCCAACTTCTCCCCAGATTGCTGGGTTTTCTGAATAAAGCACTTTCCTTGCTACTGACACTTGCCCCTTGATTATTGGCTTTTGAGTAGCGAGCAGCTGAACCTGAGTTCAGTATCAGATACGGTATGTTCAAAAGTGGTAAAAAGAAAAAGACAAATGGGAGCCTAGTAAGGGAGATGCGGTGTGCATTTTTGTGGGAAGGTGAAATTTAAACCTGGGTGGTGAGAGTTAGTCTTATAGAGAAGGTGACAATGAGCAAAGGCTTGAAGAAGATGTAGCATTACCTGTGCAGATAAGTGGGGGAAGAAAGTTCTGTGAAGAGGGAGCATCCAGGCAGAGGCCCCCAGCAGCCCATGTACCTGGTGTCTGGGGAACAGCAGGAGGAGTGGCCCAGCACAGGGGAAAGTATTCTGTGTGAAACCAGAGATGCCAGGCACCAGTCCTGTATGTCTTGCATGATGTTAGCTTTTATTCAGAGCAAAACGGCAAGTCAGTTCTAGTTTGGATTATGAATGTGTGCTGCACGGACCTGCACAAAAAGCATAATTATATGTGTCTTAATGTCTTGGATATAAAATTAAGAAATTGTACCAGAAAATTTCCAAGATTCTGACAGACTATAATTCTATGATACTAAGGCATTTTAAATGTAAATAAAGAAATACAAAACAACTCATAGAAGCTAAAATTATTAGTCACAAAACTGAAATTTCCATGAAGGTATAATTCAACGAGGATGTATTTTACAATGTGCAAATCGGAGAGACAAAATTAGCAATAGATAGCACAGGGATTCAAACAGTTAAAAAGAAAAATAAAGTCTAGTCTCTAATGAAGTAAACAGAAAGCAAACTGAGATGAAATTCAGAATGTTACTGATGAGACTATTAAGATCTATATATTATTTATTCATTCTTACCACAGGTAGAATATCATATCAATATCATATCATAAAATATTATAGTGTCTTAAAAGAAACTAAGTGTCCAGTTCTGCGTATAAGGAGCTTGGAAGTCACCACTCCACCCTAATAAGTAAAAAGCTAAACAGACTGGAAAATTAACTCTTCCTGAATCCCCAGGGCAAAGAGCTGCTCCCAAGATTGGAGAGAGAGACAGGCAAATACAGGGAGTCTCAGCTCACCAGAGCAGATTCCAGTGCTGGGGTAGGAAATCAGCACTGTAATTTACAAACTGCTGGAGGCTCAGTGCCGACATGTCTGAGAGTTAAAAGGCATCAGGGGTACCCAGTCATAGTCAATACTGTGAGATTTACCTCCAGGAATATAACCAGATTCCCATAGTAAATATAGGAGAAAAATCTCCTAAGCATTCCTGCTGGGGGAAAGGGAAAAAACCATTTTGAAATATGCCTGGATATTCTGTTCTTCTTAACAAGGGTTGCCCTCAGGGAAAACTAGTTAACCAGAGCCTAACCTGCTGGGGTTTTATCACAGCCTAACTAACCAAGGAAGGGAAACACTCAACTCCAGCCCACTTTAGCCATCCTGTCCTACCTAAGTGGGGAGAAAAAAACTGAGAAACTCTTGTGAAGTTCATCGTCTGGAGACACAGGCTCACTAAAAGACTGAGACCTAACACAGGACCATAGAGTGTCTCCTATCCCCCCACACCTCACCTCCACATTACTAAGGCCTATTTATAGCAGTTCCTTTTTGCCAGTACATCATGTCCGAGTATTAAGAAAAAAATTATAAAACATACCGAAAGGCAAGTAACACAATTTGAAGACACAGAGGAAGCATCAGAACCAGATGTGGCAGGGATGTTAGAATTATTAGACTGGGAATTTAAAACAACTCTGATAAATATGCTAAGGACTCTAGTGGGTAGACAACACACAAAAAACAGGTTGGTAATGTAAGCAGAGAGACAGAAGTTCTAAGAAACAACCAAAACGAAATGCTAATGATCAAAAACATTAAAACAGAAATAAAGAATGCCTTTGATGGGCTTACTAGTAAACTGGACATGGCTGAGGAAAGAATATCAGAGCTAGGAGATCTATCCATAGAATCCTTGAAAGCTGAAAAGCAAAGAGACAAACAAACAAAACAGAAGGAAATATCCTAGGACTGTGAGAAAACTGCAGAAAGGAGTAACACATAAGTAATGTGAATACACAGGAGAAGATGTTACCAAACAGGTTCGGATGCTCAATGCTCAAAAGCCAATAATTGAGGGGTAAGTGTTGGTAGAAATGAAAGGTGCTTTATTCAGAAAAGCCAGCAATCTGGGGAGAAGTTGGTCTCATGTCTGGACACCAACTCCAAAGATTCTGCTCAGCCGTGACAATTTTTAAAGGGAAAAAGGAGAAACAATCTCAGTTAATCACTAAGGTAGGAGGTCAGATTCTTCATCATTTTTCCATTGTGTGCAGACTGCTGACTTCTCCTGATCTTCCTTTGGATGCTCTCTTGCCTGCATGGTCTGCCTGCAAATTTGCTAAGGGGAAGCTGGGGTAGAGAGTCAGTTATTCTTTAACTACTGGATTTCATTCATACTCCTTTTAATCCAGGAAAGGAGTCGACAGGTTAGGAAAGGCATTGTGTACATTCAGTAGAGCACAAGTCAGGAGTTAGGTTAAATGTTACCTAGTGATCTCATTTTTATAATTAAGGTTTATGGGGAACAGACATAGACAAATAGGAAAGGGGCAAAAGAGCTGCTTACAAGTCCCCACTTGTCAGACATCATTCCATTTTTATGGGATTAGGAGCTAGGTCCATCTTCTGTAACTTCTTTGTGCTGACATAGGGCACCGTATTTTCTGAGTGGAAGATGTTGACATGGGTCTCCAGCATCTCTTTGCTGACAATTTTAGTTTCCTGCTTACATATATGGGCAGAGCAAGCTGTTCTAACACCCACAAAGATATAATTATGTGCAATACTGTTAATCTCATTATTTCATCAGACACTGATTCTGTGACTCTAAGGTCCTAATCATTAACTACTTGAGCCTACGCTTTTGAGACTCTGGGAGGCCTGGGAGACTTCAGCTTTCTACAAACAAGAAGCAGGGGACATAGAGGGTCCTTTGTATTTAGGGAGGGCCCTGCAGGGTTCTGCTTGGTTCCAAAGAAGGGGAGAAAGGAATAGAAGAGATTTTTGAAACAATAATGACTGAGAATTTCCCCAAATTAATGTTAGTCATCAAATCACAGATCTAGGAAGCTCAGAGAACACTAAGCAGGATAAATGCCAGAAAACTCCCAAACAAACCCAAAACAAACCCAAAATTACACCTAGGCATGTCATATTCAAACTGTGGAAAATCAAAGATGAAAGAAGCCAGAGGAAAAAACGCTTTACCTATAGAGGAACTAAGGTAAGAATTACATCCAACTTCTCCTCAGAAAGCATGCAAGTAAGAAGAGACTAGAGTGAAATATTTAAAGTGTTGAGAGAAAAACCCCACCACCCTAGAATTTGTACCCTATGAAATTATCCTTTAAAAGTTAAAGAGAAATAAAGATTTTATCAGGCAAACAAAAATTGAGGAAATTTGTTGCCAGTAGATGTGCCTTGCAAGAAATGTTAAAGTAAGTTTTTTTTAGAGAGAAAGAAAATAATATAGGTCAGAAACTTGGATCTGCATAAAGGAAGGAAGAACACTGAAGAAGAATTAGTGATGGTAAAATAAAAACTCATTTTTCTTATTCTTCATCTATCTAACAGGTAAAAGTTTGTTCAAAATAATTAGAGCAACAATGTATTTGGTTGTGTATGCTTATATAAATATCACATATATGTTTATATACAGGTGAAATGAATGATGGCAGTACTATAAGGCACAGGGGGAGAAATAGGGAGGAAGTAGAACTATTTTGTTATAAGGTACTCACACTGCTGGTAAAGTGGTATAGTGTTATTTGTAAGTGGGCTTGGATTAGTAGTAAATGTATATTGTAAGCTCTATGGCAACCAGTAAAGCAAGTAAACAAAAGAAGTATTAAAGAAACTAAGATCTGAGGAATACTGGAGATTTTTTAAAAAAATGTATTTAAATGCATGTGCTCCTATGAAGCCTTAACTGGTCTCCAAAATAATGAATTGTTGGCAAACTGTCAGCTTTCCATCAGGGAATTCAAACAAGTCTCGGGTCAGAGACAAGGATCTATAAATTGGAGAAACTGTCAGTGGAATTACAGCTCATGATCAACACAGCAGCACACCCTGGCTTTTTGACACCTTAGCCTAAGACCTCAGGTCGAGTAAAGCTATATTATCACATGAGCTTCAGAAGAGGCTTGGAGAACTACTCTTTGAAAGAAGCAACTTAACACCAGTCACTTTTCTGTTGGACTTTTCTGGTTATCACTTAGGGCTTAAGGGATAAAGGATACTATTTAGTGTCCTTTCCTCACCCAGGGTGCAAGAATCAGTGCTACTTCAAAGGAAAGGGAAAGGGAAGGTTAGCCCAAGGTCCATGAACAGATATGCAGTGAGAGAGTGATGCTCCAGGGCCCAGATACTCAATCCAGAGTCCAGGAAGGGATGGCTTACAGCTCACACTCAGCGCTGGCATCAAGGCAAAATGCACTGGGCTGTCATCCAGGTTCCCAGCACCAGCTCCCAGGCTCTTCTGTCTTTTACTAGCAACCTTCTGTCTTCATATGCTTCATGAAGTTTCATTTGACTGGAGGATTTTAGCCCAGATCAGTGCTCCTATTTGAGGCAAACACCCTTTCTACCTGGTTAAATCTCCTGATAGAGTCTCCCTGACTTCACATCACGAATAACTAAGATGAGTTTAATTCAATGTATATATTTTTTAAATCTGAAGGTACAGTTATTTGTGTTGCCTTTTGCTGTCTTAAATTTATTTATTTATTTATTTATGGCTGTGTTGGGTCTTCGTTTCTGTGCGAGGGCTTTCTCTAGTTGCGGCGAGCGGGGGTCACTCTTCATCGCGGTGCGCGGGCCTCTCACTGTCACGGCCCCTCTTGTTGCGGAGCACAGGCTCCAGACGCGCAGGCTCAGCAGTTGTGGCTCACGGGCCTAGTCGCTCCGTGGCATGTGGGATCTTCCCAGACCAGGGCTCGAACCCGTGTCCCCTGCATTGGCAGGCAGATTCTCAACCACTGCGCCACCAGGGAAGCCCAATTCAATGAATTTTTATACTGAGTGTCTCTTATGTGCCATGTCACTCATGGCGTTACAGGAGATTCTGAAAATAATAAAGAAGTCAGACAGGAGCTCACTTCTAGAGTTGTGCTGTCCAATGCCGTAGCCACTACCCACATGTGGCTATTGATACTTGAAATATGGTTGGTCCAAACTGAGACATACTATAATTATAAAATGCACACTGGGTTCTATCAAATTAGTATGAAAAAAGATTATAAAATATCAATATAAAATAATTTTATATTGATTATATTCTGAAATGATAAGATCTTGGATAAGATAAAGATATTATTAAAATTAATATCGCCAACCATGGGGAGTCAGGTATTCGAATTATGATCCATGGTCTTTCAAATAACTTTATTAATACATTTGAAAAATCAGATAACAAGAAAGAAAATTTCAGCTGAGGAATTGAAACTGTAAAAAAAATCAAATGGAAATTCTAGAATAAAAAAATATGATAACTGAAATTAAGAATGCTGAAGTATGTATTCATTCAGCTCCTCGATAAATACCCAAAGAAATGCCCACATACATGCTCCAGGAGAAATGCAGAAGAATGATTCTAGCAGCACTATTTAAAATGGTCAAAAATGGATAAATAAACTGTGGTCTATTCACACAATGGCATAAGTATACAACGCTGAAAATCAACATCAGGATAGATGGATCTCACAAACACAGTGTTTTGTGAAAGAATGTATATATGAAAGAATATGTACTATATGATTCCGTTTATATGAAGTTCAAAAATAGGTAAAAATAATCTGTGGTGTTAGAAGTTAGGACAGAGTTACCTCTTAGGAGAAGAGAGAGGGTCATGATTAGGAGGGGACATAAGCGAGACTTCCAAGATGTTCTATTTCTTGATTTGGGTGGTAGTTACATAAATGGATTCACTTAGTGGTGATTCCTCAAGCTGCACACTTAAGACTGTAAATGTTTCTATATGTATATAAAAAGTTTATAACATAATAACACATAATACAATATAATAAACTTCAATAAAATGTTCATTGAAGTAAAGCAAAAAAAAAAATCTCCATTTCTTTTTACCTTTTAAATATGACTACTAAAAAATTTAAGTGACAAATGTGACTCACATTATATTTCCATTGGATAGCACTGCTCTAAAGAAGAAAAGATTATCATAAAGCATTAAGTAGGATCACAAACTAGATTATGCAAAATGCTATAACTCAGATTTTTTTTTTAATATAATGGAAGACATTAGTAAGAAGTCCAAGAAAGCATCACGGAAAAGATAGGATTTGCTCTGTGCTCTAAACTATGGGTAAATCTGAACTATAAATACTCTATACTCTTTGAAGACTTAAATAATTTGTTTCAACTAATCTTCCTTTCATACCATAGCCGCTGTCCTGCACCAAAACTTCTTCCCTTCCATCCCTTATGATTTGGGAAATTATATTGCTGATGAGACACAGTGCCATTATTTCAAGGGATCACGTGTCTTATAGTTGTGTTTTTTATCTTTTCAACAATATTGTCACTAAAGCCAATGTGGATACTGTTTCATCATCAGTTGGGACTTCATTACATAACTGAGTTATCCTGGACCCTCAGTATCAATGGAATGTAAGCATTCTTTTACTAAACTAAACAGAAACTCCTGAAGTTAAGAACCTAAAAACAGCGTTTCTCTTGCTGTTTATAATTGTGGAATTTGCACTTCCTTCCTTAGTAAAGACCACTGGGTCCTAAAATTAGCCATAATCTGCAACTGAGGCCACTCACAACTAAGTCCCACTCTCCTGCATCAACTTTACTCTAGCAATTCTCGCCAATTCACCGTCTGGGTCAGGTCATATTAGCATGAACACTGGAATCCATAATTGCTAGATCTCATTTCCATTTTCTAAAGCATATATTTCGTAAACAAGTTGCAGAAAATCACTACCTTGTAACTGTGAAGAAACTACAGAAAGCCAAGACCCATCTTTCTTTTATACTCCCCTCTGCTCCCTGCACTTCTGAAGCCAATTGAAGCCAGTCCCTAGCAGATTTGGTCTCATGAATGTCATATATAAAGTTACCCATAAATTCATGATACCCAAAACAATATCTAATCCTGGAAGGACAGGAAGGTCCTACCCTAATACAAGTACACTGACGCAGCAGCCTTCCTCAAGATGTGCTTCCTCACCCAGGACTATCACAAGATAGTCCACTTCTGCGCACAGGGCTTCTGCCAGTATGAACCTCCTGTTTAATCTCTAGATGGAGGTAGTAATCCATAGCCCCTTTTTATTTGATCTCACTAAGGAATTTCAGGTAATGTATAGTTAGCCTCTCATCATATCATCCACACAAAAAGAGAGAATATATTCACATTGATCTCCTGTTTTCTGCTTGTTTCTTCTCACTCTAGTTGCAAACTGCATCTGCTTCTTCCTTTGCTCTCTAATTTCTGGTTGACCAACATCACTAGCTCTGCTTCATGTAGACTTATCTCCACCCCCACCCTCCACCCCACCTGCTTTACCCCAGGATCTCAGAGCTCATCCCCACCCTTATTGACCCCAGAGAGGCTGGGCTGTCTGTGACTCTCAAGATAAGTCAGCAGCCTGGAATGCAGCAATCTCCAAGTAGGTGGATGCATTATTTATGGCTATAAGATATTAATCAAGTAACAAAACACAGCAAGTCTCACTAGTGCCAATGCCGTGGAGAAGATGGTTCTGGGAATGGGACCAGACTGTGTAGCAGTGTAGAAGCAGGTGGCAGAATAGAAAGGAGAGAAGGAGGCAATGATTTCTGACAGCTTTACTTTGTGTCAGATGCTGCCCATGCGAAAGTCTCCCTTTCATACATTTGGAAATGAAGTCTCAGAAAGATTAAATATGTGTCACACAGCAAGTAAGTGGGAATAGGCTTCAAACACTGGTCCCTCTAACTCCTCCACATGCCCTTTTCTTTCCCTTTATCACCTGTTTGTACACTGAAGCACATATTTGTGTATTTTTGGGAAAACGTGTTCAGAATAAGTTTAGGGATAAATACAGAAGCAATGATAAAGAAAGAACCTAGGCCTCCCCTTGAACTTTGCATCCTCAGGCATCAAGCTGAGATCAGGAGGTGATCTTCCTCGTTTCACAACAGACTTGGAATGGTAATGACATCACGGACGTCTTCCATCCCTATGCTCTGGTTTGAATTTGCTTCCATTTGAGGCCAATATTAGGTCAAATTTCCAATCTTCAGACTTTCCATTTTTAGCAATAAAGACCAAATTTTACAGTATCTGTTTTGTTCAAGCTCTTCACTGAGATGATCCAATACCTAGTACCTCTGGACCACTAGAATTGCTTAATCCCAATGATTAAATAAAACAAAAATATCTCATATTTTTAGGCACAGCCTATTAATTTATTAGTTTGGGCTCCTTAAGGTTGTTTAAACAATTTATTTGGCCTTAGCACACATCTAAGTTGGAGAACAAGTAAAATCATCTCCAGGCTGAAAGTCCAAAAATATGAAGCTGGTGGGTTTTGGGCTATTTTCCAAAGCAACACAGTAGTGTGGACACTATTCTCTTAGTAGTGTGGATAAATGTAACTAATAATAAGTTTTAAGTCTGTGTGACCTCCATGCAAACTACATCTTGGCAACCAAACAACTTCTAAAGTCATCCAGTTGTAATAGTGTGATGCGAGCTGTGCACATACATTTCCATTAGATGATTTCTAATGTTTCATGAGAATTCTTGCTTATTAATGAGGTTTGGAGTAGGAGGGAAGCTGAATTGTAGAAATAGGAGCACAAGCATACAAAATTCAGAGAAATGCCTCCACTATTTCTTTCTAATTTTAGTTTAATTTTCTTATTTAACAGATAAGAAAATTAAAGCCTACATTATCTAACATTCCATAAATACCCAGAGCTCAGAGAAAATAGTGAGTCTCCTTTTTTTTTTTTTAATAATACTTAGCTCATATTGTCATAGAGTAAGCATTTAGGAAATGTTCCTCAAAGTGAGTTGAATTCATGATGAAATCCATGTCATTGAATTTTCTTATAAACACCTAGGCAATTTCACACAGTGAATATTCCCTTTTCATAATCAGTCCTTTGATTATATTAACATTGATTTCTCACCATTATAATTCTATTAAAAACTCTTTGTAAATGAAGATTTTAACAGTAAAAAATAAAATATTATATAACACAGCATTTAACTTCAGGAAAATTATTGTGCAGAACACACACACAAAAAAAGCAAGCAGTTACTACCCTCTCAGTCCAAGATGTAATATCATGAGATAGCCTTTAAATTACATTGTTATAAAAGTTTGCTTTACAGATTCCGTAGGAATTAATAATGGTCCCGAAAATAAACTAGATGGTTTCTTTTCCTTGGCCTCCACTGTACGTCTTAAATGGCATTTCTGTACTCACAGTCATCTTTTTTTAGTGAATAAACTTGTCTAACATCCAGGAATTACTCTGGGGAAAGATACTCTATCCATGAGGTTGAATTTCTTTTTTCCCCAGAAGAAGGTAAATTGGATTATCCAAACCACTGTTATTCCCATTACAGCCTTGCCTTTTTTCTTCGGTGTGCTCTTTGTGTCTGCACTGTTCTAACGAGCTCCACTATGGAGGATGACCCCGGACGCTGTCAAGACAATGCTTCCTTGAGAAGTCAAACAAACTGGCAGAAACGCCTAACGAAAAAATGATGAACTCAGATACCATCACACACAAAGAATCTGAGGGAAATCATTTCAGTTCTATATATGGTTCAGGACAAGCAATTAAAGAAGACGTAAGTATATTCATACAAATACTAGCCACTTGCATTTTCACATAGTCCAGGAGTTGTCTTGGGCTAGTAAAACTGAGCTTATCTTCTGCATGGAGACATCTACCTTCTTAAAATCCATTCTGAACACAAGCTTGGGCACTACTGGGTTGCAATTTACTCCTCAAGAGTAGACACTTTCTAAGCTTATTAAAACATACAGAGCTCAGCACAGTGTTTTTGCACTTATTTCCTATTGAGTTGAAATTTGTAAGTATATTTTAAAGGCAAAAATATTTTTTGCTATTTCACAGAACGACCTATTTCTAAGAATATTAAATATGTGCTTTCATAGAGGTGGTTTACTGTTAAACCTTATCTCAGTTTCATCATCCATAAAATGGGAAAATAGTAAAACCTTACTTGCAAGATTGGGAGGGTTAAATGGGCTAATATCCTTAACAGTGCCTGGTAAGCTGTGAGCCCTGGAATGAATTTTAGTTGTTATTCTTGTTCCTCCCTTTTTGTCTTTTATTGCTATTACTGATTACTAAAGTCTTAAGAAAGTCCACTGTACTTACCATTGTTCCACATTCGAATGTTATAAAACAGCTTGAAAATACACAGACAAAACACTCACATACATACATTTATGTATTCAATCGATTGATTAGTAACTGGTGAATCATTAGAGTTATACTGTATTTCCCCAGAATGCTTCTTCTGGGCCAAGTTTACCAGAACTCACGTAGGAAAGACCCCACGAGTAGCACAGGTGGGAGTACAGCCATTCAACAGCTGCAACGGGGCAGCCGTAGCACAGGTGCTGCGTCTCCGGTGCCTCCTCACTCAGAACTGTGCCAGGGCTGCTAAAATCACTGGGCTCCTGAAGAAAATGGAAACTCGCAAAGCCTGTTCCTCTGAAAAAGACTCGGACACTCACGCAATATCCTCTCACTCTCCTTCTCTCTCTTATGCGCGCACGCGCACACACACACACATTCGCCCACACAAAATCTCATTTGCCTGCCTTCAGAGAGATAAAAGCGAGAACTGAGGCACATCTGCAGACAAGGAGGACTAAGTGTACTTCACCTTTTCTTCCCAGTCCTTTCTCTTCTATCATCCTTTCCACCCACCTTGCTCATTCTTTTATCTTTGGAAGATAATAATCTTAATAATTCTGATTAAAAATAGTTTTTAGCGTGTTAGTATTCATCTTGGTGTGTTGCCCTCTTTACAGGAAAAGGGATGCAGGGTAGACTAGGACCTGCTGATAGCAACATTTAAACCAAAAGTGAAGGACAGGTTCTTCGATTTGGGTAAATACGTTGGGGCAAGAGTAGTGTTTAGAAGATCTTTTATTTCAAACACTGTGTAAAACTGTCTGCTTCTCTTACACGTGTGAATGCCTTGAAACCCATAGCAAAGACTCTGAGGCCAGCCCAGATGCCTAAGGTATGCTACTAGGCATGTCTGGAGGATGCAAAACACTTCTGGCCCTGATACGATGAAATATTAATCCAGGGACTTTGATTCTGGCAAGACATCTAATAAGAAGTGAGAGTGTGCACTGCTTACCCAGGTATCCATGGCAGGTACATTTAACCCCCTTTATCCTGAGGAGTTTACTCTTGCCAATTACAGCTTCATGACACTGCACTTGAGCTTGGGGATCTGAGGTAGTAAGGCAGAAATGCAAGTCCATGCTCCATACCAGGACATCTCTAATCTCAATATAGGCAATATTATTGCTCTTGATCTGTGAAACTTCCTTCGTTTTTTCTCTCACTGGGAGCCTGACAAACAACTACTAACATTTACCCTTTGACAATCGACCACAACCTCAATAAGGTATGTGGTACATCTATAGTGCTTTCCGAGGATCATGAATTTTGTTTTCAGTTACTCTTTGTTTCCCCTATGCAGTTCAACAATCAGGTACTTGCCAAAAGAAAACCTAGATAACTGACCCATCTACATAAAAGTGCTAGAAGACAGCCAATCCAAAGAAATTACATACATATGGAACTGTCTTTTTGGAGGGTTACTTTTAAAAATGTAACTACTTTTTCATTGAAGTATAGTTAATTTACAATGCTATGTTAGTTTAAGGTGTACAGCAAAGTGATTCAGTTATACATGTACATATATATCTATTCTTTTTCAGATTCTTTTCCATTATAGGTTATTACAAGATATTGAATATAGTTCCCTGTGCTATATAATAGGTCCTTGATGTTTATCTATTTCATATATATAGTGTGTACGTGATAATCCCAAACTCCTACTTTATCTCCCCCACCCCCCACTATCCCCTTTGGTAACCATAAGTTTGTCTTCTATGCCTGTGGGTCTATTTCTATTTTGTAAGTATGTTCATTTGTATCAGTTTTTTAGATTCCACATATAAGTGGATATGATATTTGTCTTTCTCTGTCTGACTTACTTCACTTAATATGATAATCTCTAAGTCCATCCATGTTGCTGCAAATGGCATTATTTCATTCTTTTTATGGTTGAGTAATATTCCACTGTACATATGTACCACATCTTCTTTATCCATTCATCTGTCAATGGACATTTAGGTTGCTTCCATGACTTGGCTATTGTAAATAGTGTTGCTATGAACACTGGGGTACATGTATCTTTTCGAATTACTGTTTTCTTGGATATATGCCCAGGAGTGGGACTGCAGGATCATATGGTAACTCTATTTTTATTTTTTTAAGGATTCTCCATGCTTTCTCCATAGTGGCTGCACCAATTTACATTCCCACCAACAGTGCAGGAGGGTTCCTTTTTCTCAACACCCTCTCCGGCATTTATTTTTTGTAGACTTTTAAATGATGGCCATTCTGTGATGTGATATACCTCATTGTAGTTTTGATTTGTGTTTCTCTAATAATTAGTGATACTCAACATCTTTTCATGTGCTCGTTGGCCATGTGTATGTCTTCTTTGGAGAAATGTCTATTTAGGTCTTCTGCCCATTTTATGATTTTTTTTTTTATATTAAGCTGTATGAGCTGTTTGTATATTTTGGAAATTAATCCCATGTCGGTAGCATTTTTTGCAAACATTTTCTCCCATTCTATAGGTTGTCTTTTCATTTTGTTTATGGTTTCTTTTGCTGTGCAAAAGCTTTTAAGTCCCATTTGTTTATTTTTGTTTTTACTTCCATTACTCTAGGAGATGAATCAAAAAAAATACTGTTGTGATTTATGGGCTCAACATTTTAAATGTTCTATGAGGTGTATGAATCTGTGTTCCCATTTCTCTCTCCAGGTTTGGGAAGTTTTGAGCGATTTTTGTTTTAGATATACTTTCTTTCCCTTTCTCTTTCTCTTTTCCTTCTGGGATTCCCATAGTGTTTATATTTCTCCCCCCCCACCACCTTTTTTTTTTTTTTTTGGTGGACTCCCATAAGTCCTGTAAGCTTTCTTCATACTTTTTCATTCATTTTTCTTTTTGCTCTTCTGACTGGATATTTTCAACTTATCTACCTTAAGTTCACTGGTTCTTTATTCTTTATTCTATTTAGTCAAGTCTGTTATGGAATATCTCTGTTGAATTCTTTAGTACTATTATTGTATTCTTCATCTTTAGGATTTCCAGTTGGGCTCTTTTGCCATTTCTTTTTTTAATCTCAGCTCTTTAAATCGATTATTTCATTGTATTCTTTTTTCCCCCATCATTCTTATATTTTCTTTTTTGTTCTTCTTTAAACTTCTTGGTCTGCAGTGTCATCAGAAAAATGTCAAAATAGGGATTTTTCTCCTGTCTTCCCCCCCAAAGAACACCAATATTGACAATCACCCTTGAATGAGAGTGACATTTTGGAAGTCCAGGATTTTTGTGACAATATGCCAGCACACAGTTGGAGCAAAAAACTCCCAGAGACTGGATACATTGGAGAGGGTAAGAGGAATAGTTTCAAATTCCCTGTGTGAGCCATCCTTCAAGGCAGCACAGCTCAGTGCCAAGGACTTCTTGGCATGAAATTGCTCCCACAGGGGAAAATTAGGTTGTGTGAGTGAATGCCTGTCTCCCTCATCCGTGTTGGATGCTGACAATGAACTACAATTCTTTCTCAATTCATTTAGAGTACTGAGTTGTATTGTAACACTGGAGGGTACAGAGGGGCTGAGAAGTCTGCAGTCAGGGCTCTTAAAGAACATGATAAATATGAAGAGTCTTTTCATGGACCCCATAAGAAAGCCCTCCTATGAGGCCCCGGAATACCTTGTCTGTGGATATCCTCAACTCGCCCAGGAGCACCATTAGCACTCCACACAGATCCCCACACCTTGGCCAGCTCCCTGTACGGGGCCCAAGGGAGGCAAGTGCAAGTGGTTGCAGGTGGCTAGTAAGCACGTGCAAAACACAAACCAAAGTCTGTGGGACTGGGAGAAAGCACACAAATGAGCATTAATCACTGCCTCAGAGAAAGCAAGTGGGAGGTTGTCTGCACCTGGGCTGGATTTTCAGGATTGAGAGAAGGCATTCAAAATTAATAATTCTCCCCCAACAGGGAACAAGAAGTGTGGAACAAGTGTATCATAGTAAAGGTCTAAGAAAGCTTCAGAATTCCTTGCAGGACTGATAGAATGTAGTTCTCTCACCAAAGCTGTCAGTAATGACTGGAGTAGGTGGCTCCTTCTTCAAATGTGAAGACAGCTATATAAGCCTTTAAGGAACATGACACCACCCAAGGAACATAAAAATTTTCCAGTAACCAACCCCAAAGAAGTCAAGATCTGTGATAAATAATTCCAAAGAGTTGAATTAAGGAAACTCAGTGAACTACAGGAAACAAAGAAAGATAACTAAATAAAATCAGGAGAAAAATACACAAATAAAATGAGAGTTTAATAGAGTGATGGAAATCACAAAAAAGAATCAAACAAAAACTCTGAAGCTAGAGAATATAATAAATGAAATAAAAATTGCAATAAAGTGCATCAACATCAGACTTGATCAAGCAGAAAAAAGAAAATGTTAAGTCAAAGGGAGGTCATTTGAAATTATCCAGTCAGAGGAAAACAAAGAAAAATGAATGAAAAGAGTGAAAAAAAAACACATTAATTATAGGATCACTTAAAGGAAATAATCTACGTGTTATCTACTGAATCCAGAAAAAGGAAAGAGAGAAAATGGGGCAGAGAGCTTATTTAAAGAAATAATGGCTGAGATTTCTGTGCATTAATTTTGTATCCTGCAACCCTACCAAATTCATTGATTAGTTCTAGTAGTTTTCTGTTGGCATCTTTAGGATTTTCTATGTACAGTATCATGTTATTTACAAACAGTGACAGTTTTACTTCTTCTTTTCCAATTTGTATTCTTTTATTTCTTTTTCTTCTCTGATTGCAATGGCTAGGACTTCCAAAACTATGTTGAATAAGAGTGGAAAGACTGGATATCCTTGTCTTGTTCCTGATCTTAGAGGAAATGCTTTCAGTTTTCCACCATTGAGCACGATGTTTGCTGTGGGTTTGTCATATATGGCCTTTATTATGTTGAGGTAGGTTCCCTCTATGCCCATTTTCTGGAGAGTTTTTATCATAAATGGGTGTTGAATTTTGTCAAAAGCTTTTTCTGCATCTACTGAGGTGATCATATGGTTTTTATTCCTTAATTTGTTGATATGGTGTATCACATTGACTGATTTGAATAAGATCCTTGCTGGGTAGAGTAATCTTGGTTGTAGTTTTTTCTCTTTCATCACTTTAGGTATATCCTGCCACTACCTTCTGGCCTGCAGACTTTCTGCTGAAAAATCAGCTGATAACCTTATGGGGATTCCTTTGTATGTTATTTTTTGTTTTTCCCTTGCTCTTTTTAATATCTTTTTATTTGAATTTAATTTTTGTTAGTTTGATTAATATGTGTCATGGTGTGTTTCCCCTAGGGTTTGTCCTGTATGGGACTCTCTGTGCTTCCTGGACTTGGCTTCCTGGACTTCCTTTCCCATGTTAGGGAAGTTTTCCACTATAATCTCTTCAAAATTTTCTCAGACCCTTTCTTTTTCTCTTCTTCTTCTGGGACCCCTATAATTTGAATGTTGGTGTGTTTAGTGTTGTCTCTGAGATTGCCTTCAATTCTTTTCATTCTTCTTTATTCTGCTCCTCAGCAGATAGTTCCACCATTTTGTCTTCCAGCTCACTTATTTGTTCTTCTGCCTCAGTTATTCTGTTATTGATTCCTTCTAGTGTATTTTTCATTTCAGTTCTTGTGTTGTCCATATCTGTTTGTTTTTAAGTTCTTCTGGATTTTTGTTAAACATTTCTTGTATTTTCTCAATCCGTGATGTGGCACTTATATACAATGGAATATTACTCAGCCATAAAAAGAAACAAAACTGAGTTATTTTTAGTGAGGTGGATGGACCTAGAGTCTGTCATACAGAGTGAAGTAAGTCAGAAAGAGAAAAACAAATACCGTATGCTAACACATATATATGGAATCCAAAAAATAACTGGTACTGATGAAGCTAGTGGCAGGGCAGGAATAAAGACATAGACATAGAGAATGAACTTGAGGATGCAGGGGGCAGAGGGGGAAGCTGGAACGAAGTGAGAGTAGCATCAACATATATACACTACTGAATGTAAAATAGCTAGTGGGAAGCAGTAGCATATCACAGGGAGATCAGCTCGGTGCTTTGTGATGACCTAGAGATGTGGGATAGGGAGGGTGGGAGGGAAGCTCAAGAGGGAGAGGATATGGGTATATATGTATGCATATAGCTCATTCACTTTGTTGTACAACAGAAACTAACACAGTATTGTGAAGCAATTATACTCCAATAAAGATCTATTTAAAAAAAAAGAAATAATGGCTGAGAACTTACTATATTTGGAAAGATTTAAACATCCAAATTTATGAAGCTTATATGTCCCCAATATGACTCATTACAAAATGAACATCTCCCAGATATAAAGCTATAAGCAGATTCCTTAGCAGAAACTTTGTAGGCCAAGAGAAATTTGGATGTTATATTCAAAATGCTGAAAGAAAAAACTGCAAACCAAATACCTTACCCAGCAAAGTTATCCAACAGATAAAAGACTTTCCCAGACAAAGAAAATGTGAGAAAATTTATCACCACTAGAACTGACTTACAAGAACCACTGGAAGAAATTCCTCAGGAATAAATGAACAGATGCTAATTAGTAACATGAAAACATTCAAAAATATACAACACACTGGTAAAAGTAAGTATATAAGCAAATTTATAATACTATATTACTGTAATATGGTGGTGTATCAATCACCTAACTCTAAAACAATGTAAATATGTATGTACCCAACAACAGGTCACCTAAGTATACTAAGCAAATACTAACAGTTCTAAAGAAAGTATTAGACAATAATTCAATCATAGAAGTGGATTTTAAGACCCACATTCAACAGTGGATAGATCATCCAGACAAAAAAAAATCAATACTGAAATCTTTTGACTTGAGTTATACTTTAGACCAAAGGGACCTAAAGACATATACGGAACATTCTAAACCACAGCTGCAAAATAAAAGTCTTTTACAAGACTACATGGAATATTTTCCAGGAGTAGATCATATATTATGTCAAAGAATAAGTCTTAACAAAATTAAGAGTGGTAGTCCAACTAAGTATTTTTTCTAACCATAATGGTATAAAACCTGAACTTAATAACAAGAGGAAGACTGGAAAATTCATGAATACAGGGAAGTTAAACAATATACTCCTGAACAACCGATGGTCAAATATTAAATTTTAAAAATTTGAAATAAATAAAAATGAATACACAACATACCAAAAATTATGGGATCAGCAAATGCAGTTCTAAGAGGAAAGTTTACAGTAATAAACACACACAGAAGAAAAAAGAAAGATTGCAAATAAATAACCTAACTTTGTATCTCAAGGAAGTAGAAAAAGAAGAGCAACCAAGCCCAAAATTAGCAGAAGGATGAAAATATCAAAGATCATAGCAGAAATAAAATAAAGATCAGAAAAACAATAGAAAAGATCAACAAAAATAAGAGCTGTTGTTTATATAAAGAAAAACAAAATTGACAAACCTTTAGCTAGACTAATAAAAAAAGAGAGAACACTCAAAGTTTAAACATCAGAAACGAAAGAGAAAACATTACAACTAATACAAATGCAAAGAATTACATGAGACTACTATGAACAACTATATGCCAAAAAATTGGATAATCAAAAAAAAAAAGATAATTTCCGAAAGACATACAACCCACAAACGCTTAATCATGAATAAATGGAAAATATGAAGAAACAAATAATCATAAGGTGTTTGTAGCAGTAATTAAAATCTCCTAACAAAGAAAACCAGAACCTGAAGTCTTCACTGTTGAATTATATCACACATTTAAAGACTTAATATCAATTCTTCTCAAACTCTTCTTAAAAACTGAAGAGGAAGATCACTTCCAAATTCATTTTATGAGGCTGGCATTATCCTCATTCAAAGCCAGATAAAGGCACTATAAGAAGAAAAAGATTGCAGTTCAAAATCTCTAATGTATTGTACTTAGATGGAAACATCCTCAACAAGATATTGGTGAGCCGTATTCAACACCACATTAAAAAGAGCCTACACTGTGATCATGGATTTATCACTCAGATGAAGTGTATTTCAATATATGCAAATCAATCAAGGTGATACACCACATTAACAAAATGGAAGATAAAACTCATATGATCACCTCAGTTCATGCAGAGAAATCATTTGACAAAATCCAACATCCTTTCATGATAATAACTCTCAACAACTTAGGTACAGAGGAAATGTACCTCAACATAATAAAGGGCATATATGACAAGTCCATAGCTAACATCATAATCAATGGTGAAAAACTTAAAGATTCTCCTCTAAGATCAGGAAAAAGATAATGATGCCCACTCTTGCTACTTCTATTCAACATGGTGGTAGAATTCCTAGCCAGAGCAATTAGATAAGAAAAATAAATAAAATATATTCAAGTTGGTAAGAAACAAGTAAAATTGTCTGTGTGCAGATGACATAATCTTACATATAAAAAAGCCTGAAGTCTCCACCCCCACAAAAAACTGTTATAATCAATAAATAAATTGATAGTGTTGCAGGATATAAAATGAATATGAAAAATTGGTTGTGTTTCTAAACACTAACAATGAACTAATAGAAAGAGAAATTAAGAAAATAATCTCATTTTCAGTACCACTAAAAACAATAAGATATTTAGGAATAAGTTCAACCCAGGAGGACCTTTACACTAAAACCTATAAGACATTGATGAAAGAAATTGAGGCTAACACAAATAAATGGAAAGATACCTATGTTCATGGACTGGAAGAATTAATATTGTTAAAATGTGTATACTACCCAAAGCCACCTATAGATTCAGTGAAATATCTATCAAAATTTCAGTGACATTTTTCACAGTAAAAAAATTTGTATAGAACCACAAAAGACCCTGAATAGACAAAGCAATCTTGAGGAAAAGGAAAAAGTTGGAGAGGCATCACACTCCCTAAAACTTATAAACGTCAACACCAAAAAAACAAAACAAAAACAAAACCCCCAAACCACACCAACCCACTCCCAAACAAACACACAAACAAACTGATCAAAAAAGGGCAAAGAACCTAAATAAAAAATTTTCCAAAGAAGACATAGAAATAGCCATCGGGTGCATGGAAATGTGCTCAACATCACTAGTCACCAGGGAAATGTAAGTCAAAACCACAATGAGCTATCACCTCACACCCCTTAGGATAGCTTTATTATCAAAATGACAAGAGATAACAAGTTGTTGGTGAGGATGTGAACCCTTCCTCACTATTGGTGGGAATGCAAAATGATACAGCTCCTATGGAAAACAGAATGCAGGTTCTAAAACAAAACAAAACAAAACAAAAAAACCCAGAAAACAAAAAAAAACAGCTTATCTACTGTATTATCCAGCAGTCACGCTTCTGGGTTCTATCTGAAGGAAATGATATTAGTATCTCAAAGAGACACCTGTATGCCCATGTGCAATACAATATTATACACAATAGTCCAGATATGGAAACAACCTACGGGTCAACTGACAGATGAATAGATAAAGAAGATGTGAGATATACATATATAATTTAGCTACAAGAAGGAAGAATACATAGTCATTTGGATAAAATTAGAGGTACATATGATGAACTTAGAGGACATTATGCTAAGCTAAATAAGTCAGTCAGACAAAGACAAATATTCTATGATCTCATATGTGGAATCTAACTTTAAAAATATTTCACACTGTGGAACAGAGAGTAAAATGGTAGTTACCAGGAACTGACACCTAAAGGAAATTGGAAGATGCTGGTTAAAGGGTACAAGCCTTCAGTTATAAGATGAATAAGCTTTGGAATCTAATATACCTCATGATGACTATAATTAATAAAATTTTGTTGTGTACCTAAAATTTGCTAATAGAGTAGATCTTAAGCCTTCTCACCCCTCACACACAAAGGTATCGATAAGAGATGTGGATGTGTTAATCTTTTGCGGTAATCATTGTGCAAAGTATACATATATCAAATCATCTCAAGTACGCTTTAAAAATATACAATTTTATTTGTCAGCTATACCTCAATACAGCCGGAAAAAATCTGCTTGGTCTGTTTTATATTTCTTTTTATCACCCCTTTGTTATTTTTTCAGAAAAAATATTTTTAGGAAACATATATTTCATACATAACTATCTTAAATTCTACCTGATCATCTCATTATCGGAAGTCATGAGCAGAGTGACTAAGTTTGTTGTTTTATTCTCTGTTGACTCTCATCTATAATGTCTTGTTTCCTATGTGTTCTATACTTCTGCTTATACATATGATTATGATTATGACAATATATTAGTAGTAGTACTTACTGTAGTATTAGACTGGTAGCATAGACAATCATACTGGAGTAGAGTGGTGCTCATAGTCATTTGTTTCAGTCATATTAGTGGTAATATTAATGGTAGTATTTGCTCTAAGATAGATCAGAGAAAGCCTGGTTCCTGTTACTCCTCTTTGTACAGAGGGAGTTTTTTTTCTTGCTCAGGCTTCATTGAGAATATAGCTATTTCAGGAATCCCAGATCTTCTTTTGTGGTTTCAGCTAGTTTGGCTCTTAAGATTTCCCCTAATTGTGACTGCCCCCCAGATATTTAAATATATTCTTAGTGTAGTTTGTTTACCACCTAAGCATTTGGTAGCAGTGCATTTTGGTTTGGGTGTCTACCGTATTGTCAAGTTTTTAATAAAGTCTAACATCTTTTATAAGGGAGAAGAATATTAGACTAAAAACATTACACGTATATATGTGATGAAATCATAATGATACTATTACCAATGAAGAAGAGCTGGAAAACTTTTAAGATCCACATAAAAAGAATATGCTGATTTTTTATGTTATATAAATCACAAGTAAAGACCTATATGACATGAAAAACGACAAACTGCTAGTGTGTTGGGAATGAGTACCTGTGACTCAGGATACAATTTTTAGGAATAAGATAATACAGTAATAGAAATGTACTGTATTTCAAATAATGAAGATATAACTGAAGATGATGGGCTAGGTAAAACTGTTTAATAGTGATAACTGGCTTTAAGTCAGTGAGAAAAGAGATGTTAAAAATGCACGTGAGACATTGGAGAACATTTGTTTTGTGAAATATGAGTGGAAAGAGGACTATTTTCAATTATTATTTTATATAATATGCAATGTGAATATTTACATGTAACTAAATTAAATAAATTTTATAATTGAATAGTTGACTTTTATCTACATGCTTCATCATTTATATTTCCAAGTAGACAAAACTCTCTTTTGTTATATATTTGAAGACACATGTGACAAATTTGTATTAAATTATTTTAGTTAATATGAGTGAAAATGTAATATTTCCAAATTAATGTATTTGTGTAATATGTGATTTTAAATATTCATGTGTAAATTAATTAATTAATAGATTGATTATAAGTACATTTTTTTCAATAACTTTTAAAATTTAGATTTTCAGGTTGGTCAAGACACTCCTTCATCTTTTCATTGGTGTCTCCTTATGTCTGTGTATGTATAATATTTAAAGTAATTTTCATATTACTCAATTAATTCCATGTAATGAGAAAAGATTCTTCTATTTGCTGATTTTCTTTAGTGTTAGCATCTATAGTGGCACTTTACAATTTTAGTTAAAGGCCTTTTATGTGGAAGTCCTCACATTCTCTCTGAACTCACCTTTCGTGATAAGGATATTAGTTACTCCACCTGGCCACTTGGAGCTCAGAACCGGGCCAGGACAGGACCTTGGGGTTTCTGTCCAGCAGATACTTAGGGAAAGTCACAATACAATTATTGAGCGTGGAAGGTGAATGCCCAAGTCTTGGGTGCTGATCTCATTTCTTTCTCTCACAGCTTTATAAACCCTACAGTGCAGAGGAGAAATCACATACATTTTTGTATTTTTTTCAAGGTCTGGAAAGGTTGACTGAAACTCCTTATCTTTTTTTTTTTTTTTTTTTTTGCGGTATGCGGGCCTCTCACCATTGTGGCCTCTCCCGCTGCGGAGCACAGGCTCCGGACGCGCAGGCCCAGCGGCCACGGCCCACGGGCCCAGCCGCTCCGCAGCATGTGGGATCCTCCCAGACCGGGGCACGAACCCGCGTCCCCTGCATCGGCAGGCGGACTCACAGCCACTGCGCCACCAGGGAAGCCCTGAAACTCCTTATCTTATGTAGTAGATTTTTCTTAGTTCTCCACCACAAACAGGGTACTTTTGGCCTTATTAGCCCATTTAAGAGTCAATTTTTTTATTGAGGTGTAATTGACATACCACATTATATTAGTTTCATGTGTACAACATAATAATTTGATATTTGTATATATTGTGAAATGATCACCACAGTAAGTCTAATTAATATCCATCGGCTCACATAGTTACAGAATTTTTTTCTTGTGATGAAAACTTTTAAGATCTATTCTTGCGGCTTCCCTGGTGGCACAGTGGTTAAGAATCTGCCTGCCAATGCAGGGGATGTGGGTTCAAACCCTGGTCTGGGAAGATCCCACATGCCATGGAGCAACTAAGCCCGTGCGCCACAGCTACTGAGCCTGCACTCTAGAATCTGCAAGCCACATCTACTGAGCCTGTGTGCCACAACTACTGAAGCCCACGTGCCTAGAGCCCGTGCTCTGCAACAAGAGAAGCCACTGCAATGAGAAGCCTGCACACCGCAAGGAAGAGTAGCCCCCACTCGCCACAAATAGAGAAAACCTGCACGCAGCAATGAAGACCCAACACAGCCCAAAATAAATAAATAAATAAAAATCTATTCTTTTAGCAACTTTCAAATATGCAGTACAGTATTATTAACTACAGTCACCATGCTGTACACTATATCCTCATGACATTTACTTTATAACTGGAAGTTTGTACCTTTTGACTCCATCTGTTTCACCCACTTCCAACCCCCTGCCTCTGGTGCCAACTAATCTGTTCTCTGTATCTATGACCTTGTCTTTTTATTTGTTGTTTTTCTTTTTTGTTTTTAGATTCTACACATAATTGAGATTATAATGATATTTGTCTTATTTTACTTAGCATAATGCCCTCAAGATCCATCCATGTTGTTGCAAATGACAACATAGATTTTATCCTTTTTATGGCCAAATAATATTCCATTGTGTATATATATGTGTGTATACATATATATATATACAGCACATTTTCTTTATCCATTCATCTAGTATGAACACTTAGATTGTTTCCATATCTTGACTATTGTAAATAATGCTGTAATGAACATGGGGATGCATACGTCTTTGCAAGGAGTCTAGTTTTTAACATTCTCTACTTGTTTTTAATTAGCTGATAGTTAATGCCCCCTTCTCTCTGTGTAACACTTGATCCAAGGTGATATTAATTTTATTTTTACTTGTTCTATGTCATTTACTTTAAAAATATTCTGTGTATCAATCTGATGTGTTTGGAGCATAGAGAAGAATTTAAACAATGAATTTTCACTCTCTCTTGACCTGTTGACTTTTCTCTTTTAACAGAAAAGGGAACTTAGAAATATATCACAATATTTTGATATGAAATTTTCTACTTAACTGAAAATTTTCTCTTAAAACCTTTCAGAAAACTTTGTTACTTTGCAACATTTGATAATGATGAAGAAGATTTCTCCTTCATACTAAACGCAAAACATACAATTTATACATATTTATCATCTGGATATGAATTACTTTCTGTCTCATCTTACCCTGCGGAGAAGAGAGAAAAAAAATGCTTATGGTGAAATAATCCATTGCATAAAAACATCTTGGGATTATATTTTGTAAGCAGTTCAATTCAAGAGAAATTTAATGAATATGTCTCATGTACAAGGCATGATACCAGCTTCAGATTACAAAAATGAGAGATCAAAAAAGGTGAGAAAGTGACACTTTTACTATTGCCCACTTTGAAAATAGTGGTCTGATGTACTCCCAGACCAATTCTAAAGGAAAAATAGTCTATTTAGCACGTATAATTGGCTGTAAGAGAAATGATCCAGGTCTTGGTGTCAGGCAAAATATTTTATTCTAATTATTCGACAGAGGCCCTTTAGAGTTATGGGAATCATAATCACCTCAAGGAGATGTTAAAGTATGAATTTGTTCCAATTAATTGCTGTTGCAAGTTGACATTTCATTGTTAGTATATAGAAATGCAACAGATTTCTGTATATTAATTTTGTGTCCTGCAACTTTACCAAATTCATTGAGTTCTAGTAGTTTTTTCTGTGGCGTCTATAGGATTTTCTTAATATCATGTCAACTGCAAACAGTAACAGTTTTATTTCTTTATTTCCAATTTTTTTTCACATTTAAACTAGATTGAATTTTTTTTTTTTTTTACTGAAGTATAGTTGATTTACAATATATTAGTTTCAGGTATACAGCACAGTAATTCAATATTTTTATAGATCATACTCCATTTAAAGTTATTATAAAATATTGTCTATATTCTGTGTGCTGTACAATATATTTTTGTGGCTTATTCATTTTATACATAGTAGTTTATACCTATTGCTCTCCTACTCCTATCTTGCCCCCCCTTTACCTCTTCTCACTGGTAACCACTAGTTTGTTCTCTGTATCTGTGAGTCTTTTTCTGTTTTGTTATATTCATTCGTTTTATTGTTTATGTTCCATATATAAGTGATAACACAGTATTTGTCTTCCTCTGTCTTCCTCTGATTTATTTTGCCAAGCATAATACCATCCAGGTCCATCCATGTTGGTGCAAATGGTGAAATTTCACTTTTTTATGGCTGACTAATATTCCATATATATATACCACTTCTTCTATATCCATTCACCTGTTTATTGACACTTTCGTTGCTTTCATATCTTGGCTATTGTAAATAATGCTGCTATGAATACTGGGGTGCATGTATCTTTTTGAATTTTTTTTTCAGATATAGTGTGTGTATACACACACACACACACACACACACATTTTTTTAAAAGAAGACATACATACGGTCAAAAGGCACATGAAAGATGCTCAACATCACGAATCATCAGGGAAATGCAAATCAAAACCATAATGAGAGGGCTTCCCTGGTGGCGCAGTGGTTGAGAGTCCGCCTGCCAATGCAGGGGACACGGGTTCGTGCCTCGGTCCAGGAAGATCCCACATGCCACGGAGTGGCTGGGCCCGTGAGCCATGGCCGCTGGGCCTGCGCGTCCGGAGCCTGTGCTCCGCAACGGGAGAGGCCACAACAGTGAGAGGTCCACGTACCGCAAAAAAAAAAAAAAAAAAAAAAAAAAGCCACAATGAGATACCACTTCACATATGTCAGAATGGCTATTAACAAAAAGACAACAAATAATAAGTGTTGGTGAAGATATGAAGAAAAAGGAACACTTGGGCACTGTTGGTGGGAATGTAAACTGGTATAGCTACTATGGAAAACAATATGGAAGTTTCTCAAAAAATTCAAAATAGAACTACCATATGATACAGCAATTCCACTCCTGGGTATTTATCTGAAGAAAATTAAAATCCCAATTAGAAAAGATATACACACTCCCATGTTTATTGCATCATTATTTACAATAGTCAAGATACGGAATGGATAAAGAAAATGTGATATATATATGACATAATATGACATAAAAAAGAATAAAATCTTGTCATTTACGACATCATGGATTGACCTAGAGTGTATTATTGTAAGTGAAATGAGTCAGGCAGAGAAAGACAAATACTATATGATTTCACTTACACGTGGAATCTAGAAAAACAAAACAAATGAACAAACCATAACAGAAGAGAAACAGTTACAGATTCTCTGTATCTATGACAATAATGGTTGACAGAGGGGAGGGAGTTGGAGATGAGGGAGATTAAAAGATATAAACTTCCAGCTGCAAAATAAATGTTACAAGTATGAAATGTACAGTGTGAAGAATATAGTCAATAATTATGTAGTATCTTTGTATGGTAACAGATGGTAACTAGACTTATCATGGTGATCATTTTGAATTGTATAGAAATATCAAATGTAACAGAAACTAACAGTGTTGTAGGTCAATTATATTTCAGAAACAAACCAACAAACTCATAGGAAAAAAGATCAAATTTGTGGTTACCAGAGACAGGAGCTGGGGGAGGGGGAATTGGTTGAAGGCAGTCAAAAAGTACAAACTTCCAGTTATAAGATAAATAGGTACTAGGCATGTAATGTACAACATGGTAAACATAATTAACACTGCTGTATGTTATATATGAAATTTGTTAAGAGAGTAAATCCTGAGTTCTCATCACAAGGAAAAACAACTTTTTAAACTTCTTTAGTTTTGTATCTATATGAGATGATGGATGTTCACTAAACTTATTGTGGTATTGAAAAAAAAATAAGTAAATTTCTGACATGGCTGAATACATAAAATAGGCATTTAGGGGAACATTAACAAAAAATATAATTTTTTGAAAATCTAAAACAGTGTGAAATTATGTAGGTTAAATGTTAACCTCTTTGGTTATTGCTGTTGCTATGGGTGTTGGTCTTTTTTTTTTTGATATAGTTTAAAGCATGAACAAACTATTTATCTTTCCATTAGAATTTAATGTTAAAATTTTTACCCATTGGAAAATAACTTCACACCTGTGTGTAGCTAGCTTATTTGCTACTCAGATAAAATAATCTACTTATTTTTTTGTCTCCTTTTCTTGTTCATTTTTTGTATTTTTTGGTGCCAGTTAGTATTTCTAGCTCAGGATGTGAACAAAAAATAAGATTTTAGATTTACAGTGTCTTGTGACTTTTTGACAGCTCTTGTGAGGTATTTGAACCTTTGGACAAAACTGAGATTTGGGATATTTAGTGAATGTATAATTAATTCATGTAGTCTTCGCCTCCAGGTCATTTGGATTTGTACAAAACTGCTTATAAATGCAGAGTATCTGCTTGCCATTCTCAAAGGAGTATGGCCCTAATTAAACTGCAACATAGTGTTAGTATTCTTTTTGAACAAATTTTCCCTATGTGTTGAATTTCTCTTTAGTAATCTTGAAGTACTAAAAATCAAGAGAAAAGAAGAGAAATCTAATCTCTTATTACATTGCATTTCATCTGACAAAGAAGAAATGACGGTACTCCAAACAGAAAAGCAGCCATCTGTTGGAAAGAAATACGAGAAGCTGAATTGTCAAGTTCTCTATTTTAAGCTTTCTTCAGCAAAATTGGTCATCAATCATGTTTTAAAATAGAATGTGGGCACAGGAAACATTCGGGGGAAAAATATTTTTCCACATTATTGTTTTCTGTTTTATTCGTGGCACGGTGCCTTACAGGGGTTATGTTCATCCTAACCACAAAATTCAGCATTCTCAAAGTAGACTACTTTAAGTGATCGTATATTGGATATCAGATAGCAAGTTGCCAAGGACTATGTTCAATATCTGGATGGATGAAGAGGATAATGTTTCCTTTGTGAAAAGTGAATTCTATTTATTAGTTCATGCACTCATTCATCTACTTATTCAGTCCGAATGCAACAAATATTTTTAGCTTTTATTCTGTGCCAGGCTTTTTGTTAGGTATTGAGCATTTAAAAATGAATAAAATACTATACTTTCCTCAAAGAGATCAAATATTCCATCCCCAGTTACACTCCATCCAACAGGCTATGCCGAATGTCAAGTGAAAAAGTTACCACAGTTCCAATTATCCATAAAGAACAACTCATTGTTATTCCCACCACTTGTCTAGCTTAATCAGCCCTCAAGTCTTAAAGCTGTCAGGCAATATTAATTTCAGTGATATCTAAAAGGAGCACAGACCTAAAAATCCTGCTTGAATATAAAGAACCCCTCTGTTTTCCTACTCCGCTATTGGAAAATGCTTTGTTATTGTTGGAAAATGAATTAACTTCATAGAAAACAAATGTCTATTGCCATCATGGAGCCATACTATACTTTCCATTAATCCCCACTTTGGGCCATTAATAAAATTAAGAGAAAAAGGATAGAGGTGAATTGAAGAGAGCTAGGTTTTCATTTTCTGGTCACTAAAAAAAATGCTGTGTTTTTATGAGAGACTATTTATAACTCATATGGCTCGTTTGAAAGTATGACTTAGGTTGCAACCATGGCAGCCGATGCCAAGGTTTTATGTCAGGCGTGTAAAGGATCATGAATTTTGTAGTACTGTAGATTTTTATTTTCAGGCTATAATGCATAATTTTTCGACATTTAACTGAATTTATTTTAAAGTGTTTAGGTTCCCAGAAGAAATGCCTTATCACTACAAAGCGTAATCTACCTCCATGTTTTTCCTTTTGTTATTTTTCTTAAAATGTTTTTTGTTGGATTAAAATGATTAAATAGCCTATTTAGTTGTAGTTGCACTACAAAATTGTATAAAATATTCTTTTTAAGAAGTTATATTTTTCCTTGTGGGAATGATGTCAATTTCTAATTGTTGCCTACAGAGAAAAGAGTAATGATACTTAAAAACTTCTGCTCCTAGACTGGTAAACAGCTTTGACCAAATGTGTAAATCTAACCCTTAGAATTAAATGAATAAAAAAAAATTAAATGAAGGATTATGGGACGCTGATGAACGAACAGTAACAGAGTAAGAGTAATGACAGAAAGAAACACCTGTAAATAACATCTACAAAAAACCCAGGTGACAAGAATTTCTCCTGAACCTAAAAATACAAACTGCCAACAGCTACGACACCATTCAGTATCATCATCTCTGAGGTAAAAGCAGAATAAAGGAATCGGTGCCTCAAATGGCCCTGACAGTAGAACAATAAAATTGCCAGTAGGCACTTAATGGAAAGTACAACAGGTCAATCTGAAAACACAGACAAATGTGGAAGAAGGGGCTTCAACAGCATACAAATTTCAAGTTAGTGTGAGGGGACAGTGAAGGATACCTGATGATGCTGGAGAGTATGGATTTTAGAAAGTGTCAAACGCAATCTTTTTTCCCAGAGGGTAGAAACTGCTGGGAGTTGAACGCAGATTGAGTTGGGGAGGAATAATGGTTACTCTTCATTGTTGATGGAGGGGAGTAGATTGTATCCCACTTGCTTCACCTCTACACTTAGCACATGCTTCTAACATTATACTGTATTCCTATCACACTGAATTCCATACCCTTCTCTTTTATGCATATTTCTCTCAAACTAAAGCACTAAGAACCTCAGGATAGGGACCATGTTTTATGATATTTCCAGTATAATATCAGTGTATTCCACTTTCTAAGATATTACATGTAAAGTTTGAAATCACAAAAAATAACATTGAAATTGGACAAATCTGAATAATTTTTATATTGTTGCCTACTTATACTTTTCAGCCTGCTTGAAATATTTTTGAACATGTTGTAAAAGAACTGTGAATAAAACCATATTAAAGTGATAATGTAACACAATTTTTATTGGTTAGCATTACAACTTCATGGATCTTCCCCACCCTCCCTGTGATATATATCCAACCATGTGAAACACCATAATTTAACCATTGAGGTCTATATATCACTATGCTGAAGAAGATCCTTGACTTAAAAGAAAAACCACACACACAAAATTATAGCATCCTTTTATATAGTCTTTAAAGAGGAAGCGTTTCTAATAACATAATAATGATAGCAATTATTACTTCTAACATCACTTAGATTACTACCACTTATATACTTACCTCTGATTCATACATATGAGTATTTTGATCAATCAATCTCCTATTTTATAGGAGATTGAACATATTGGGCGCTTTGAGTTAATTACTACAAGAAGTGTGTATGCCTGAGTGTGTTTGTGTGGCCATAATATTGAATATTGTTCACACATGGATACCATCACCTCCTATAATCAACTCTTGCATTAAATGTATATAAAGCAGAAAATGACAAACTTACTTTAAGTCTGGCTGCCTGTACAACCTCTACATTATTTGTTCTTTTGAACTTAGGCAGAAGCCCCTGTATAAATGTGAACATTATTTGAACACCATGAAACCTTAAGTTCTTGTTGGTCATTAGCATATTAACTTGAATTCACTATCTAATTAGCATAGTATAGGAAAGCATGATATATGTCTGTAGGCCCATGCATTTATTTGAGCAACTTAAGCCACAGACTCAAGCTCATGGGTTTGGAAGGTGTTCATTCTAAGAGTTGGGGAGTAAGGCTTCTCTGTTCAATACACCTGCATTAGGTTGGCACCTCAAGGCCCCAGGAACCAACTCAACACAGCAGATTGCTGTTTGGAACACCTAGAGACGTTTGCGAGAAAATTTCAGTGTGGGGCTTCTCTAGGCTTCTCTGTTCCCCTGTTTAACTCCAAAAGAGAGGTGGTTCTATAGCCAAGAGAAAGGAAAGGACTTTCATAGGGGAAAGACAAGCACCGCATCTTTACCATCTCCTTATATCCACATCCGGTGGGACGGCACACTCTGCAATTGTTTGGTGAATGTGGTAATGGATGCCACCACCTACCTTCAGTCACTGCTCTACAACTTCAACTTCAATAAGTAATTTCCAATGCCTTCCTTTAAATTCATCTTCTATAACAGGAGGAATTATCTTGAGGGTCTTTTTGTCTTTTTTTCCAAAAATGAAGAGGACACTTTACATACTTACTATACAAAGATGAGAAATAAAAGATAAGAAAACAGACTTCGAGTTGTAATATATTAAATAATCTCAGCTATTTACATGCTAGAGGCTAAAAAACAGTGCCCGTTATCTAATACACATAGTTTTATTCCATAAAAGGAATAAATCTAAGCTGAAGGAATATATAGTTTTCCCTATTAAATATAATGCAATGATTTCCATTTTTAATAGGAAAAATAAATGTGACCTATAAATATTTCATATTTTTACATAAGTTCCCCTCCTTTAAAGGATGATTCCTAGTGGGACTGTGGGAAGCAAATGGGCTTTGGGGTTAGCGTGGCCTGAATTCCGATTGGCTCTGCCCCCTAGTGTACTATGTGAGTTCATCAGGAAGCTCCCCAATAGCTGGATTCCTGAAAGTATGTGAAATTGCGTGGCACAGGGCAGGTTTCAAGACTTTCGTCTTTCTTTTTCTTGGTGTTTAGCAGAACAAGTGATATGGGGTGACAGAAAGATGGAAGACTCTAGATGAGACCGTGAGGACAGGCACTGCTTAGGAAGAAAACTATAAGCAGGAAGGGGCTCAGGGCAGTTGGTCTTGGCTCAGTGGGCTACAAAGAGGGCTAGAGAGAGGAAAAGAGAAGTCTTAACGATATATGCAAAATAAGTGTCTTTCTGTCTCTCCAGGGATGTGTGAGTAGACAGACAGATTGCCATCAATTTTGAGGGTTACTCGGGATGATCTGAGTAATATAGATTCTATGGAATGAGAAAAATCCCCTTTGTAGGGTGTACAAACTGTGTGTGTTTAAGAGCTGGCCCACCGGAGCAACAGCGAAGAGTCTTCTTAGAGGCTCTAGGACTTGGTGTGAGGTAGGGCTGTCTGCTCTCTGCTCTCTGCAGACAGGGGGTATCTGCTCTAAGGGGGTCCCAGCAGGGTTCATCTATTTAAGGACACTGGTATTTCCCACAGCCACTTTGTTAGTGTGCCATAGGTGTCAGTGCAGCGATGTGATGCGTCGCCACCCACTGCACCCGCTCACCCGTGCACGCGTCATGAGAACTCGTAGAGGTGGTCACAAGCTGGGTGGAATAGTGGTGAAGAGGACAGGATCTAGGGACAGCATGCTGAGGGGTGACCCCGACGTTGCCTCTTACTAGCTTAGCCATGTTATTTAGGCCTTCTGCTCAATTTCCTCATCTTTAAGATTGGCAGTAATAACAATTCTTATCTCATAGGGACATTTGGAGGTAGTTCAATGCGACATCAGTGTATAAGTCACCTAAATTTGGTTATCCTTCTGCCATATGTGATCTGAGTCCTATAGCAATTAACACAGCAGAACTATATTTGCATAAGTAGCTTTATACTCTCTGCTTATATGCTGAGCAGAGCTGATTCATTTCACACATAATTTGCAACTTGTTACAGAGCTTTTTCAATACTAATATCCAAACATGTTAGACAAAGAAAAGAGGATGGACACTTGTTTGTTTGATTTCCACTGATTCTGTAGTACTGTATTTTCAACTTCTTAGTGACATTGGCTGTATTAAAGGTCTGTGCCACGCACCCTGCAGTGAATGAGAAACCGTTTTTACAGTTGCCATTACAATGAAACCCCTAATTGCCTTAAGAATAATTTTATTGTTCTTGCAATATAAAATTATACTGATAGATCATTTTAAAGTAACACATTTTTCTTAAAGAGATGAGATAAGGAAATAAAGTGGTAATAATGTGTTTAATTTATAAGTAAACTCTAGGAATACAACTTATTTCATTTTGTTACTATCACAGAGAGTAAAAATTTATCATGCTTTTAACAGAGTATTAACAAATCCCATTTATCTCCTGTTTATTCATTTGTCATGTAGATGAAATTCCTTGTCTTTTCCATGTTGGAGACTAAGTTGTGATGATCAAATAGAACAATATAAACAAACAATTAGAAGATTAATTTGCTACAAGCCTCCCCAAGATGTCAGACGTGTATTATCCAGTCATGTATATTCAAGGCCTGGTTATCAATAAAATATAGGCAGAAGTTATGAAAATGGTAAGAAATAAGATATATTACTGCGTAATTTTCAAGCCCAATTTTTTCTTCTTACTCTCTCACACATCATTCAATTCACTAAAGATTCATTGCTCGTTATATGAGAAGAAATAGAATATTTTAGATATAAAATGAATAAAGCAAATTCTCTACCCACAAGGAATTTGCAGCAGAAAAAGAATAACACTGTCATGTGATGCAATCCAATGAGTACCATATAATGCAGTGACAATGCTATAAAGGATCTGAAACAGTGCTGTGGAGAACAGACGAAGAGCTCCTAACCACTGAGCCTGACTGCTGGAGACAAACAGAAAAGGTCCAGAGAGAAGAACCATCACTACTGGCCCTGGAGGATTAAGCTGGGTGCATCCTGTGGAAAAAAGGAGGGCATTCCACAAAGACCATGCGCAAAGGCAAAGAAGTAGAACTGTTTTAGGAGATAAACAGGATTGGAGTTGAAAGGAACACAGAATGTATGACAAGGATTAGTGAGAGAAAAGTTTGGAATAAAAAATTGGGGCCATATGGTTAAAAACTTTACATATCATGTAAGAAACTTGGACATGATCCTGGAAGATTTAGGGAGCTACTGGATAATTTAAAAGGGAGTGTAGTGGTCAGAATTTTATTTAAAAAACAAAATCAAAGCAAATAATAAAACTGAGGGCACTCGGGATATAGCAGAATGTAGACACAAATGGATCAAGCATAAAAGTTGGAAACACGTTTGACCAAATTGCTGAATTGAGCCATGCTAAACAAACAGTCCATACATTTACATGTATTAAAGAGAGCCTAATGTTCCTGAATTACTATTGTTCACTTAAGCTAGAATCACTACTGTTTTACGCATTGAAGAACAGGTACAAAGACAAAACAGACACATTGAAAGTTATCAGTTTTGTACAAGTAGATTCTTTTACTCTTCAGTCTCTTGTAGACTTCTTAAGATGATAAGAGCACTGTCAATACATGATATATAATATAACATAATATAATCTAAATTCTTAAATCCATATAGAGTGTAAGGAAAATTATACATTTATATATATATAAATATATATTCTTTACTTACAACTAACTTGCAAAATCATTTTTGTAAGAGCTAATTCATGTTCAGAAATATTTCTCAAATTTTTATAGTTTTTTTTTTTTTCTTTTGTGGTACGCAGGCCTCTCACCGTTGTGGCCTCTCCCGCCGCGGAGCACAGGCTCCGGACGCACAGGCCCAGCGGCCATGGCTCACGGGCCCAGTCGCTCCGCGGCATGTGGGATCTTCCCAGACCGGGGCACGAACCCGTGTCCCCTGCATCGGCAGGCGGACTCTCAACCACTGCGCCACCAGGGAAGCCCCCTATAGTTATTTTTAAAATTAAATGTACCTTGATACACCTACCTGCAAAAAAAAAAAATTAAAAATATAAAGCAATTTTTGAAAGAGTAAAAAAAAAAAAAAAAGCATATTTTACTCTGGGAAGATTTGAAGTTAATTCAAAGTCTTAAATCCATGAAGTTTAAGTTACTTCAAACTGGCCTCACGTGTCTTTGAACCCTTACTCATTGCAATCCAGGAAAATTGCTTTAGAACTAGACTAAAAGTAAAATTGTTTGGGATAGTTTATTCTTTCTTTTATGCAGTAAAATCATAACGTCTAGAATACTATGTGCTTCCAATGTTCAAATTATGTTTCTCAACCTTAGTATTAAAATTTATTAAAAAGTAAAGGTTAATGTAATGGTTTTGAAAGGCAGAATATAGGTAAAATGGAAATATAAGATATTTTAATGGAGAAACAAAAAGCTTTTAAATAAGACACACATCTCATTGCATTGAGAAAGCAACAAGTATTAAGAATTTGGCATAAAACAGTTTATAAAATCATATAAGCAAGTATTTTGTACATTTCTAAGATTTTCCATTGAGTTATTTAGCAAATCAGTTTGATTTTTCAAAAGAAGCATGAATTTTATTTGTTTTTATTGTTTGTTTTTTTTGTTTTTTTGCGGTACGCGGGCCTCTCACTGTTGTGGCCTCTCCCGTTGTGGAGCACAGGCTCTGGACGCGCAGGCCCAGCGGCCATGGCTCACGGGCCCAGCCGCTCCGTGGCATGTGGGATCTTCCCGGACCGGGGCACGAACCCGTGTCCCTTGCATCGGCAGGCGGACTCTCAACCACTGTGCCACCAGGGAAGCCCCATGAATTTTAAATTTTAGATGTAGACATAGCAAGACCTACAAACTATTTTGACTTTCAAACCACCAGCTGTTTAATTGTGTTGTCAAGTAAACAGTTTTGACTCCCTTCAAATTATTCAACTTTCTAACACCATTTTATTCATACCTACACTCATTCAAAAGCTATGTATGAAGCATTTATTATCTGCCAGTTATTGCGTGACTCACCAGATACATTGCTGAGCAGGACCAGTTTGCCCTCACAGATTTTCAGTTGTGTATGAGGGGAACCTGGCATTTAAAATGCAGGAAACAGGGCATCCCTGGTGGCACAGTGGTTAAGAATCCGTCTGCCAATGCAGGGGACACGGGTTTAAACCCTGGTCTGGGAAGATCCTGCACGCCGTGGAGCAGCTAAGCCCGTGTGCCACAACTACTGAAGCCCTTGCGTCTAGAGCCTGCGTGCCACAACTACTGAGCCTGAGTGCCACAACTACTGAGCCTGCACTCTAGAGCCCACAAGCCACAACTACTGAAGCCCTTGAGCCTAGAGCCCGTACTCTGCAACAAGAGAAGCCACCACAGTGAGAAGCCCATGCACCGCAATGAAGACCCAACGCAGCCAAAAATAAATTAAAAATAAAATAAAATAAAATAAAATAAAATAAAATGCAGGAAACAGCTGAAGATGGTGGAAGATTCAACCTCCACAAAAGCTTGAGCCTCATTATACGCTTATTGTATTATAATACATTAGTATCAAAATGACATGCCCAAAGCCGCCACGACAGTTCCTGGAAATCCCCTCCCCTTCCCCAAAATAGTTGGGATAATCCTCCCACTTGTTAGCCTATCAATTGTACCCTGGGGACTCTCGCCTTCCGAGATGGCCCACACTCTGTCTATGGAGTGCGTATCTCCCTGAATAAATCTGCTTTCACTCTAAACAAATAAATAAAATAAAAATAAAATAAAATGGAGAAAACAGTATGGCATGGATGAGTATGTTTGTTAGGGACCCCTTGATCGAGACCACCTGCCCTGGCCAGGCACGCTGGCATGAGTCGTCTCACAACAGGAGGTCCCAATAAGGAACACAGCACTGACAAGCTGCCACCAAAACCAACTGGAGAAATTCAGGAGGGGCCAACCTCCCAGAAACCCTCACACTGGAAACCAACTTGACTGAGAGATATGTGTGCCAGGAAGGGCCCTGAGTTGGACCAAATATGGGCACGAGCAAGATGATTGGCCAGAGACAACCCAGAAACTAACCCCATCACCATAAAACCTGAGACTGAGAGCCACAAGGCAGAGCAGTCCTCCTGGGTTCCCCTACCCTGCTGTTCTCCCCTAGAGCACCCCTTTTCAATAAAGTCTTTTGCCTTATATCAGTATGTGTGTCTCCTCGGACAATTCATTTCCAAGTGTTAGACAAGAGCCCACTCCTGCTCCCCCTAGCCCCGTAACACCTCGTGACACACATATTTACAGAATGGAGAGAAGTTGGATGTGATTAAGTACTATAGCTTGTGAACGAGACCAGTAGGGTGTGAAACTGAAAAGGTAAAGTTAGAGTCATTCATTCATATTAATGGAGTGACTCTTATGTCCCAGGCACTGTGCTAAGATTATAGTGTAAATCCATTAGGTTATTTTATTGGTCCATGAGGGATCTGTTGGTAACTTGGACTAGAATGGTGGTGGTGGATAGAGGTGTGGAAAGAAGAAGAGGAAACAAAATTTTGACCATGGTCTAGAATAAGAAATATTCTTTTCCATTTCAACCCAGTGTATGCATGCACATGTAAGTCTATAATGAAAATATATATTTGTGACTTAAAATTGACACTGATCTCTTTCAGCTTTAGTTTACTATATTCCTTTTCATTAAAATAAAAAAAAATGATGGTCCTGACCCTTTTAACTTATATCAAAACTTGGGACCTGCAGCTTGCGAATCCCTGGATAGATAATTATGAATGATAATTAAATCCTTAATTTACTGGTTAAGGAAGTAAGGGGGTGATGAGGGAAAAGTATCAAGCCTTGCTCTAGAGCATTTTGCTTCTCAAAACAGGATAGCAAGTAGCAACTTATATTAAATAGACTAGGCTTTGGAATGAGTTTATGATTTAGGTTGTGGACAAGTTGATTTTGAGGATCTTTTGCAACATTCAAGGACATGTGTCAAGTGGGCAGTTTGATCATAGGGTCCAGGGCCCAGTGCAATGGCCTAGTGTGTAGATGCTGATTTCTGAGTCAACTGTATGTACATGGTCATTGTTCTGTAGATGTGGTTACAATCACCTAGGAAGAGATCAGAGACCAGAGGAGAAGGCTGACCCCTAAGCTTTGAGGAGCTGCTGACCTTTAAATGGCTGCTTGCAACTGAATCAACCCAAGGGAGACAGTGAGGGAGCATCTAAGAAGACAGGGAAACACCAGGCAGAAGTTGTGTCAATAAAAGCAGCACAAGAAAGTGCTTTAGGAAGGAAAAGTGTCATTGGTGACATTTCAGTACAATAATAAAAGTGGAAGGCAGATTGCCTTGCGCTAAGCAGTGAGTGTGCGGTAAGAAAAAGGAGAAAGCACAAACAGGTCTCTTGAGAAATCTGGTGTGAGTGGAAAGGGCAATGAGGTCGGAGGCAGTTGGGTACAGACCCTACAGGGCCTTGTTAGTTTTGCTAAGAAAATTGGAATTTGCCCCATTATCATTGGGAGTTAACACATTTTTTACACAGGAGTATGACACAATGGTTTTCAAGAAATAGATAAATAACTGATAAGAATGTGAGGTAGATGGGCCATGTTTGGAAACACACTGGCAGTGGGAAAGCTATTTAAAAGTTGACTGCCACAATCCAGGTTAGAGAGGGCAGCAGTTGAGGATCATTTAAACAAGATATGTTATAACTGTAAACTGAAAGTCTGTTTTCTCATACTTTGTCCTCTCATCCTTACATCCAATCAGTTTATTCATTTCCATTAATATATGGTACTAAATTTAAAATAATCCCTATAGAAAAGACTTTTTCCCCCAAGGGCTTTTAAAATGAAGTGCAATGTTCTCAGTAAAATAATCGTGGAAAGAAGTAGAGCAGTTTTAAAAAGAACTAGTGGGAAACAGAAATAATTAACTTTCAAAATTCAAGGCAGGAAAACAACTGACATGTTCTCAATCTACTCAGGATTTAGGTTCAGTTCCCGTTAATAAGTCATTTACCAAAGGAACAAAATTATAATACATTTCAGTACATTAAAAAATAAATCTTATCTACTCTAAATAGGGATAATAAAATGCTTTCTTTTAGTTGACACAGAAAGCAAGTAGCTCTTAGAATACCCTATGTTTTTCTCATTTTTAATAAATAGTGGAGCAACTAAAAATCATAGTCTAGATAAAATCACGCTTTCCTGTTCGATGAAAGTGTTAAAAGTTTGAAATGAGTAACCATAATAAGTAATTTTTAAAAATCCACTCCAAGTATCTGTTTTCTGTTTTTTTCCCTTTAGCTTTCCCCTAGACAATTTCCCATAACACGAGGACATGTCAAAAACACTTTTGAAAATTGACAGTGTTTTAGAATTAATGAACTACATTCCAGAAATATAAATTTGACTTAGCTAAAGGGCATAAAAATAAAATTTTCAAGACAAGCCCAAATGATCAGGAATGTAGTTAACAAATAAAGCAGAGAATAAATGGACAAGTTATGATTTCAAATATGAAGGTTATTGTATTTTTAATAATTTTACCTTCTTAATATATTGATATGATGCCAGGCCCTGTCAACAAGGCATTTGAGTTCCACTGCGATAGTGGACATCGATTTTTACTGATACTCCTTAGAATGGAAGAAGGAAAGGTAAATAGTATTATATTATTCAAGAGACAAAAATGCTTTAAGAATAGGGAAGCTGTGATGGAAAGAAAATAGATTTTGTGGCTTTCTTGTGTGTGTGCTTAATAAGATGATCAAGATATCGAAATCAATTTTGATTAAAAAAATCTACTACCTCCCTCAGGAGTCATTAAAGTTGAAAAAAAATCAACCGTATGGAAGGTGATGTTAGAATAGTTGGGAGATTTCTCCTGCTGATTGACAGCTGTGAAGTCAGCAAGAGAAAAAAATTAAGTGGCTGAACAAATTTGTATTGTTAATATGGCTAAATGTTCAATTTCATATATTTGTTTGAATGCTCTAAACACTTTTGATGGTAAGTGTTGGGAGAGTGGAAGGTGGAGAATAAAAGCAGTGGACTTGGTCATGTTGAAATTAAACATTTTAATCATATCCATAAACACTTCTTATTTTTGTTACTTTTTAAAAATTAATTTATGCCGTGTAGTATAAAAATGGAACAACACAATAGGGAAGAGAAAAGAGTAACCATCTCGCCCAGACTCTTAATTACAGAACAGATTCTTATAGGAAATGCAATTATTTTGAAATATTTCTGTTATCAGTATTTTGTGATTATCTTCAAGTTATAAAAATATCACTATTTATTGATGTTCATACATTCCTGTCCCAATAGATAAGAATTTTGTTTATTCAAATGCCTCAATAATTCCTCCTTCTACTTCTGTATTTTGTTATATTACTGATTTTAGTTCCTTTAATGGATACCTTTGTAACTACATGGATAACTATGGATAATTTTGTACATTTAAAATTCATCAACACTCCATGGTGTCTTTTGAGATGCTGCTTTTTAAGATGAGAACATTAATTTTCTGAATGTAACCTCTCCTCTACTCAAGTTCTACTTCCAAATTCTGTCACATCCTATTTCTGTTCTATAACAAAAATCAAGTCCTTCATCCTGGTTCTAAAAGTTGACAGCCAACAAAATGTTTACATAATGATGATCAGGTGAATATTTTTTACCAAGGATGAAGCAGTGTGCTATCGTTACCCTTCCTTCTCTTCAGTTCTGCTGTTATAAGCCTTATGCCACACACAAAAACTGGTATTTCTAATATCAAAGAAAATTATTTCCCTGTCATTCTTGCCTATCAATTGTTTATATTAAGTCGCATTCTATTTTGTTTCATACTTAGATCATGTTTTTCTTGGACATGTTTTTGTTTTTCCTGGAATTTGAGATTGCCTTCTATTTTTTCTTATTGAGAGATAAAATCAATACCACATTTATTTCTAACTTCTTCCAAGTTCCTACAAATATTAATCTTCTTTTGTACTATACTCTTCTCTTACATTGAAAACATTCTTCTTAGAAGCAACTGGCTTCTAGATCAAATTTGGAAAGATTAATTGTAGGTCTCCAGCATGGCTAAGAATTTTTTAAGTGGACTCTTAAGGAAGACCAGCATTTCTTGTATGCTACATCTTTTTCCTTCTTGTTTCCCAGCCTTGTTTTGCTAGTGTACAACTTCAAAACCTTCCTCATGGAGGATGCTTGTAAGATAAAACTTACAAATCTTAAAAAAAAATTTTATTCATACTCATGCTTGATGCATGTTTTGGCTAAAAATATAATTTCAATTTATTAAATATATCCCTCCCTCCATACTTTAAAAAATTCTGTTCTCTATCTTCTAGGATATATTGTTTTTGTGAAAAAATTAGATGCAAGACTGATCTTGTTTCTTTTAAAAGATGTTTTTTCTCTGTGAAACTTTCTAGCATCTTGTTTTGATATACTCAGTACTTTAGTAATTGATAATAGTTCTAGGTGTATGTCTTTCACAAATTCTTACTAAATGGCACTTAAAGTGTCCTTTAAATATGAAAACATAGAGTAATCTGTTTTATTTAAGATTTGGGGAAATTCTTCCATTATTTCTTCGGTAATTTTTTAATTGGTTTTTTTCCCCTACTTTTTTTTCTTGAAAACTAGCTAGTCAGATATTAAATTTTCTGGATTAACACTTTATGTCCCTTAGCTTAAGCTCTTGGAGAGGTCCTCATTTTATCTTCCCAGTGTTCTACTGATTTTTTTGTTGTTCTATTGATTTTAATTTAATTAATCATCCTTAAAACAAATCCTGACTCTTTTTTCTTATAGTTTTTTGGGTTGTTTCTTACTGTTGACTTTTCTTCCTTCACATATTACTTACTGAAACTTTTCTGAGTAGAGGTGGGTTTTCTTGATTTTTTAAAATGTCCATTTCCATGAATATTTGCTTCTTTTGAGGTTAATTTTATCTAGGTCTTTATTTTCATGCTGGAGGCTTGCTTCAAATATCTAGTCATCTTTGTTGTTTTATTTTATACTGAGAGATGAGGATGACAGAGAGGAAGCCTGAAGATGTTAAAAAAAAAAACTTGCTTTAGTATGAGTGAGAAAGATGCTGGCCTTACCCTTGAGGTTCTCAAAGATGCCAGAATTATTAGTGCTTTATTCTAGAATGACAATATCCATCTAAGGTGTCTTAGTTTCCAAAACTGTTTGACAGTTTTTATAGAGAACAACTCTCCAATGTGCTGCCTGGAGGTAAACTCCTGGTCTGCACAAGTTGGGAAGAGGCAGGAATCGATAGGGAATCTATGATTTCCTCTATATTTTAAAGGAATTAATTTATCCTTTAATATTTCACCGTGTTTTCACTCCCACCCTCTGTTGTTCTCTGCATGTCTCATTAAACATGTTTCCTTGTCTATGTAGTCCCCACCTCTTGCATTATGGATTTCGTATTTTATTTCAGTTTAATCATTTCCATCCTTTTATCTACTTTCCATCTTCACCATGAATCCCTTCTTTTTCTTTTTGTTATTATGGATTTATGACTTTTAATTCATTTACTGTGTCCTTTTAATGGTGTCTCAGAAGAGGTGAGAAAAATGTGTATGTCGAGTCAGAGGCCTTGAGCGAGAAGACCTCATCTCTGTAGGGACAATTTTTAAAAACATGATTTTGAGCTTGTAATGTCTCTGTACTTTTGATTATACTGATAGCTTAAATTCACCTGTGAGCACAAATGCAATTGGTTCTCAAAAGACTCTATTCACTCAACTGCTTCTCATTGACTTGTACTTTTATTTTGCCTGCTTCAACTTTAGCTTTGAAGAACTTTGGAGAAGAGAAAGGCATTCCACACCAGGTGATGCTGGGAAAGGTGATATTCTCAGTTAATTCCTAAGGACATAATCTAGTCCCCCTATGGCCTCGGAGGTTAAGTCTTTTCCCAGATGCAGAGTTCTCTGGAGCTCCAAAGTGAAGCATGTTCCAGAAGCACTGTGTTTCCAGACAGCGGCAGTTATGCGCAGAGGTGATGGTCTAGGATAGGAATCCTAATTGCTTGTGGCAGCAGGACTGACAGTGGAGGAGACTTTATCAGTGGTGTTTTCACTGTGTTCACATAAGCCTACCTCAGTGGCTGTCAGCCCTGGAAGACATCACGCTTTTAGACTGGCCCTTATCTAACTTTAATCATCCACCCCAGAAGGGGATGAGTGGAGGCTTTGTAGAAAGAGATAGTCAGATTGCCTTGCTCTCCCTGGCTGCTTCTTAAAGTAACATAAGTTAAACACATTTATTAAGGTTGTAAATAAGTAAGCAAGTGCAAACACAGGCCTTCGCCCCCATCCTTCCCCCTCCACCCCTTTCTCATGAAGGGAGAGCTGCACGCACAGAAGTGTGTGGCTGGATGGAGGCCCAGAAATCTGGAAAGTGTATTATGTGGGATCCCCGCGGAGAAGCACTTGGCTGCTGGCAGCCCTGGCTCTGGTTTCCACACACCATCAATCTGGTGCCTGGCGGTCACTGCTCCCTCCTCACCTCACCTCATGCAGAGAGCAGACAGCTCAACTATTTGTCTCATGCTGCAGCAGCCAAGCCATTTGAGGAAGGGAAGAAGAGGGAAAGGAAGAATGATGGGGGTGGGGAAAAATAACAACCTTCCAACAGGCCACCAGTCCTTTCAACTGTCAGCTGGTTCCTGAACAGCTTCAACTCGGACCTTCGGATGTAGATGGTGGGAGGAGGAGAGGAAAGCAGAGGTGACTCACAGTGCAAGGGCCAGTATCTCGACCAACCTTCGGGGTCAGTTCACAGTGGACATAAATGAAACTTCGGGTGTTCTCGGGAAGGAGGGTAGATTTGGGAAACAGTCCTTGAGGCTACTTTGCAAGAATAGGAGAACAGGAGCTAAGTCTGTCACTAAACCTCTGGAGTTCTGATTTATTCCCTTTGTACAGAACAGGAAACTGAGTCAGGCAGAGGTCGGTTCAGCCATGAAAATCCCACACCTATTACCAGGACCGGTAACATATACGTGAGGCATCCTGTTATTCGAATAACAGGTATGTGTTTTCTTAGACTTCTGAAACTGCCTCGACAGTCTGAAAAAAGAAATAAGGAAAATGCTGTTTCTGTAGAAGGAGAATTTTCTCAGGCCTTATGATGTCTATTATCTGAGATGTTCTTACTTCTGGTTTTTCTAGAAGAGTATTATGTATGCTTGTACCTTTTTGACTGCTACCCCAGCAGTGGCGGGAAGAAAGCCAGATGATGATTTAGGGTCTTGAGGACATCTAAACTCTTGCTCCCGCTAGCTTCAACTTCGACCTTAACCTCAGTCCTAATATTTTCTTGCAATAGGAAGGGACCCAGGCTTGCTTGATCAGTTTTTCCATGTCTGGTCTAAGGTCTGAGACCTGGATCCTACTTGACTAGTGAGTAATTTGTGAGCCATAATGAACACAAATTATAACAGTAAGAAAATCTGCAATAGGTGCCAGAGACTTGTAACAACCAAGGATGAACATTTCTATTTTCGCTAATTTCCTTTACTCAGACTGGAAGGTTGTGTGAGAAAAGAAAACGTTTTTCAGTGATTTAAAGGAAACACAAAAGCATAGATTTATCCCTGAAAAAAACTGTCTCATGTAAATGTATGCTCAATAATTTTTTCTTTTTTTCCCCACTAAAACTCTTGGGTTTGTGCTTTCTGGCCACAGCCTAAGAGTGTTTGTTCTCAGTCATGACACCACTCAAGTTTTCTCACTCTTCTGTGAATGCAAACCCTGCCTTCTACTTTGGAGCCTCTCATTTTTATATTGACAGACTTGGGTGAAATTTTAATGTCAGCAGAAAACAGCTTTATTCAGCCAATGGTTATTTAGAATCTCATGAGATTAGGAGAATTGCAATACCTGACTTAAACATATAAACGCTTCACTCCCTGGGCTCAGTGTCTTTGGTTTCCAAGAACATTACAGAAGGTTTATTATACGTTCAAGCTTGGCAATGCTTTATGCACAGGAGCTTTCAAACTGGCAGTGGGTCTGGAGGTAATGAAACTGCAAGAACAACACATAGCAGGAAATGGTTCACTGGTTTTGAGGCTTCATTTATTCCAAAGAAAAGAGCAATGTTACTGTAACGAAGGTTCGCAGTATTTGTGTTAGAGCAATTGCAAAAATCTTATCTTCAACGTGTGCATAAAAGGAGAATGAAAATTCGTTTAACTTTTAAAGGGAAAAAAGTCATTTAACCACTGAGCCTGTTGTATTTCTTTCATAAAGGTATTTTAATACAATATATTTTTGTGCTTTATATGAAAACAATCACAGTCTAAATGCTCTGCCTTAATCAACTAAAGACAGCAAAACATTATTTCATTCTTTATTATCAAAGGATCAAGGAGATTAGCATTCAAAAATGATGAAGATACTGATATTTATTTATTCCCAACAAAATTATTATAGCTGTTTCCTAAACCCTAGTTTGCCACCTCCTTTCCCCTAACTTTTCAAAATCTGAGCCTCTGTTAGTATTTTGTCTCATAACATTCATTTTCTTTATTCTTTCCTAGTTCAAGGAAGAGTATTTTTGAAGCCTAATTCAAAAGGATTGCACCCCCCTCATCACACCTGTTGGACTTTAAACAAATCACACCCAGAGAATGAGTAGAAATAATCTTTTTTGTCGTTAGGAGAAGGGGGGTAGAGATGGATGCAAACTGAAATAAAAAATAAATCCTAGCTCTGTAATCTACAATCTCATTGGCATGATTCCAATGCCAAGATCCCTTTCTATAAAGTCTGCTCTTGGGAATATGTGATTATTATAAAGGTCCATGCCAAAACATTTTATTACAGATAATTGTGTACATTCTGATTCCAATCAATGAGCTCCTTGAGGCCAAACGTCATATTCCCTCTAGACTGTCTCCTTTGTTTCTAAGTGACTAACACCTAGGTCAGAGGCTGTGGCATTTTCACTACTCAGTGACTACTAACTGGTGTTTTTCTGACTGAGGACATTTGTGAGTTTCTTATTTACTTCTGTCACCCAGAACAAGAGTATTCAGCCAATAAACACTTACTGATTTTATTTATATATTGGTGCTCTTGCAGATTACTGTTAAATTGGCAATACTAGAGTTAACTTCAAAGAGTACATTCTAGGTTTGGTTCAGACAAACATGGAAAAGTTCAGTTCTTGATGTGGAACCTGCTGACTTGATGAAGTTTTCCTAAGAAAAATACTTGAATAGGTTCACCCACTAAACTTTTTTTCATTACTGTTTATTGAAATTTCTACCTCTAATCAGTTCCATTTCAGAGAATAAAAGGAAAACTTCTATTCCTATTCAAGAAGTTCACGGCAAATGGTTAGATTGATTTAAGAAGGTTAATGATTAGAAGTAATTGGGGAAGATTTTCGTTTATCCCTAAATGAAGCACCTTGGTCTTCTAAGAGTGGACCCTAGAATTAATCATTCTTTTCATTATTAGGTTAAATAGTTCATTTTATTTGACTGGATTTTCCAAGCACAGTTTTGTCTTCTGGCTAATTGTTGAGCTCAGCGCAGGGAAGGTAAATAACACCAAGCCTGCTCCATATGCAGGTGTTACTTTGGTCTATAGAAATACCTGGTTTAACTTGGCATGACTGGTTCTTTTATTTGGAAGATCTAGTAAAGAAAGCGGCACTGTTTCCTCAGTTGTGTTTGATTGCTTTCATTAAAAATAAAATAATCACCCTGATACCAAAACCAGAAAAAGATATCACAAAAAAAGAAAATTATAGACCAATATCACTGATAAAACATAGATGCAAAAATCCTGAAAAAAATACTAGCAAACAGAATCCAACAGCACATTAAAAGGATCATACACCACGGTCAAGTGGGATTTATCCCAGGGATGCAAGGATTCTTCAATATATGCAAATCAATCAATGTGATACACCACATTAACAAATTAAGGAATAAAAACCATATGATGTGATCATCTCAGTAGATGCAGAAAATGCTTTTGACAAAATTCAACACCCATTTATGATAAAAACTCTCCAGAAAATGGGCATAGAGGGAACTTACCTCAACATAATAAAGGCCATATACAACAAACCCACAGTAAGCATCATATTCAATGGTGAAAAACTGAAAGCATTTCCACTAAGATCAGGAACAAGACAAGGATGTCCACTCTCACCACTCTTATTCAATATAGTTTTGGCAGTCTTAGCCAGAGAAATCAGAGAAGAAAAAGAAATAAAAGGAATCCAAATTGGAAAAGAAGAAGTAAACCTGTCACTGTTTGCCAAAGACATGACACTAAACATAGAAAATCCTAAAGATGTCACCAGAAAACTACTAGAACTAATCAACGAATTTGGTTAAGGTTGCAGGATACAAAATTAATGCACAGAAATCTCTGGCATTCCTATACACCAACAATGAAAAATCAGAAAGAGAAATTAAGGAAACACTCCCATTTACCACTGCAACAAAAAGAATAAAATATCTAGGAATAAACCTGCCTAAGGAGGTGAAAGACTTGTACTCAGAAAACTATAAAACACTGATGAAAGAAACCAAAGATGACATAAACAGATGGAGAAATAGACCATGTTCTTGGATTGGAAGAATCAATATTGTGAAAATGACTATACCACCCAAAACAATCTACAGATTGAATGCAATCCCTATCAAACTACCAATGGCACTCTTCACAGAATTAGAACAAAAAATGTTACAATTCGTATGGAAACACAAAAGTCCCCGAATAGACAAAGCAATCTTGAGAAAGAAAAACGGAGTTGGAGGAATCAGGTTCCCCGACTTCAAACTATACCACAAAGCTATAGTAATCAAGACAGTATGGTACTGGCACAAAAACAGATATACAGATGAATGGAACAGGATAGAAAGCCCAGAGATAAACCCACGCACATATGGGCACCTAATTTACTACAAAGGAGGCAAGAACATACAATGCATAAAAGACAGCCTCTTCAATAAGTGGTGCTGGGAAAACTGGACAGCTAAATGTAAAAGAATGAAATTAGAAGACTACCTAACACCATACACAAAAATAAACTCCAAATTGATTAAAAACATAAATGTAAGACCAGACACTATACAACTCTCAGAGGAAAACATAGGAAAAACACTCTTTGACATAAACCACAGCAAGATCTTTTTTTTAAAATAAATAAATTTATTTCTTTATTGGCTGCATTGGGTCTTCATTGCTGCAAGCGGGCTTTCTCTAGTTGCAGCGAGTGGGGGCTACTCTTCGTAGCACGGGCTTCTCATTGTGGTGGCTTCTCTTGTTGCAGAGCATGGGCTCTAGGCACACGGGCTTCAGTAGTTGTGGCACGTGGGCTCTAGAGCGCAGGCTCAGTAGTTGTGCGCATGGGCTTAGTTGCTCCACGGCACGTGGGATCTTCCCGGACTAGGGCTTAAACCTGTGTCCCCTGCATTGGCGGGCGGATTCTTAACCACTGCACCACAAGAGAAGTCCAGCAAGATCTTTTTTGACCCACCTCCTACAGTAACAGAAATAAAAACAAAAATAAACAAATGGGACTTAATTAAACTTAAAAGCTTTTGCACAGCAAAGGAAACCATAAACAAGACAAAAAGACAACCCTCAGAATGGGAGAAAATATTTGCAAATGAAACAACAAAGGATTAATCTCCAAAATATAAACACCTCATGAAGCTCAAACAAACAATCCAGTTAAAAAATGGGCAGAAGACCTAAATAGACATTTCACCAAGGAAGACATACAGATGGCCAAGAGGAACATGAAAAGATGCTCAACATCATTAATTATTAGAGAAATGCAAACCAAAACTATAATGAGGTATCACCTCACACCGGTCAGAATGGCCATTATCAAAAAATCTAGAAACAATAAATGTTAGAAAGGGTGTGGTGAAAAGGGAGCCCTCCTGCACTGTTGGTGGGAATGTAAATTGATACAACCACTAAGGAAAACAGTATGAAGGTTCCTTAAAAAGCTAAAAATAGAACCTAGCAATCCCACTCCTGGGCAAATACCCTGAGAAAACCATAATTCAAAAAGAGACATGGTATGGTACTGGCACAAAAACATAAATATAGATCAATGGAACAGGATAGAAAGTCCAGAGATAAACCCATGCACCTATGGTCACCTTAATAAAGGAGGCAAGAATACACAATGGGGAAAAGACAGCCTCTTCAATAAGTGGTGCTGGGAAAACTGGACAGCTACATGTAAAAGAATGAAATTAGAACACTCCCTAACACCATACACAAAAATAAACTCAAAACGGATAAAAGACCTAGATGTAAGGCCAGACACTATAAAACTCTTTGAGGAAAACATAGGCAGAACACTCTATGACATAAATCACAGCAAGATCCTTTTTGACCCATTTCCTAGAGAAATGGAAATAAAAACAAAAATAAACAAATGGGGCCTAATGAAACTTAAAAGCTTTTGCACAGCAAAGGAAACCATAAACAAGATGAAAAGACAACCCTCAGAATGGGAGAAAATATTTGCAAATGAAGCAACTGACAAAGGATTAATCTCCAAAATTGACAAGCAGCTCATGCAGCTCAATATCAAATAAACAAACAACCTAATCCAAAAATGGGCAGAAGACCTAAATAGACATTTCTCCAAAGAAGATATACAGATTGCCAACAAACACATGAAAGAATGCTCAACATCATTAATCATGAGAGAAATGCAAATCAAAACTACAATGAGATATCATCTCACACCAGTCAGAATGGCCATCATCAAAAAATCTACAAACAACAAATGCTGGAGAGGGTGTGGAGAAAAGGGAACCCTCCTGCACTGTTGGTGGGAATGTAAATTGATACAGCCACTATGGCGAACAGTATGGAGGTTCCCTGAGAAACTAAAAATAGAACTACCATATGACCCAGCAATACCAATACTGGGCATATACCCTGAGAAAACCATAATTCAAAAAGAGTCATGTACCACAATGCTCAATGCAGCTCTATTTACAATAGCCAGGACATGGAAGTAACCTAAGTGTCCATGAACAGATGAATGGATAAAGAAGATGTGGCACATATATACAATGGAATATTACTCAGCCATAAAAAGAAACGAAATTATTTGTAGTGAGGTGGATGGACCTAGACTCTGTCATACAGAGTGAAGTAAGTCAGAAAGAGAAAAACAAATACCGTCTGCTAACACATATATGTGGAGTCTAAAAAAAAATGATCATGAAGAACCTAGGGGCAGGACGGGAATAAAGACACAGACCTACTAGAGAATGGACTTGAGGACACGGGGAGGGGGAAGGGGAAGCTGGGACGAAGTGAGAGAGTGGCACGGACATGTATACACTACCAAACGTAAAACAGATAGCTAGTGGGGAGCAGCCGCATAGCACAGGGAGATCATATCAGTGCTTTGTGACTGCCTAGAGGGGTGGGATAGGGAGGGTGGGAGGGAGGGAGACACAAGAGGGAAGAGATATGGGGATATATGTATAGCTGATTCACTTTGTTATACAGCAGAAACTAACACACCATTGTGAAGCAATTATACTCCAATAAAGATGTGAAAAATTTTTGAGAGACTAAAAACAAACAAACAAACAGAGAAGTTACTGATGATGGCACTACCAGAGCCTGGGGACATGGGAGCCTCCAAATCCACGCAGTTTCCTCTAGCTTGCTTCTTGCTAGGCCCCCATTCCCTCAGATTCAGGGCCTGGATTTTAGGCATGTGACCCTGGGCAAGTCAGATTTAGGCTGGCCATTCCTGGAGGAAGCTCCCAGATCCTGAAGACACTAGGGGTCTGCCTCAACAGGGCTTGGGGCAGGGAAAGCCTCCCAACCCATCCACGCATCTTGAGCCAGCCAGCTGCTCTGCCCTCGTCCCTTTAAACCAGGGCCTGAATACTAGGCCACCAAGCCCCAGAGAGGCTGGAAGCTGACCTAGACTTGTGTGTTCTGAAAGGCAGGAGACTCCAACAGACCCTTGGGTGTAAGGGAAGACTGTTTCCTCAACCCACTCACATCCCTTAAGCTAACTGCAAGTTCTTCCCCGAACGCATCACGCTCTAGGGTCTCCATATCTGGTCTAGTAATGGTCAATCCATGCTCATAGTGACCCTCTTTATCTAGAAGGTATCCTCTGCCCTCAATCTCTGCTGTTGCCACAAACAAAACCCCAAACCTCTATGTTTTGATTTGTTTATGGATAGAAAAATTAACATCCTCACTAAGTTAGATACCCATGTGGGTGAACTAAAAAACATCCCTAAGAAACTTACCAACATGACTGATGGACTCCCAATGGCAGGTGCAGCAGGGCTGAAGAGGTCAAACCCAAACCTGGGTATGCAAACACTGTGATTATGTGAGCATTTGGCTTCAGGGTATAAATCCTATTTATACCCTGCTTTTTTTCCAACTAAAATAGTGTGTGTGTGTGTGTGTGTGTGTGTGTGTGTGTGTGTGTGTGTGTTTTCTCATTATATCTTCTGACTGGTCATTGCTAGTCTGAAGGAATGCTACTGATTTTTTTAAAGAAACTATTAAGAATGATGTTAGTTATTGATTTAAAATTGATATAATATTTATCAGGTTAAAGAAATATCTTTTTATTTCTTAGTGTACCCAAATATATAAAATCTAGAATGGGTGAAGCATCTTATTGAATTTCTTCTGTTTTTTTCTTAGTGATCCAGTAGATTTCCAGATTTTAACTTCTTACACTGGAGGAATGTATGTACTTGGTTATAGTAAATTCTGTTTTCATTAAGCTGTTATACATTTATTAAGCTGTTATATAGAAATGAAACTTTTTTTTCTGGGATACCTAGGGACAGAGTTCTGTGGAATACCAATTGGGGACAAATTGGTCTATGGGTTTCTTTTCTTGTTCTAACTTTGCCAGGTTTACTACCAAAGCTACGTTAACTTTATAGAATCTAGACATGAATAAAACTTTGTCAATATTTTGGTTTAATTATAAAATATTAAAATAACATATTTTTCATGATTATAAAGCTACCACATGTTCATTACAGAACATTGGGAAAATACCAAAAATCAGAGAACAAAAATATTTGTCACCTATATGTATTCCCCAAATTAGAGATAATTGTGGTTAACATTCCAATCAATTTTAATTTATCTATATCTATATAGGTATCTACCTTAGATTTATGTATGTTCAGATATTTATAAAACTGAAATTATTGTGTGTATTGTGTACAGTTCTATGTTGTATTCTTTTTGCAGTGATTTATATTTTGGACACTTTACCATGTCATTAAATATTCTTTAAACATTAAAAAAAAAAAGAGAGAGACATGTACCACAATGTTCATTGCAGCACTATTTACAATAGCCAGGACATGGAACCAACCTAAATGTCCATCGACAGATGAATGGATAAAGAAGATGTGGCACATATATACCATGGAGTATAACTCAACCATAAAAGAAACGAAATTGAGTTATTTGTAGTGAGGTGGATGGACCTAGAGTCTCTCATACAGAGTGAAGTAAGTCAAAAAGAGAAAAACCAATACCGTATGCTAACGCATATATATGGAATCTTAAAATAAAAAATGGTGCTGATGAACCTAGTTGCAGGGCAGGAGTAAAGACGCAGACATAGAGAATGGACTTGAGGATATGGGGTGGCAGGAGGAAGCTGGGGCAAAGTGAGAGTAGCATCGACAGATATACACTACAGAATGTAAAATAGATAGCTAGTGGGAAGCAGCCGCATAGCACAGGAGATCAAGTTGATGCTCTGCAATGGCCCAGATGGGTGGGATAAGGAGGGAGGGAGGGAGGTTCAAGAGGGAGGGGATATGGGGACATATGTATGCATATGGCTGATTCACTTTGTTGTACGACAGAAACTAGCAGTACTGTTAAGCAATTATACTCCAATAAAGATCTATTAAAAAAATATTCAGCTGTGGAGCACTTGAACTTCACACTGAACGTTTAGGGTAGTGATTCTAAGTGACATAGAGAGGGAGTCTGGTGATGTACTACAAGAATTTAAATTGCCTTTACTGACTTGTTTTGATGCCTTTGGAACATGGAATTTCAGTGGTGAAATTTGTACCTAATATGGTGACATTTTTACCTAATATGTTGATATTTGTACTAAATTTGTGTATTGAGAGTGTGAAAGTAAGGACAAAAGGATTCCCATGGAAGGGGCTGTAATCGTACAGCATATCCAAATTCACCATTTGGCCAAGGAATCATTCTTAGAGTTGTATATGTATACCTGTATACTTATAAAAGTCAGGCTAAGCAGACATATGGGGATATTTAGCACCTTTTCAAACTTAATGAGTGAATGCAATAAGGAAACTATGCAGCAACTTTAAGGGAACACAGTTTATATCAAGTTTACATCCAAGCCTTCCATAACTAGACCTTGTGATCCTCAGGTGGTTAGACTCCAGATCCTTTAAAACTCCCCTTGGAAGATGAGATTTAACATTTTAGCCTTAGACTAGCCTCAATTTCCAAAAAGCTCAACTTCTGGAACGTAAAATCAGAAATAAATATGTATGGTTGACTCATTCATTCTCCCACTCACTTGTTCATTTATTCGTTGTATAGAGATGAATAATATACCATTTTTCTTCAAGGTGATTAAATTCTAGTGAGGGGGCAAAATAATAGAAATATAACAATATAGAAGGATAATAAAATGACAAATAAAATGAAAAAACAGAAGATGTTACTTAACGTGTTCTACGTGATCAAGGAGGCTTTTTTTTGATGGTGGCAATATTTGAGATCATTTTTGAAGAATGTGTGGAAATTTTCCAGGCTTTCATGTCTACAAGAACAGTTTTGACAGACAGAGAAGTATTTAGTGTAAATTAATTGTCAAGATGATATATTCTAAGATATACAAAGAGCTTGATTTGCATGGAATGCACAGTGTTTGGTTGCCTTTGAATATGACTCTAAAGATATGTCTGGAAAAGTAAACATGAGTCAGATGATGAAGGCTATATAGTCATATGTGCCAAAATAAAGGGCAATATTTTGTCCTCCTTCTTGAGAAGGAGATTTAATTAAAGAGACAAGCTGCAGAAAGGGTACTGAATAGGTGAAGCACATGGGACTTTTTACGGGGTAAAACTATTCTGCATGATACTATAATTGTGGTATGTGACAGTATGCACTTGTCAAAACTCACTGACACAGACAGTGAACTTTAATGTATACAAATCAAAAAAAATATTTAGGAGTTCAATGGATCTTAGGAGGGACTGCAGAATGCAACAAAACAATCTAACAAAGCAATCTAACCGTACTACAAATGTATGAAACAACCTCACTGAAAAGAGTAGGGAAAAGTTACTGACAGAGTTATTTAACTTTGGAAATGAGTGAGTCTCAAAAATCAAGGTAAAAGGAGCTATACAGAAGCACTGTACTGTAGTTGATAATGTTGATAAAGCGAGTAGGAGGTTACAGATACACAAAGGGGGAAGGCTAGAATGACCCATAGATAATAGATTAGGATTGGAGATATCAGAATGAACTCGTGTTCAGTTTAATTTGGATGCAGATGGTTACATACAGAAACATATATATATTTATGAGTATATACATGACTTGGTATATATACATTTTTTTCTCTTCTCTACCAGCGGAGAAGGTTATAACACTTTAGTAGGAATGAGCACGCCTAGCACCCAGATCTTGATGTCTAATACCATTCTCCAGAAGAACGAAGATTTCTTGGAGAAATGGATGATTCCAGGAGTGAGGCAGAAAATATGTAAGGTGAGCCTGGAGCATTACGTAGTGCCAGAAAATAAGTAGTGTTAAAAAAAATAAGCAAAGACACTGATGGACATATGATAAAGGGACACAGGAAACAAATGAAAGTTTCTATTAGCCAAAATACCTTAGAATTGACAATCAAGTGTCAAAATAAATGAATAAATAATTGAAAAATGATAACAGTATATACTGTGTGCTTTTATTTTTTTACAGTTCCTCTACATATCAATTAGAAGATATATACCTTCTGGCATATGAATTACCGTATTTGGTCTAAGTACTGGGGACTCTCCAAACACAATGATAGTAGTTGGGATAAAAAATCTAGAGGAAGACAGGAGAGATAGGAAATGATGAACTTTGGGCTAATCAACTGAAAACATGTGTAGACAGAAGCACAAATTTTCCACTAAGAGATTACCATTGTCACCCAGTAGATTATCCTGAAATAACCAAACATATACTATATAATAAGAAAGATGTTCTTTCTTTTTTAAAAAAAAAAATTTTATTCATTTATTTATTTATGTCTGCATTGGGTCTTCGTTGCTGTGCATGGGCCTTCTCTAGTTGTGGTGAGCGGGGGCTACTTTTCGCTGCAGTGCGCGGGTTTCTCATTGCAGAAGCTTCTCTTGTTGCGGAGCACGGGCTCTAGGTGCGCGGGTTTCAGTAGTTGTGGCTCGTGGGCTCTAGAGCACAGGCTCAGTAGTTGTGGCACACGGGCTTAGTTGTTCAGCAGCATGTGGGATCTTCCTGGACCAGGGATCAAACCCATATCCCCTGCATCGGCAGGCAGATTCTTAATCACTGTGCCACCAGGGAAGTCTGAAAGATGTTATTTCTTAAACCAATTTTGGTGGAGAAAGCATAACTTGGAGGATTTATCTTGCTGAGGCTCTCAGATTTTATTTTTCACTTAATCATTTTTAAGCATTTTTAGAGAATATCTGAAAGTTAGGAATTGACATTCTCTTCACTGTTACGGTGTTTTGTGAATTAGGGCTTTACTGCTGTTTATTGTAACTGTTATAACCATAGAATCCTTTATCTCATGTTCTATATTTTTCCACTCCTGTTATTTGTGTTCTCTTTCACTTTTCAGTCCCTCCCAATGCAGCATCATTAGAGCATCTGGAACTATTGACTATCCTATGAGTTTGGGTTCTGAAACTAGAGCAGTCATCTATGAATCTTTGTTCAACCTCATACTAACCACGTAACCTTGGGAAAGTTACTTAAACTCCATAGCCTCAGTTGCTTTGTCTGTAAAATGGACAGAATTACAGTGCCTACTACATGAAACTGTTTTAGCATTAAACAAGATGATGCACATAAAGTATTTCTTAACAGATATAAAGTAAGTGCTTAACAGATACTGGCTGTCAGTCTTAAACATCCTCAGCAATGGTCTTTGCTGGCCCATCTCCTCCTTTGTCTTCACTTCGCCTCTGCCCCATAAATAGCTCCTCTTCATTCTTAGGTTTCACTACTCATCATTTTACAAATTCTTACTAGACAAGCCTTTGCAGTCAACTTGCCTGCTGACTACTTACAAGTGTCTATCGCAACCCTGGTATGGTTCTTCAGTATGAAGACTTGTTTATTCAATTTTCACAGCATGTTTATTGGTTTTTCAAAGATAGAAACTATATCTTCATTTCTGCACTTCCCTGCAAAGCACTTCATGCCAAACTGGCTATTCAGAAGTGCTAAACTGATATTTATTGAATGAATAGGCCCATCAAACTCATTCCTTCCCTATTGTTTTCTCTCTAGCTTTTGTCTTTACTTTGGTTTATTGTTCTGGGTAAATTCTTAGGGGCAGACAGCTATTTCTGACTTAGTATTTTGTTTCCTACACAGTTCAGAACCAGCCCAGGGTCCTTGATTGAAATGTAAGGATCTCAATAGAAGGATAATCTTAAGAAATATAAAGTGTTAATCAACTGAATATGAAGGAAATGTGCAAGTAAAAAAAATGGGAAAAAAAGAAAAATGAATCAGAAAAAATAACTGATCCACCTTCTCCACCTGAATCTACAAATGATTAACATTACAATTCTTTCTCTTTATTTTAAAATGTTCACACAGAAAAATAGTAAGATGGTAAATCAACTTACTGACATATTGAGTCCCTGGCCAGAAAATTCATCCATCCATGGAGAATTTAGTAAGAATGAAACAGAATGATACCTCATACCTGAAAATTAAACCTTTCTTGCCCCTCATTTATTTCTGAATTCCTGCTTCAGCAGTTTTGGACTCCTAAGGCCAACATCCTACTGCACGTGTTTTCAGGTATTCCTGATACATCACCTGAGGGACATTGTGTCCTGACATCCTTGGCATTATCGTCTAAGGCAAAGAAATGAAAGTTAGGACTCCTTGCCAATAAGCTCGAAAATAAACTGAAAATGACGGCTTGGTCTTGGGTTTTAGGTTTTGGTGCCAAGTTTCAGAATCCAAACCAGTTTTGTAGCCAATTTCTAAACCTCTGAAAATTGGGGTCAATGGAAGGGCAAGAAACCAAAATGCTAATTCAGTTTCGGTCCACACGGTCAAAGCTACACAGATAGATTAAAGGTAAAAACCCTCATCTGTATATTATTTTCCTACAGAAAAAATTAGTTTAATAATTAGTCATACAAAGTATGTCTCACTAACAATTTGATCTACTTAACAATGTAAGTTGTTTGAACTGACTAAACAATTTGATCTATTTAATCAAGTACTCCTTAAATCTTTAAAAATAATCTTCAAGAACAAAGCAGCTGGGACTTCCCTGGTGATACAGTGGTTAAGAATCCGCCTGCCAATGCAGGGGACACGGGTTCGAGCCCTGGTCCGGGAAGATCCCACATGCCGCTGAGCAACTAAGCCTGTGTGCCACAACTACTGAGCCTGCGCTCTGGAGCCTGTGAGCCACAACTAGTGAGCCCACGTGCCACAACTACTAAAGCTTGTGCGACTACAGCCCGTGCTCTGCAACAAGAGGAGCCACTGCAATGAGAAGCCCGCACACCGCAACGAAGAGTAGCCCCCACTCGCCGCAACTAGAGAAAGCCCACGCGCAGCAAAGACCCAACACAGCCATAAATAAACAAATAAATAAATAATTTAAAAAAGGAACAAAGCAGCCTTCTTTAGGAAGATACAAATATGCAATTTTTCTTTTAGTTGTAATTAAAAAAAAATTAAGTGTTATTACAAATAACGTTAAGCATATAGAAAAATTTAAACAATTTTACAGTGAACAATCAATATCTACTCCTTAGATTATACCAATAGCATTAAAATATATTTGCTTTATCATGATATTTTATATCCATCAATCAACCCATCTTTTTAATGCATTTTTTTTTTTTTTTTTTTTGCGGTACGCAGGCCTCTCACTGTTGTGGCCTCTCCCGTTGCAGAGCACAGGCTCCCGACGCGCAGGCTCAGCAGCCATGGCTCACGGGCCCAGCCGCTCCGCGGCATGTGGGATCTTCCCGGACCGGGGCACGAACCCATGTCCCCTGCATCAGCAGGCGGACTCTCAACCACTGCGCCACCAGGGAAGCCCTTTAATGCATTTTTGATTCAAATAAGTTACAGACATTATTACAAATTCCCCTAAATACCTTAACATACATATCATTAATAAGAATTCCATAATTATTTGTAGTTTATTTTTTTCTTCTGAGGTAAAACTTATATACAATTGTGGAGAAAGACTGTCTCCTGCCATTTCAGTAAACAAAGGGTGTCGTGGCCACCAAGCCATCGGCCACTGCAGCTGCACCCTCACCCTCTACCCCCCAGCGGGTGTGCCCTCAGGAGAATTCAGGACAGAGGAAAACACGATACCGGCCCTATAGTTAGTTAAGGTACATAGCAAAGGAATAATTTCAATGAGCCCAGACTCTTGCATCTTCCCATGTATAGAAAAGTACTAAAAATTTAATCTGAGATATCTGTTTTTTGTGATTAGTAGTAATATTTTACCAAGATGTAAATTCAACTACATGTATTTCCATAGCCAAAAAAATAATGTATATACTGGCTCTTCTCTCCACCTCTTTGAAACAGTTCCTCAGAGCTATCTGAGAGGCTTCCATGCCAGGCTATAGTCCTCAGTAATGCCCCAAATAAAACATAATTCTCAACTTTTAGGTTGTGCATTTTTTTTCAGTGGACACAATAAAAAATCTTAAATGTACCCTTGATGAGTTTTGACAAATGCATACACCTGAACACAAACCCCTATCATAACATGGGGTATTACTATTACTCCAGATAATTCTGTTATGTCTCGTCATTTTTAATTAATAGAATTTTAAATGAATGTTCCATATTGATGGATCAGAATTTCTGCCCCTACTAACTTACGGAACTTTGTAAAAAAAAAAAATTCAGAAATTATTTTCCTAGGGACTTCCCTGGTGGCGCAGTGGTTAAGAATCTGCCTGCCAATGCAGGGGACACGGGTTTGAGCCTTGGTCCGTGAAGATCCCACATGCCGCGGAGCAACTAAGCCCGTGCCCCACAACTACTGAGCCTGTGCACCACACCTACTGAAGCCCAAGCGCCTAGAGCCCATGCTTTGCCACAAGAGAAGCCACCATAATGAGAAGCCCGTGTACCGCAATGAAGAGTAGTCCCCGCTCACAGCGAGTAGAGAAAGCCCGCACGCAGCAATGAAGACCCAGTACATCCTAAATAAATAAATAAATAAATTTATTTTTTAAAAAAGGCATTATTTTCCTAATCAGTAAATAACAGTAGCTGTGCTTGAGGAAGACAATATTGACAGGAAAGTGCAATTCACTCTCCTTGCTGCAAATAGAGAAAATGTAACTGAAAACAGTGGACAGTATCCTCTTTCCTGAAGAAAAATGCTTTATACCTGATAATCATCAAAGATGTGTATATATATATATATATATATATATATATATATATATATATATATGGTACATATATAAATGGAGTATTTCTCAGCCATAGAAAAGAATAAAATAATGCCATTTGCAGCAACATTGAAGGACCTAGAGATTACCATTCTAAGTGATGTAAGTCACACAGAGAGAGACAAATATCATATGATATCACTTATATGTGGAATCTAAAAAAATGATACAAATGAACTTATTTACAGAACAGAAACAGACTCACAGACATAGAAGACAAACTTATGGTTACCAAAGGGGAAAGGTGAGGGGGAGGGATAAATTAGGAGTTTGGGATTAACATATACTCACTACTACAGTAAGTCCCCTACATACAAACGAGTTCCATTCTGAGAGCGCGTTTGTAAGTCCAATTTGTTCGTAAGTCCAACAAAGTTAGCCTAGATACCCAACTAACACAATCAGCTATATAGTACTGTACTGTAATAGGTTTATAACACTTTTCACACAAATAATACATAAAAAACAAACACAAAAAATAAAACATTTTTAATCTTACAGCGCAGTGCCTTGAAAAGTACAGTAGTCCAGTCCAACAATACAGGGGCTGGTAGCAGTACCAGTTTCATCACTGCTGCTTTTACACTTGCTTCCAGATATCCTGGGCTTGAAATAAAGATACTGTACTGCTCTATTCTATACAGTATTGTACAGTAAGATACACAAAAGCACAACCACTTGTAGAGGATGCACGCATGTGACAGTGTACATCAGACACGTGAACTAACTTATAAGACTGGACATGCAAACGCACGTTCGCATATTTGAAAGTTCACAACTTGAAGGTTTGTATGTAGGGAACTTACTGCATATATAAAATAGATAACCAACAAGGACCTACTATACAGCACAGGGAATTCTACTCAATATTCTGTAATAACCTATATGGGAAAATAATCTGAAAAAGAATGGCTATATGTATATGCATAACTGAGTCACTTTGCTGTACACCTGCAACTAACACAACATTGTAAATCAACTATACTCCAATATAAAATAAAAGTGAAATTTTTAAAAAAGAAGACAAAATATTGGCGATTCACTTAAAAAGTATTTTGTTTTGACCTTTGCTGATGAATTCAAAATTGAAAATATTACATTTCCTGAATTGTCAAAAAAAATTTTTATGGATAATTCTCTGTAAACAGCCAGTCAATGTTTTTATTTTATTTTATTTTGTTTGTTTATTTATTTATTTTTGGCCATGTTGGGTCTTTGTTGCTGCATGCACGCTTTCTCTAGTTGCAGCGAGCGGGGGCTACTCTTTGTTGCGGTGCGCGGGCTTCTCATTGTGGTGGCTTCTCTTGTTGAGGAGCATGGGCTCTATGTGCGTGGGCTTCAGTAGCTGTGGGGCACAGGCTCAGTAGCTGTGGCTCACAGGCTCTAGAGCACAGGCTCAGTAGTTGTGGTACATGGGCTTGGTTGCTCCACGGCATGTGGGATCTTCCCGGACCAGGGCTCGAACCCATGTCCCCTGCATTGGCAGGTGGATACTTAACCACTGCACCTCCAGGGAAGTCCTCAATGTTTTTATATTAGTAAAATTATTGAAATAATATTAATTCATACACATACGTCAAAATAATTAGCCTTCATTAGATTTAGTTCAAATGCCAAAAATGTTACTGTGAAGATAAAGCCAAACACTTTTTACTAAAACCTCAAGTTTTAAATCAATTGGAAAGTAAAGTGCCTTGTTACTATATGGGTATTAATTCTTACAAATTTTACTCAGACTTATGAATGGATAATTAAGGTTCTCAGACTTGGAGACTAGCCATTTAGGCATAAATTCTAGATTTCTTGAAGCTTATCTATTAATTAATGAAGACAGCATACCAATACTCAAATTTGGAAGTTTGTTGTTGAGGTATCCTTTAAGTAACTAGGTGGGTTTTTCCTATGTCTAAAGAATGAGTTGAAGAGCAAGATTTTAAAGTTATCTATATTTACACATATTTAGAAATGTCTACAGATATCTATTTCTCCCCAAATCTCTGAATCACTAGACCACAAATATTAAATCCCTGCTCTTGCAATTGTAGCAAATGTGTATCTAAATGCTATAAATCTCTTCAATTATCCTTGAATTTACTATCTTTTTCAAATTATTATGACTTGCACTGTAGGAAGAAACCAAAAACACATAAATCTTGGTATTATTTTCCCTGGCAGTAGGAGATGCCCCACAATAAAAGAAAGCCATACATAGAGAGGAGTCTCGAGAGAAAAAGGAAATTTTCCCCCTTAAAAATGTTCTATAGGGACTTCCCTGGTGGTGCAGAGGTTAAGAATCTGCCTGCCAATGCAGGGGACACTGGTTCGAGCCCTGGTCTGGGAATATCCCCCATACCGCCAAGCAACTAAGCCCGCGAGCCATAACTACTGAGCCCATTTGGCATAACTATTGAAGCACACATGCCTAGAGCCCATGCTCCGCAACAAGGGAAGCCACCACAATGAGAAGCCCGTGCACCGCAACAAAGAGTAGCCCCTGCTCACCACAACTAGAGAAAAGCTGGCATGCAGCAACAAAGACCCAATGCAGCCAAAAATAAATAAATATATTTATTTAAAAAATGTTCTATAACTTAGACTCTCTTTATTTACCAGTACTTGGGAGTAGATTTTTTTGAAAAAAAATCAAAATATTGAAATTAAAGATTGAATAATTAATACGTTGACGTTATTCAAATGCACTTTTGTGAATAAACAGAAATTGCAAATATTCACTTAGTTCATCTCTTCCTCTGTAGTACAGAGTTTCTTTGGGGCAAGCCTAAGTCCAGGGTTATCTTTTCTCAGATTTCAAGCTATTGATAATGTCTTCACTAAAAATTATAGGTCACCAAAATCAGCAATGAAAAGTTCCAGGGATGGTGAAACTGAACCTTGTCAATATATTCCATTTCACATTGGTTTTCAAAACTATGAAAGTTCTTTTTAGAGGACGTACCAATTTTAAGAATAAATTCCAAGAATTAAGTAGCTAAAATAAAAAGCTCCGTATTGCCCTCTTGTATGCAAGTAACATTTACTAAATTCTTCTCCATCATTTGCTATATTTGCCTCCCAGTCACATCCTCCTCAGCCTATTCCTTCTCCAAACACAAAGGGAAAAAGAGGCTGGACAGAAGTATCAGAACTGAATTATAGTATTTAAGAGCTGTTCAATAACTTTTAGTGTTCAATATACATATTTTCACAATTTCTGGATCCACAGAGATAAGTTATTTTAAAATGTATCCTCTTGAATGTGAAGTTCAGTGTAGATTTGGGATGTAGATTTCATCTACCTCTTTATATAACATTTATGAACTTTAACTTAGCAGACATTGACTCAATCACTATGCCCTGTAAATAAATACAAGCTGCTTCTTTTTTGTGTGTTTACATCAGGTCTTTGTTGTGGCATGTGGGATCTTTGTTGTGGCACGCGGGATGTTTTGTTGTGGCGTGTGGGCTCTTTGCTGAGGCGCACGGGCTTCTCTCTAGTTGTGGGGCGTGCGTTTTCTCTCTCTAGTTGTAGCATGTGGGCTTCTCTCTGGTTGTGGTGTGCGGGTTTTCTCTCTCTAGTTGTGGTGCGCGGGCTGCAGAGTGCGTGGGCTCTGTAGTTGTGGCACGTGGACTTAGTTGCCCCGTGGCATGTGGGATCTTAGTTCCCTGACCAACGATTGAACCCACGTTACCTTCATTGGAAGGTGGATTCTTTACCATTGGACCACCAGGGAAGTCGCTGCATGCTTCTCTTTCAAGTACTGTGTTTAAATTTATAGACTACTTAGCTATTTAGTCTAACTTTACTATTTTAAAGCAACTCATTTCAGAATACCTCTATCCACTTGCCCACATTCATATCAGATAATTTTGCCAACAAATGTCTCTATCAAGCACAAGGGCAGAAATTAATCATTGAAATCAAGCTCAAGTGGCATGCTGGCCAAAAAGGTATCTCATTATATGTGTATAGAATATGGGACCAAAGGAATGTTCAGTATTATGCTGCAATCATTGTTCTTTTCTATCTCTAAGAATAAGACTAGATAGCTGAACAGTCTCCTATATGGCAACTCAAAATTTGGATGCATCCATCCACTCTGTGCAACTCAGTGTTTCCCTGTACCATTCTAAGCAGGAAAAACTAGGTAATTTCACAGATTATCTATAAGATTTCCCAAGTGTAGTGTACTTCAATGCATTTTCAATAACTGTGCTTTTAATTACTGTATTATATAAACAGAACACCTGGGGAAGTGCCCTAGTATCAGCCAAGTCCTTTAAAGAAAGTGGAAATCATTCTAAGTATTTCAACTAAGATAATTTAATTCAGGGAGCTGCTTACATAGGCATTTTTATTCAATCACAGAACTACCCACAAAGATTGAACATGACCTCAGAATCCTTGGATACATAGTACTCAGGGCAGCTACCACCAGTTAATTAGAGTTGGCACTGGATAAGCAGAATTTAAATTTCACACACATCTTTCTCATTTGTAAAATTTATTTTTTTCTTGTACTTTGCTAAAAGGTGTTGCCCTGTAAGTACTACTTACTGATCACAGAATAAACCCAACCCCTTTCTTTATTAAAGGTATGAAAACTTTCTAAAAAGTCTATCATACCTAATACATTTGCATTGTTCTAAATAAAACAGCTGTTTCTTCGCTCTCACTAGAAAAAAATATGATTGTGCAAGCCTTATTTGGTATATATATGCTAGCTTTGCTATTTGTTTCAACAGTTCATCATGGTGTTTGGAGACCTACTTCCATATACTCCTTTTAAGAACTCAGTCAATATAAAGACATTTGGTTTGGTGTTAAGTTGTCAGTTTTCCTTAAACGCTAAGCATGAAAATCTTCATATTTCTGTAAGGGAAAGAAATAAGAAAAGAAGGAAAGAGGAAGAAAATAGGGGAAGAAAGAAAGAAAAGAGGAAGGTAGGAAGAAAGGAAGGAAGAAAAGGAAAGAAAGAAAGAAAGGAAGGAAGGAAGGAAGAAAGAAGGGAGGAGAGAGAGAGGGAGGGAGGGAGAAAACAACAGAATAAAAAGTGCTTCAAAGTCTCTTCTTTGGAAGAAGTTGTCTGTAATTAATAAAAATATAAATAAGGATCAAAACATTATTCATTCAGTTAATACTTATTGAACACCTCTGAGTGGAGAACCTTCATTCCAAATGATAGAGATGTACGGCTAACAACAAAAAAGCTCTCACTGGGAGCTTCCATTCTTGTTAGGGGAGCCACATAAAAAATATAAACACAAATAAAAAATAGCAGTGACCAATAAGTGTCAAGGAGAGAATCATAATGGAACGAAGTGATATATAGAGTCTAGGGGGAAGCACTAGGTTGGAGAGTCAGAGAATGTCCTTTGTGAGGATATGGCATCACTAGTCACAATTAGTCTTGAAAAATAAGAGCCAGAAGTACAGAAATGAGGGAGGAACGTTTCGGGCAGAGCAGAGTTTGTGCAAAGGTCTGTGGCCAGCAGAGACTGGCTCAGGCTGGGAGCGACCAATGGGGGACAGCACTGAAGACCCAGTAAGAATTCCAACTGATATAAATGTGATGGTAACATCTTAAGGTGAGATGTAATATGACTTGGGTTTTAAACATCTCTCTCTGGATATTTTATGGTGAAAGAGTGGTGTAATTTACCCTATTATTAGATCTATAGAAAAATATTCTGATCTTCTCCACAAATGCTAAAATGGAATTTGATGCATATTTTAAACATTTCTCAATTCATTTTTCTGGCATCTCATCATATTGCCAGAAGGTCAAGGACAAGGACTTCTATCTTACAGAGGTGTCTCCAACACTTCCCACAGTGCCTAAAATGTAATATATGCCCATCAATATTTGTTGAATAAGTGAAAAAAATTTCATATGCACAATTCCCGATGCTGCATATATCTTTCTTCAAAAACATGTGTAAGTCAAATTTCTTCCCCAAATCCAATCTCAAATGCATCTTTGCCAGTGATTTCCTGGCTTCTCTTGGTTGGAACAATTGATTTATATTAGTGGACTTGAAATAAAATACATTGTTGTGAATTTTTCTGAAGAGTATTTAATTGAGAAGAAAGTTCTTTCAGTAATTATTTAAGCTGTGAGTTTTATTTTAAGTGCTTTTAGACCTCTGAAGTTTCCAGATCCAAGCATGGATAAACTATGCTATGTGTGTTGGGGGCCAGGGGGAGGAATGGGAAGGTTCTTTATATATTTATAAATATAAATAATTTATATAATGTATAAATATACAATATATAATATATAAATATATATTTATATAAGTATAAATTCTTTATATATTTATATATATCTCAGATGTATATGGATCATAATGTCTTACCACTGGCTTTATTCTTTTTCCAGTATAAAATATTTCTTACAAAATGTTACATATTCCAGCCTAACTGCATACACCCTCTTTGCTGTCAGCCTGCTTGAACATGTCCACATTCTCCATGAAGAATTCTAAGGTGAATTTAGGGAGATAAGGTGACTGAACTTAAAAAGTCTGCCATTCGTCTCCTATGTCAGGCTGTGCTCTTCTGGGGAGAGCTTGTGGGGTAGTTCTGTTCTCTTTTATTCCACACGATGTCACTCTGTCCCTGTCAAGGACACAATTATCTCCTGTTCCGTTCCTGAACTTCTTCCACTGGATTTTATGAAGGAGAAGCATTATATTTATTTTGAACCACAATAATGGGAAAAGTACCAACTTCCGCTGTTAAATAGTATGGTAAAATTTCCTAATTGCCTCTCATTTCTTTCCAATTTCAAAACAGACAGCATTGAAACATAAGTAGGAAGTATATTATTTTGCTTCCCCTGGCTACTTCACCAAATTAATAGACTTAAAAAGTAATATTCCCTGGCTATTGTAAATAGTGCTGCAATGAACATTGTGGTACACGTCTCTTTTTGAATTATGGTTTTCTCAGGGTATATGCCCAGTAGTGGGATTGCTGGATCACATGGTAACTCTATTTTTAGTTTTTTAAGGAACCTCCATACTGTTCTCCATAGTGACTGCACCAATTTACATTCCCACCAACAGTGTAAGAGGGTCCCCTTTTCTCCACACCCTCTCCAGCATTTATTGTTTCTAGATTTTTTGATGATGGCCATTCAGACTGGTGTGAGATGATATCTCACTGTAGTTTTGATTTGCATTTCTCTAATGATTAGTGATGTTGAGCATTCTTTCATGTGTTTGTTGGCAATCTGTATATCTTCTTTGGAGAAATGTCTGTTTAGGTCTTCTGCCCATTTTTGGATTGGGTTATTTGTTTTTTTGATATTGAGCTGCATGAGCTGCTTGTATGTTTTGGAGATTAATCCTTTGTCAGTTGCTTCATTTACGAATATTTTCTCCAAATGTAAAACAGATAGCTAGTGGGAAGCAGCTGCGTAGCCCAGGGAGATCAGCCCGGTGCTTTGTGACCACATAGAGGGATGGGATAGGGAGGGTGGGAGGGAGACACAGGAGGGAGGAGATATGGGGTTATATGTATACATAGAGATGATTCACTTTGTTATAAAGCAGAAACTAACACAACAGTGTAAAGCAATTATACTCCAATAAAGATGTTTAAAAAAAAGTAATATTCCCCAAATCCATTTGCAACAACTTCATTACAGACATTCAGATATTTCATCTAATCTTTTCTTAGTGCATTTATTTAAATATGGCTTTATATTTAAATTTTTAGAATTTAACATATAGTTATATTTTAAAATATGCATATGTATTTTTATATAAAAACATATTACGGAATGATTTAGGAATTTGTTGAAAAATGCAAAAATAATTGCAAGACATAGTCTAATTGAATTAAAGTTTTAAAAATAAGTAGGAGTTAGGGACAGAAGTGTGTTGAGTAGTAGAGCTTGCTGGAAGAATCTTTTGATAATGTTCCCCCTAGCTTTTTTTTTTTTTTTTTTAAATTTATTTATTTATTTTTGGCTGTGTTGGGTCTTTGTTTCTGTGCGAGGGCTTTCTCTAGTTGCGGCAAGTGGGGGCCACTCTTCATTGCGGTGCGCGGGCCTCTCACTGTCGCTGCCTCTCTTGTTGCAGAGCACAAGCTCCAGGTGTGCAGGCTCAGTAGTTGTGGTGCACAGGCCTAGTTGCTCTGCGGCATGTGGGATCTTCCCAGACCAGGGCTCGAACCCGTGTCACCTGCATTGGCACGCAGACTCTCAACCACTGTGCCACCAGGGAAACCCCCCACTAGCTTTGTAGCTATAGAGGCACAAATCCCCTGATAAACTTTGACCATCACAGAGAGAAAATAATAAGGTATATGTTTGTCACTGCGATTGTAGTTACAGTGTACAACTATTCACAGCATCATAGAGCAGAGTGGCATTATATCATTTGGACGGACTCTGGAGCCAAATGGTCTCAAATTTCAATTCCATCTTTGCACACTTGTCATCTCACCTCTTGGCACCTCAATTTCTTCATCTGTACTATCGGGGTAATAATGGTACCTATTTTTAAGTCATTGCCAGTATTAGGTACTGGCATTAGGTGAATATATTATACATATAAATATATTATACGTATAAAATATCTTGATGAGTAGAGACAGGCCAGAATCTAAGAAGGAAAATTTTATTGTGGAGATATATACACTTGTACATGGTTTCAAGAAGCCAACCCCACGAGTCAGCTAATGCTTGTCTAGATTTGATTAAGGATTTTAAAATAATAAAAAGAGGAGATTCAGAAGCAACAAAATATTTATCTTCAGATATTGTCTGGTCAACAGGCGAAAAGGGATTGGACTTGGTCTTGACAATGTGATTGGAAACTACAGGAGATAGCACAAAGCAGTAGAATCTTGAGAACTACTGAGTTACCATTACTGGGGGTGTTCAGGTCTGAAAAATGCCACTTGGTGATAATGTTGAAGGAGACATTCAAATAGTATGCTTCTTGAAGTTATTTCAGTTTTTTTACGTGTAGGATTCTATGCCTCAAAAGGAAGTACAGTGGAGCAGAAGAGATTGGCTCAGAGAGAGGAGTAGAATGGAGAGGTATTAAAATATATAAATTCCAACCTCTGAATATTTTACAAACAAGTATACACACCTCTTGATTACCTGGTAGAAAAACCCTTAACTTTTATCTATATGTTAATATTTTTTCTCTCCAAAAGTTTGTAAGCAACTCAAAAACAGTTGTAAAGTCATTCCTTTCTACCATGGCAACAAGTCAAGTGATAACAACATGATAGAAATTAAATATATAATTGTTGAGTATAATTTATGAAATCAAATTAAGGTTCAGTTCCCAGTAGCACAATGCCACTCCAGAAGGTGATATGCAAAAGCACTGGAAATCCCAGATGTGATAAAATTAGGAGTAGCACTTATAATCTCTTTTATGTGACTGTTTGAATTATGCAAGTGATTTATGAAAACATTTATATTATAACTATTAAAAATATTATGCTATATCATCTTCCAATTATTTTACTAGTATGCCTGTTTATTTGTATATATGTGTTTAAGACTTTTTCTTGCATATAAATTAGGTTACACTATGGGTAATTTGCTGCATCTTTATCTTTTTATCACTCGTTTATTCAGTCATTTATTAGATAAACATTTAACGAGGGCTCTTTAGGTCTCATGCTGATTGTGAGGCACAATGGTGCCTAGGATATAATTGAGTAAATAGGAAACTCTAGGACAGCAGGACCAGTGAGCTGATAATATGGACTGCACAGAGACCTGTGGCAGCACGTAGAAATCTTGCCTTTGGTGATTAGAAAAATCTTCTTGGAGGAGGTCATGACTAAGTTGATATTACAAATGGAGGAGTTATGGAAGATAAAACAGGGAGGGGTAAAGACATTACAATGCCAAAGAGAAAAAATATGTGAGAAAAAAATAAATAAAAAAGGGGACATGGCATGTTAAAGAGCTATGAAAAATGTGCAGAGCCAATGACAAGTGAGAAGCAGGTAGACCATAAAGTGCTTTCAGTTCCCTGCTGAGGGCTACTCTGAGGGGTATGTAAGGGCACTGAGGGCTTTTGGCAGGTAGGTGACACCATCAAAAGTTTTGCATTTTACAAAGGTCAATTTGGCTGTAGCTTGGAGAATGGATTGGGGCCTGGCAAAACGGAAATTATGGATACATTTAGGAAGTGGATGTAGCTCTCAGTCAAAGATAATGTTGGTACCTAAACTAAGGTCTGAGAATAAGCGGAGAGACCTGTGGCAAACTGGGAGACTAGGAGATCAGGGAGAAGAAGGGACGTGTGGTGCTCAGGGATCACGTGGGGAACAGTTGAGATGGTGCAGCTGCTCCGTGGGATGTAGTAGACCCAGCCTCCCCTATCCGAATTCACCAGACAGCCAATGTCATCATAATGTCCACCGCCACTGGTGCTGGTACTTGGGCTAGTCAGAATCCAGGCTAAGAATGTCTTTGGATCACGTTTTCTCCTTATATTTTATAAAGAAAGAAAAAAAAGGAAGGGGAAGGAAAGGGGGGAGAGACCGAGAGGAGGGGAAGAAGTGAAAAAGAAAAAATAAAAGATAAAGAATAGAGAATATTAATATCAAGAAGACAATGAAATGTTTTCCTTCATACAAGCCTGGTTTTTAATCTTGGCTCGACCATTTGAAGATATGCAAATTTGGACAAGTTGCTTAATGTCTCCATACTCAGTTATCATTTGTAAATGTAATTTCCTAGGGATTTTACTAATCAGTGTGATAATATATGTAAGGTACTTAAGAGTCCCCGAAACATGAGTAAGTTCTTTAGAAATATAGTTGTCTTCCTCTCTCTTAACAGTGTATTGATTGTCTATTATCCAGACACAGCCAGGCATTAAATTATGTATAGTAATTAAGAATGCAGGCCAAGATGCAGAATAGTGTGTGTGTGTGTGTGTGTGTGTGTGTGTGTGAGGGTGTGCTTGAAAACATCAGAGAGTTACCAAGTTAGTGAACACCTGTGGATTGTGGGGATGAGATTCTGGAGTTCAGTTCAGAGATGTGAGCCCTACATTGTGTTGCTTTTCTTCCTGAGATATTGAATATTTTTTATTTTTGATGAGGCTGCTGAAATACTCAGAAGCTGGCAGTGCTTTCAAAAATCATATGGAGCTATGAAGACAAAAATTGGTGTTCACAGCTCAAGAAGAAGAAGGGAACATTTTAACACCCCAGGCTATCAGCTGGGACCCCTCAAAGGACTATATGCAACTAAATGAGGTGAATCAGAAATAGATCAGCTCTTACAAATTTGGAAGCCCTGCTGTGGATCAGTGCTCATTAACCTTAAGTTAATCTGTCCCTAACCATAACTGCTCACCAGAAGTGACAGTGAATCCTCTCTGGAAGAAAACAGCATTATTCAGATCTGCGTATTATAATGTTTTCATTGACAATGTCTAGAGTTCAATAAAATTACCAATCTTGTCAGGACACAACTTCATACAATTTAAAACCAAGAGAAGAAATAGATAATAAAAACAAACCTAAAACAGACCAACAGGAAATTCAGACATTAGAATTTATTGCACACAGACTTGAAAATAACTATAATTAATATGTTTAGGAAATTAAATGGGGACTTCCCTGGTGGCGCAGTGGTTGAGAATCTGCCTGCCAGTGCAGGGGACATGGGTTCGATCCCTGCTCTGTGAAGATCCCACATGTTGTGAAGCAACTAAGCCAGTGTGCCACAACTACTGAGCCTGCACTCTAGAGCCCACGAGCCACAACTACTGAGCCCACATGCCTAGAGCCTGCGCTCCGTGACAAGAGAAGCCACGGCAATAAGAAGTCCTCATACCACAATGAAGAGTAGCGCCCGCTCTACACGACTAGAGAAAGCCCGCACACAGCAACAAACACCCAACACAGCCAAAAATAAATAAAATAAAATAAATTTATTTAAAAAAAAATTAAAAGCCAAGGTAGGAGGTATAGAAAACTAGAAAGCATAAAAAGAATCTCATGGACACTTTGGCGCTTTCAAATGCAATAACTGAGCTTAAAAACCCAGCATATGAATTTAACAGGAGATTGCACACAGCTGAAGAGATAGGTAAACTCAAAGATCAGAAGAAATATGTGGGCTGACATTCAGAAAGCCTAAAAGGTAGAAAAATTTGGAAATAATGTAGAGATAAATGAGACACAGTGAAAATATTTAGCATATGTGTTTGTGGATCTAAAGAAAGAGAATGGGACAGAAAAAATATTTGAAAAGTAATGGCAGAAAATTTTGCAAAGTAAATTAAAAACAGGAACCCATAAGTTCAAGAAAGACTTCACAACCAAAACAGAATAAATACAAAGAAAATTATACCCAGACACATCATAGAAATGGTTAGATTAATTAATTTCTGAAAAGGCCTTAGAAGAGTTCCTGGAAAAAGAAACAGCCAACTATCGTAGTTATTATTATTATTATTATTTATATATTAGCATTGTTGCTTATAATCAAGTTTCTCTTATGTAAGTTAACTGGATTACCTGGTGAGCTAGTTTAGGAAAAGTGTGTGACAATGTATCATTCTTCTAAGATACTGACATTGAATAATAGCCCCTTACAGTTATGTGTTGTTATGTGTTGCTCCAAGTTGTCCATGTGTGTTAAGGTATATCATATGTTTTTAAAGTTCTTTAAAGCAAATTGATTGAATACTTCTCAACAACAACAATAAAAGTGAGAAGATAATGGAATGGTAAAACTGAAAGTGCTTACCACCAACAGAACAATACAAAACTTCTAAGTGATGTATTTCAGGAAGAAAGAGAAAGAAAGAAAAGGAACGGAAAGAAAGAAAAAAAAGGAAGGAAGGAAAGAGGAAAGAAAGGTAGAAAAGAATGAAGGAAGGAAGGAAGGAAGAAAAGGAAGGAAGGAAGGAAAGAAGGAAGGAAGGAAGGAAGGAAATGAGAAAGAAAGAGGCAGATTTAAGGAAGAATAGAGAGTAAAGCAAATGGTAATGATCAGTAAACCTAAGTAAATACATTCACACAAAATAAGATTATAATGTATAAATTGTTACATTTTTTAAAAGATAAGATATAAAAACAAGCAAAGCAGAATCAAGAAATAACAAAAAAGAAAGAAGCAAAAACAAAATTAAAAAAATAAATAAAGCTAAGAAAAGCAAGACATATACAAAGCTCAAAGTAAGTGAAGATAAATCTATCAGTAGTCACCATAATTGTTAATGACAAAATTTGCCAGTTACAACACATAAATTATCAGATTTGTTTTTAAAAAATTCAGCAACATGCTATTTATAAAAGATATATCTAAAACATAACAAAGAAATGATGAATATTAAATGATGAAAAAAGACACACAAACAAATACAAATCAAAGAAAACTTGGGAAAATACCTTAATTTAGTGAAAAACAAATATTAAGACAAAGTAATCATAGGAGTAAATAGGAGGCAAACATTTGGGTTAAAAGTTCAGAACATCTGAGATACTCTGCCTGATTTCAAATCCTGCAGTAGCATTCAAGAGCTTTGTGACTTTAAATAAGTTAAAGTTTGTAAATCCTTTTTTACTTATCTGAAAAATACGGTTATCATTCCATCCGTGTCAAGGGATTGTCACGAAGATTAATTGAGTTCATGTATGCAAGTCGCTTAGAACCTTGCCTAGGGAAGGGCAAACCCATGTATGTGCTTTTTAAAAGGAATAAGACCATTAATAAAGTGAACTGATAATGTAAAAAGTTCACTTTTGATGACTTTTAAAATTTGGTCATCAGTAATTAGAGCAAAATAGAAACTCCAACAGATTTTTGTTTCATTCTGTTTTAGTTATCTCCTAAAAATGGCAGAATGGCTGAATAGCTAAGAACAACAAATTCCATAGAAAATGAAAACCTAGATAACTAAGAGTTTACTAGTAGAATATTGGTAAATGAGAAAAATATTCAAAATTAATATTGGACCAGTCATTTTAGAGACTCTTTATTTTGTATTGGGATATTCAAAACCATCTGCCAGCAAGAGGGCAGATTTGGAGTTTGTGGTCTTCATCCTATGTCTTTGTTGAAAGTATCATTCGAGTAACTGGATGTCCAGATAAGAGAAAAATCAAGAGTTCTTGCTATCCTAATTGCTTTAGAATAGACACATGGCTACTGAGACCAATGGTAATTGATATCTTCCTCTAAAACAGAATACGAATACCAGCACTTTGCTGGTAGAAAGAATTTGAGTAACATGGACGGTCCCTGCTAAAAGAGCCATTTGTTGCCTGAATGAAGGGAAATAATTAAATACTGTCTTTAAAGATGACAAGTTAAGTTCAGACATCTGCTGTTTGGTCAGCGTTTGCTGGAGCTTTTGAGATGGTCCAAGGGACCCATATTTCCCTGTTATAGGGAGTTAATATGCCCAGAATGACAGTGCCGTGTGATTCATTCCTGTTTTTTCTCCATCTTTTCTAAAGATGAAGACTTTCAGCTGTTCTTTATTAGTCTCAAAATACGGTTTAAATATGCCAGGAGGTCCATTTCTGCGAATAGTGACATTGTAAAATTAAAGACACATACATGTGTCCCAAAGTAACACAAGACACTGTATCTTCATTCTCGGTGTCACTTTTGTGTGGCTCAACAGGGTTAATAAAAACATTGAAATCACTCGCGAATTACCAGCACTTGTGGAAGCTTCTGAGTTTAGTGACTGTTCTCTTTATTTGGACCAAGTGTGAGAAACAGGTCACGGACACCCGTTCCAAACAAATACATGACAAACACCATGTGTTTTTGTTTTTAAGGAACTTACTGGACTGAGTGGAAGTTTGTTCATTTTTATGGTGAGAGCGTTTTCAGGCCCTCTGGGAAATGAAACTAAGGAAATCTCATGTAACACACAGTGGTTTTAGCACCAATGCTGTTAATACCCGGCAAGCCAGGGACATCCCCACCCTCGGGTAATGTCATCTTTTGAGATGTGGGTAAAACTGTGACCATCTCCTCAGAAGAAATGCACTTAGACAAATATTCACTCAGTGTGGCTCACTATTCAAGAGTTTCCTCAGTCTCTCTATCCACCAGTGGGTCTCTAGGACACTGGTATCCTCTGTAGAAGAATTTGATGACTTGTTCTATTGGGAGAAAATGAACCTCTGCAAATAAGAGTGGGACATGTGACGACCTGCCACTGGTCATTCCCGGTGCTTCCTTATTGTTTTCTTCCTCCTTTTGTGAAAAATGATGTCATTATTTATTTATTTTTAAATTTGAAACCCAGTCCAGGAAATTTTTCTTTCCTAAAGAGAAAGGGCCCTGAGAGATACTACTAAGGTGTATAGATAGACAGGGTATAGCTAGCTAAGCACCACTGAGTCACTAGCCTGTCTTCTCCCTCTCATTGTGGACAGTGTGCTTTCCTCAGGCATTGTAACACTATCTTTGTAGTTAACTGTCTTTTACCTGTGCATCAACATCTGTAGACTACCCTGAATACTTAACATAGGCGCTTTTTTTTTCCTATATGGAATATTACAAAAAAATAGGATTGTTTGAACTTCATGGATTTTAAAAATAATAGTGCAATGACTCTCCCCCAAGATGTACAATAGCACGCAGGGGTGGGCTTGACAGTGATTAAACACAGGTTTTTCCCACTTCTCTCAGCAGTTAAAATCCCCAAGGTATGTTTGAATCCCATAGGAATGCAGGCTTGAAAACAGTAAGCAAAGCTGAGGGCGTGGTGGGAGCGCGAGGGGAGGCTGGTCTGTCTGCCACACTCTACAATGGGGGCCCCCTTGGCCCCTGCCCAGAGCTGGATGCTTTTGAGTCTCAGCCTTGAAATGATAGTATCAGCCTCCTGGACACTAAAAGCCACTCTTCACTAAAAGTATCCATTTCTATCCCTCTTTACAAGAAAACCATCAAGATTCCATCGAGCAGATCAAAACCTTCAGAAATAATAGGAGTCCTGGCTCCCCACCTGAATCTCTGCATCAAACACAACTTTTTCACAAGGTAACATCTGATCCCAGCTCATCTACGTGAGGAAAATGACCTTTTGTCTGGCGCATTTCAACAACTATAGGTTGTCAACCCTAAGGGTCCCAAACACTAGAGAAAAAAGTAGAATAAACTAGTAAAGAAGGAAGAATTTTAAGACTTTTGTCAAACATCTGAAATACTATGATCCTGGTGTCATTTAAATCTCTGAAAAGATTTAGGGCAATTCATACTTAAGCCCTAGGACTAATCTACTCAGAAACCGAAGTCATTACAAGCCTCATTTCTTTATAGATTATCTGATAGCAGACAAATCAGAACTGAATAAAAGTGTATTCTTCTGAAACTACTGTAGAGTCAAAAATTCTCTGAAGACCAATGTGGTACCTCTCAAATAACTCACTTGGATTAAACGTGAATTATGTAATCATCACAGTGGTGCAGATAAGTTTATGGATGTGCTCATATTTCAAGCAGAGCTATGTTGTAAGGGAGACGAAGAATTATTAGCAAATTCATTTGGATTCATTTTCCTGGATCAGGAAATAAATAAATAAGTATGGTCTCTTAGAAAGTTACATGTAACATGAAATACAAATGTGCTTAGAGACGGATTTATGACATTGAATATGGAATTTTGAGGTTGGTATCTGACTAGTGTACCTCTAACCAAATTGTTCATGACACTGTAACACATAAAGCTCATCAATGGAATAAAAAGTCCTACCTTAAAGTTTTTTAAAATTAGAAATATCGATTTACATATGCTGTATCTAAAATGAATTATCCTGAGTTTTGTGAGGCATTTATCTGAAGACTTACATGAACATGAGAGATAATTCTTTCATGATTCTTTCATTCAAATAACATGAAATAGTTCGCAGGGACACCATTTCACCTTTTCTTGGTCTGTGTTGTTTTTTAAATGACTGTGGCCTACTTTACTGACATTTAAACACAGAAATCACATGCCACTCTAGACTGAATAAAGATAATTCCTTGTATTTTGTTACAAGAACTTTTGAATTCATTGCTTTCCCTCCCCTGAACCTTAAAGGATGTTAAAAATAGAGGAAAATATAACCTTACAAAAACTAGTAGCTCCTAAATGTCAGTAGAAAGTCTGATGTGATAATTTCCTAGTAAATGAAATTACTTCGTACTGTATCAAATGTGTTTCCAAATGGAAAGCCAAAACCTACATAAACTCTATATTGCCAGGGAATTTTCTGCCGTGGTTCTCATTGTTGACATAGCGTCTAAACGAAGGCCTCAGATGCAGAGGGAAAGTGCATCTTTACATCCAGCCTTCTTGGCAACAGAAGAAAGTGCTATATTGTTCTTCACACAAACCATCCCCATTAGCACTCAAGATGTTCTTTTCCTTCTAATCCTCATTTGTCCCCCTTAGCCATTTGTTTAGAATTAAATTAACTGCAATTTGGAAAATGTGGATGAAAGGTAGTGCATTGAGTAGATATCACATGTTTCCTGAATGGTGCCTGTTCGGCCTCTTTCACGGCCATTCATTGTGCTTGAAAGGGTGTAGTGTGTGAATTGTTGGACTGTCACTCTGCAGAGAAGTCTGGCAGCCAGTATTACCATGGAAACAGCAGGAAAAAGACAATTAACAAAATGGCTTTGATTGTTTTTCCTATTTCTTTTTCTACTCTTTAGATTTAGAGAGGATATTCCCCCTTTAAAACACACACACACACACACACACACACACTCAGATGTACACACAGATACACATGCACACATAATAAAAAAAAGCAGTATTTGAAAATCTACTTAGACTTCATTTCCTCCATTGAGGGTATCTGAATTTTTTTAAAAATCACATTTCTAATATAAAATATTTATAAATGACTCTTTCAACTTATTTCTCCCTCCCCCCTTCAGTTTTTGTTCTTTTCAGACACGGAAAGAATTCTCTGGAAATTCTCTGGAAATAGGTACACGACTGTTAATGAGCAGAGTCTGTGATTTTAACCCTGGCACATTCATTGGACTTTTAATTAGTCCCTCTTACCATCACTCCTGTGACAGAAACACAATGTAGGCCCAAGAGCTTAAACCAAAAGGAGGCTCTCTTTAGATTTGTCAACCTTAGTTTAGGTTAGCACATCAGGAAAAGAGAGTTATGTATTATGGCCATTAAGGCTAGAATTTGTGACTGAAGGGTTAACAGGGCATGAAGAGTAAATGTTTGATGTCACCATTAATACTAAAAAAGCATTGCAATCTAAACTTTGTCAGACTTTGATTTCCTTTAACAAAGGCTATTTATAAATAAAGGAAATGATTGTACATTGTAAGCATCATAATTAAAGTAAAATATGAGTGGGAGACCTACTGAGCCCATGTGTCAAATATTCCATTGAAATGAAACACTGCTTTGCAGATAAGCACTCTAAGTGCAAAGAGATACTTCGCAATGTCAGAATGCAGATTTCTTTTGCATACTGTATTTAAAATCTGTTCTCTTTCCTAAGCCTTATGGAAAAATATAACTCTTGTGAGAGGCCTAAATCCAGCAGTGACCTTGAGCTTGCTCTGACTTTGGTATAGATTTAAAAAAATTCCTACCAGAATGAAATGGAGTACCTACTATTTTACAGAACATTTATTGGCATCCCTAAAATTCTAGGCAAGCCTCCAAAAATCATTCTCAAAATTTCCCAAACCAAGAAGGGCTTAACCAGTGCTGAATTATGTGTTCTTTTACTTTTCTCCAATATTCCATGCTTCCTCTAGTTGACAATATTCACTTCTAATTATAAAAAGGATAATTTAAACACAAAATTCCAGGAAGGAGTTTCAGGCAAGGATGAAATCTGTTTTTTCCAAATTTTAGAATCTGGCTGAATTGTTAAAAAGCCCATTAATTTTTGCTAAAACCTTTAGGTTATACTTTAACATGGCTGAACAGAAAACTGTCTTTATGAAGTAATTCTAAAACAGATCCTTAGAAAATGGGAAGGCGTTCTAGATTTGGACATTCCCATAATTTTTGAGGATAGTCATTTACGCTGTGCAAAAAAAAAAAAAAGCTAAAATAAGTATTGGCATATTAGGAAGGAAGTATTTGAGAAAAACAGTCATGTGAAATTTTGAAAAATGTGTATGGTTTTGAATTGAAGTCAAGCAAAACTTGACATTTTTAACAACAGGAAACCACAGACAAAGCGACTTTCAAATTCCCTAATCCTGTGCAGTTCTGCTGTTAGCCACATTTAACTTATTGTAAACTGCATCACTGAGATGGACACAAATCCCTAGAGAAGTATCTATGAGGCATATAAGATTATTTTTAATTCACAGTGTAGGATTTCAGAGTAAAGTTGAAAACCTAATGTTCTAAAATGAAAAAATGAAACAGCTCACTTAGCCATTATTACGACATATATTTCATTAACAAAATCTCATATAACATCAATTGTGGGCCAGGTAGTATGGGATGACAAATTTGGGTAAAGGTCAATAAATAAGTTTGGGGTTCATGAGATTCACTGAGATATCAGCTTCATCAACGTATTTATAACAGTCCCAAAGAATGTACAATTAATGAGAACAGGGACTTCATTCTGCTCACTGCTCTACCCCCAATGCCTAGACCAGTGCCTGACACGGACTATGTAGTTCAAGACACATTTGTTTAGTTAATTAACCTCCTTTTGCCACTTTGACAAATCAAGGAGTCCTGACCCATTCATCTGTCCACGCATCCTTTAATATGTATACTTTCTTATTTTAGATTTTCTTCTTCAATAAGTTTCATATAAGGCTTATAGATAGTGAGTTTATGCATCTCTAGAACAAATCTAACATATGTTCAAATTTTTGCCCATTTCCCTATGTTTTCTGTAATCTTTTACATTCTTTATAGCCAATATGTTATAATAGTAAGTTATAACTAGCATAACCACTTATTTACAGAAAATATAACTAAAATTAAATGTTAATATCATTTCCTCTTATGTTTTCCTTTTTTCCATTTTATAAGTAATCTTATATTTTCACCATATCATACTATATGGCATCAAATAAAAAGAAAAAGGAAATGAAGAAAAGATGAGAAGGAAGTAAAGGAACAGGCAGAGAGTGAAGGAAAGAATTTTATTAACTCAATAAAGAGCAAGAAAGAGTAATTAAATATATCATTCTATACTTTGCACCATAACTGAACAATGTTCTCCCTGATTATATGATAATTATCTTATAAATCAGTCCCTAAGTACATACCTAGGTGATTTTACCTGTTTCCCTGAAATGATGAGTAACTAAGCAATGAGTACTTTCAAACTCTGTATAAGCAAATGACATGGTTACAAAAAAAATAGAGAGGAACTGAGAATATTAAGATATCACAGAAATAAAAGGACTCAATGAATTTTTAATTTTCCAAAAATAAATGTAAAGGATTTAAGAACTTGTATATCAAAGGGGCCAAGAAAGCTACTAAGCCATAGATATCCTGATCTGACTTTGAAAAAGAGGTGTGTGTCCTAGCCCATCACCTGAGAACGTTGCGGCCAGGAGATTCTTGAACGTGATCAACATGTTTTTCTGCTGACGCACCAGAAATTGATGCTGGATTCTTACATTATCAATTTACAGTTTTTCCTCATATATATTGTTTCTTCCACTATATGTGTGGAAGAAACACACACACACACACACAGAGTTTATTCTATCTGGAAAAATACTGAGAAAACTTGAAAATAAAGTCATTCATAAGATCATCCCACATAGACAATCACTGTGAACAATTTGCTGTTTATCTTTTCATTAATTTTCTGTAATTACCTACCTGAAGTTTAGATAATCACAGAAAAGAAAACTGAACCTACATTCTGAACCCGTGTTTCCCACCAGCCATAGGAGATGGAAGGAGCTATAGTCATGTCAGCAGCAGCGCTCATACCACCCATTCTGTGGGGAAGCTCTTCGATCACATGCTGCATTTTAGATTTAGGTGGTAGTTTACTGTGTTTTACATGAGTTTACTAGTGAAACAACAGCTACCTTTTACACACATGATTAAAAACAAATATTTTCTTTTTTGCTAAAAACCCAGAGAATCGCTGAGTTTTCTAAGTTCCTGAAATGATACATCAGTTATCTCACCATTCCCCAGTTCTACTTCCTTCTGTATGTTCGTGCACTGTTTTTTTTTTTTTATTCAGATGCTTTAGATGAAAATAGAATCACCATTAAAAGTCTATCTGGTTTATAGAAAATGCCTGTTACTTTACCTAGAGGTGAACCATTCAAGATTCCCCTTCCAGTTTCTCCAATCTTTTCCCAATTTAACCTATGCCTGCATTCACTCCTTTGAACTGTTTGCCTTGCATTATTCATTAAGGTAACTGCAGTTTTTACAAAATGCATTTATTTTTTCTTAGGCTGGACCCTTGGTCCTAATACTCTCATGTTCAAACATCTTGCTTCTTGTTTATCTTAACATCTCAGTGTTTAATTTCATTAAGAGTTTAGAGAAATTCTTGTTAGTTTCATTACAGACCCCTCTGTCAGTAAGCTGTATAATTCACAATGTGAATTCACAATGTGAATCTTTATGTTGTAAAGAAAAAGGAAAGAAAAATGTTTAAACATGCTTGATAAAACAGATTTTTTTTTCTACTAGGAACAATATCCCAAGATGGTAAAAAGAGTTCCAAAGAAAATCAGAGGATATAACAAATGTTTACACGAGCAGAAATTACTCCTTTAAAATAGTGTCCTAGAATTTAAAATTCCCAATTGTCTCAAGTATTTTTAGTACAAGAAGTACTGTAGATGCCCTCCCACATATTACAGATTTCAATGGGTAGAGGTTTATATGTTTATAAAACATATAAAACCCACGTTAGCATGGTGTTATGTGCATAGTTATTAAGATTATTCTCACTTAGCACATTAACAATCAATTTTGCAACCATGCATTTGGCACATATTAGAGTACAATCTAATACTCCTTTCATATGTTAGGAATACAACTGGAATCAGTATTTTGTATCACATTGTTTGCCTTTTTTGACTACATTTGCCAACTTCACAGGGAATAACAGAGTCTTCTGTTCAGGAAATATAGGGTGCTGAATTTGTCTCACTCAACCCTATGCCTTTAGCTCCCAGGCTATCTCCATGCCCTGTTGCCAGTATGAGGAAACAACTTACTCTCCGTACTCTCAATTTTTGTAGTCAACGCTTTCTATTGTTTGCCTCAACTGATTGCACATCTGTTTTCTAACCTGTTCTTCTCTTCCTGGACTCTGGTCTTCTTTTCTCATCTCAGCTCAGTGGAAAGGCTCTGCTGGTCCAGCACGTTCTCAGGTCAGAGTGGGTCCTACTCTCGGCCATTCTCCACTCCTCACGAGGACCCCTTCAGCCACAAGATAGTACCTGATTTAGTGACTGTTACATCTCTAGCTTACCCCTCTCTTCAGCACAATTCCATTTCAAAACTTAATTATTTTTCCCTGACACTGTACCATGGTTAAGTTTATTTTGGGCTATCCCTACAAGCTTGAATTTCAGGAGGCTAGTATTGGAATTTTATCCCTTCCCACAAAAAAAGTGTCCTATTATAATTTGGAGGGGCAGGGAGTATCTTTTGTGATTCCATGGAGGCTACCACTTCCAGAAAACTCTGGAATGCAGAAATAGAGTTAGGCTGAAGGAGGAGTAGTTGTATCAACTTATTTTAGGAGGTTTTTCAATCTGATCATCAGAGTGATTTTCTAAAAAAAATCAAAGCTTTTAACATCAATCCTCTACTGAAACCTAACAGTGGTTTCCTAAGGCCAATAGGATAAAATCCAAACTCCTTCTCACATACACAAGACCAAACATGATTTAACTCTTAACTAATTCTGCTTTATGTTGGTTTACTGCACAAGAAAATTTAAAAAAAGAGAAAACCTCAAAGAATTTATCATTTAGTTTCATATAATTAAATTGATGATTTTTCTTTTCTCAAAAATGTCTCTCATGTATTGGCTGAGAATCATCTTACTGCCTAGGGTCTGCACTGTGTTTATCACATTTGCGTGGTGAACACAGGTCACAGGCAGTACAGGGAAATGGAAAGGTATAGGGGCTTAGGCATCTGAGTATTTTCTCAACTCCCAATTCTCAAATAAAATTGGCGTTTGGTGAAAAATAAGTGTGAGAACACATCACAGATCAAACAACTGCAGAAGTGCTTTTTCTCCAGACAATGAGCACACTCTGGGAGGCAACGGTGCTTGATGCACACATTCTAAGAAGGTGTCCCTTCTGGCTCAGGTACCTATCAGCGCATCCCACTTCATGCACCGTGGACTCCCACAGGTGGGGCCTCTTGTCATCTCTCCAAAGGGCTTGGGAGTCTCCCTCTTCAAATATCTTAAGAATAAGACATTATCTTTTCAGTAACTGATGTACACAGACTGTTCTTGCTTGAAATCCCACACAAGCCTTCCCCTGACTGGAACCAACATGCCCCCCAGCTGCCCAAGGTCAAGATCAGTCTGAAAGAAAAGGCCATGTGCTCCTCCCTGCCCCCAGTCACCTCACTCTGGGTCATTTCAGCAGCCAAGGCTACACAAACAACCCTGCAATCTCAAGTTATAATTTTCCCTGATCTCTAACTCTTCAGACAGTTTAGATAAAGCCATATATATTATAGGAAGATTCTTAAAGAAAGTGAACAATAGGAATATTTTTTAAATAATTAACTTTTGTAAGGCAGTGCAATGTGACAGAAAGAATGATAGCTTGAAATCAGAGAGACGCGCTCCCAAAGCTGGGAATATTGGCTGTGTGATTTTGGGCAGATTACCATTTTTTTCAGAATGTTGGTTTCTCATGTGCAATTCTGAAGTGGGGTTAGTTATCTTCAAAGTTTGTCATAAAGTAGGCAACATGAATAGTGCTGTACGTGGACCATGAACGTCCTTAATAAATTGAGATTGTCATTATTATTATAAATTAAGTGCTTTAAATTTAGTTTTGTTCTCATCTTTGTCAAGAATTCAGTGCATAATTCAGGTAAAGATCTAGACATTCTTTGCTCAACTTGTGTGAGGCCACTGAAGTTTCCTATTTCCTCTAGGTTTCATTGGTGGAAGTTGTCATCTCTATGTCAAGGTTCCAAGAAGGCTGCTTGAGAAAGTGATATTTTAATAGTTACTTCAATAAAAGAAGAAACAGTACTTCATGAAATCATAGGATGTGCCATCTGATAGAGATTTACCGAAATTTGAGAGAAATTCAAAACTGGAATTTGTAAGATTATATACATATTTAAGAGAATTTTAAATACAAAAAAGCTATTGCTTTGCATTTTATATCTTTATGTAGAGAAAAAACGGGCTTTAATATAAACAAATTAATATTCTAAATTTAGGCAATTATAAGGGCTGGCATTTTGATGAGATATTGGATTTGGGTATGTAAATGCAATGTGTGTGTGTGTGTGTGTGTATAATTCTGACAACTCCTTCTTACCTAAAATTTTAAAAATCTGTATACATTAAAGTTCATTCTTTGTGCTATAAAGTTCTTTGGCTTTTGACAAATGCATAGTATCATGTTTCAAATTTACAGTATCATACAGAATAGTTTCACTAACCCAAATAATTCCTAGACTTTACCTATTAAAACTCCTCACTGAACCCCTGACAGTAGTTTAAACATACTTCATTTTATGGATGTACCATAGTTTATCTCTTCATCTATTGTAAAATATCCTGGTTGCTTCCTGTTTTGGCAATTATGAATAAAGCTGTTATACAGAGTCACATGCAGGTTTTAGTGTGAACATAATTTTCAAATACAATTGCTATATTGTATGGTAAGGCTCCAGTTTTGTAAAAAATTGCCAATTTGTCTTCTAAAGTGGCAGTATCATTTTACAAATGGTGAGAGAAAAAAATCCTTGCTTTGCTCTTGATCTTTGGGGGAAAGTATGCAGTTTCTCACTATTAGGTATGATGTTAGTGCTAGTATTCTTTTAGATGTTCTTTATCAAGTCGAGGAAATTCTCCTCTTTCTAGTTTGCTGAGTTTAAAAATGATGAATAAATTTTGTCAAAAGCTTTTTCTGCATCAGTTGATATAATCACATGATTTTTTCTTCCTTAGCCTGTTGATATGGTGGATTTCACAGATTCATTTTCTAATGTTGAACAAGCCCTACCTACCTGGAATAAATCCCACTTGGTTGTGATACACTTTCTTTTTTATACATTGTTGGATTGAATTTGCTACTATTTTGTGAGGGATTGTTAAATCCATCCCTCATGAGAAATCCTGATCTGTAGTTTTAATTTTTTGTAATGTCTCTACTGAGTTTTGGTATCAGAATAATGCTTACCTCATAAAATGAGTTAGGAAGTATTCCCTCTGTTTCTATTTTCTTGAAAAGAATGTGCAAAATTGGTATAATTTTTTTTCTTTAAATATTTGACAAGATTTACCTGGACTTGGAACTTTCTTTCTGGAAGGTTATTAATTATTGTATTGAATAAATATTAATTATTCCTTTTGTAGGTATAAGATTATTCAGATTACTTATTTTTTCCTGTGTGAGTTGAAAAGTTTGTTTCTTTCAAGGAATGGGTCCTTTTTATCTAGGTTATCAAATTTGTGGGCATAGAGTTTTTCACAATGTTCCTTTATTATCCATTTTTTCCTCCTTAAACCTGTTTTTATTTTTTTTATTTTAAAAATTCTATACAATTTTTAAGGGTTACTTTCCATTTACAGTTATTACAAAATATTGGCTGTATTCCCCATATTATACAACACATCCTTGGGCCCAGCTTACACCCAGTAGTTTGTACCTCCCACCTCCCACTCTTTAGTGCCCCTCCCCTGCCTCCCCACTGGTAACCACTAGTTTGTTCTCTATATTTGTGAGTCTGCTTCTTTTTTGTTCACTGGTTTGTTGTATTTTTTAGATTCTACATATAAGTGATATAATACATCATCTGTCTTTCTCTGTCTGACTTATTTCACTTAGCATAATGCCCTTCAAGTCCAAGTCTTTTTCATGTCCACAAAATCAGTGGTCATGACCCTTCTTTCATTTAAAATATTGGCAAGCTGTGCCCTCTTTTTTGTCCTTGGCTTGACTAGATGTTTTTCATTTTAATTGATCTTTTCAAAGAACTAGCTTTAGGTTTGATTGATTTTATTGTTTTCCTATTTCCAAACCCACTGGTATTTCCTTACTTTTTTATTATATCTTTATTCTGCTGCTTACTTTTTATTTTCTCTTTTTTTCTAATATAAAGGTAGAAATTAGGTTATTCATTTTATATATTATTCCTTTTCTAATGTACACATTTAATGCTATAAATTTCCCTCTAAGTACGGATTTTCCATATCCCACAAAGTTTGGTAAGTTTTAATTTCATTTTCACTTAGTTCACAATATTTTTATTGACTCTTAAGACTTCTCCTTAGTCTAATGTGTTACTTGGAAGTGTTGTTTAATCTTCAAATATTTGAAGATTTTCTCTCGTTATATTTTAAAAAATTTTTTTATTTTTTTTTGCGGTACGCGGGCCTCTCACTGTTGTGGCCTCTCCCGTTGCAGAGCACAGGCTCTGGATGCGCAGGCTCAGCGGCCATGGCTCACGGGCCCAGCCGCTCCGCGGCATGTGGGATCTTCCCGGACTGGGGCATGAACTCGTGTCCCCTGCAGCGGCAGGCGGACTCTCAACCACTGTGCCACCAGGGAAGCCCTCTTCCTGTTATTTATTTCAAATTTATTTTGTTCTGAGAGTACGCTTTGTTTTATTCTTTTATATTTTTTAAGGTGTGTATGGCCCACAATTTGGTGTATCTTGGTTCACGTTCCATATAAGGTAGAGAAGAATGTGTATTCTGCTGTTATTGATGGATTCTTCTGTAAATATCAATTTAATTTACAGTGCTGTTCAGGTCAGCTGTGTCCTTACTGATTTTCTGACTTGACCTATCATTTACTTATAAGGGCATGTTCAAGTCTCAGACTATAATATTTGTCTATTTCTCCTAGCAGTTCTATCACTTCTTGCTTCATATTTTGATGCTCTGTTGTTAGTTGCATACACACATAGTTTTGTTATTTCTTCCTGGAAAATTGACCCCCTTATTATTATGTAACATCACTCTCTGTTTACTCTTTTGTCTGAAATCAATACAGCTACTTGAGCTTCCTTTCAATTTGTATTAGCCTATTTACTTTTTCCCTTTTTTTTAACTTTTAACCTATAAGTGTCTTTATACCTAAAGTGGTTTTCTTGTAGACAATATATAATTCAGTATTGTTTCTTTATCTATTCTGACAATACTTGTCTTTTAATTGGTATATTTAGATCATGTACTTCCAATACAATATTGAGTAAGAGTTTTAATAGGGGACATGCTTGCCTTGTTTCTGATCTTAGCAGGAGAGCATCTAGTTTTTTTCCTTCCCCCTCCAGGATCTTAGTTCCCTAGCCAGGGATTGAACCTGTGCCCGCGGCAGTGGAAGCATGGAGTCCTAACCACTGGACCACCAGGGAATTCCCGGAAGTATCTAGTTTCTTCCCATTAGGTGTTATTTTACCGGTGGGTTTTCTGTAGATATTCTTTACCAAATTAAGAAAGTTCCCCTTTATTCCTAGCATGAATGGGAGTTACATTTTATCAGACACTTTTACTGCACCTCTTGATATGATCATGTGATTTTTTTTTTCAGTTTTTTAAGGAACCTCCATACTGTTCTCCACAGTGGCTGTATCAATGTACATTCCCACTAACACTGCAAGAGATTTCCCTTTTCACCACACCCTCTCCAGCATTTACTGATAGTAGATTTTTTGATCATAGCCATTCTGACTGGTGTGAGGTGACACCTCATTGTAGTTTTGATTTGCATTTCTCTAATAATTAGCAATTTTGAGCAACTTTTCATGTGCCTCTTGGCCATCTGTATGTCTTCTTTGGAGAAATATCTATTTAGGTCTTCTGCGCATTTTTTGATTGGGTTGTTTGTTTTTCTGATATTGAGCCGCATGAGCTGTTTGTAAATTTTGGAGATTAATCCCTGTCAGTCACTTCGATTGCAAATATTTTCCCCCATTCTGTGGGCTGTTTTTTCGTTTTGTCTATAGTTTCCATTGCTATGTAAAATCTTTTGAGTTTAATTAGGTCCCATTTATTTTTGTTTTTATTTTCGTTACTCTAGGAGACAGCTCAAAAAAGATCTTGCTGCGACTTACATCAAAGAGTGTTTTGCCTATGTTTTCCTCTAAAAGTTTCACAGTATCCAGTCTTACATTTAGGTCTTTAATACATTCTGAGTTTATTTTTGTGTATGGTGTGAAAGAATGTTCCAACTTCATTTTTTAACATGAAGCTGTCCAGTTTTCCCAGCACCATATGCTGAAGAGACTGTCTTTCCTCGATTGTACAGTCTTGATTCCTTCATCATAGATTAATTGACCATAGCTGCATGGGTTTATTTCTGGGCTTTCTTTTCTTTTCTTTTTTTTAACATCCTTATTGGAATATAATTGCTTTACAATGGTGTGTTAGTTATCCCCATTTCTCCTCCCTCTTGCGTCTCCCTCCCACCCTCCTTATCTCACTCCTCTAGGTGGTCACAAAGCACTGAGCTGATCTCCCTGTGCTATGCAGCTGCTTCCCACTAGCTATCTATTTTGCATTTGGTAGTGTATATACGTCCATGTCACTCTCTCACTTCGTCCCAGCTTACCCTTCCCACTCCCCATGCCCTCAAGTCCATTCTCTACATCTGAGTCTTTATTCCTGTCCTGCCCCTAGGTTCTTCAGAACCATTTTTTTTTTTTACATTCCATATATATGTGTTAGCATATGGTATTTGTTTTTCTCTTTCTGATTTACTTCACTCTATATGACAGTCTCAAAGTCCATCCACCTCATTACAAATAACTCAACTTCGTTTCTTTTTATGGCTGAGTAATAGTCCATTGTGTATATGTGCCACATCTTCTTTATCCATTCATCTGTCAATGGACACTTAGGTTGCTTCCATGTCCTGGCTATTGTAAATAGTGCTGCAATGAACATTGTGGTACATGACTCTTTTTGAATTATGGTTTTCTGAGCGTATATGCCTAGGAGTGGGATTGCTGGGTCATATGGTAGTTCTATTTTTAGCTTTTTAAGGAGCCTCCATACTGTTCTCCATAGTGGCTGTATCAATTTACATTCCCACCATCAGTGCAAGAGGGTTTCCTTTTCTCCACACCCTCTCCAGCATTTATTGTTTATAGATGTTTTGACGATGGCCATACTAACTGGTGTGAGGTGATACCTCATTGTAGTTTTGATTTGCATTTCTCTAATGATTAGTGATGTTGAGCATCCTTTCATGGGTTTGTTGGCAATCACTATATCTTCTTTGGAGAAATATCTATTTAGGTCTTCTGCCCATTTTTGGATTGGGTTATTTATTTTTATGTTACTGAGCTGCAGGAGGTGTTTGTAAATTTTGGAGATTAATCCTTTGTCAGCTTCTTCATTTGCAAATATTTTCTCCCATTCTGAGGGTTGTCTTTTCGTCTTGTTTATGGTTTCCTTTGCTGTGCAAAAGCTGTTAAGTTTCATTAGGTCCCATTTGTTTATTTTTGTTTTTATTTCCATTTCTCTAGGAGGGTAGGTCAAAAAGGATTTTGCTGTGATTTATGTCATAGAGTGTTCTGCCTATGCTTTCCTCTAAGAGTTTGATAGTGTCTGCCCTTACATTTAGGTCTTTTATCCATTTTGAGTTTATTTTTGTGTATGGTGTTAGGGAGTGTTCTAATTTCATTCTTTTACGTGTAGCTATCCAGTTTTCCCAGCACCACTTATTAACAAGGCTGTCTTTTCGCCACTGTATATTCTTGCCTCCTTTATCAAAGATAAGGTGACCATATGTGCGTGGGTTTATCTCCGGGCTTTCTATGCTGTTCCACTGATCTATATTTCTGTTTTTGTGCCAGTACCATACTGTCTTTTTTTTTTGTGGTACACGGGCCACTCACTGCTGTGGCCTCTCCCTTCGCGGAGCACAGGCTCCAGACGCGCAGGCTCAGCGGCCATGGCTCACGGGCCCAGCCACTCTGCAGCATGTGGGATCCTCACGGACTGGGGCACGAACCCATGTCCTCTGCATCAGCAGGTGGACTCTCAACCACTGCGCCACCAGGGAAGCCCCATACTGTGTTGATTACTGTAGCTTTGTAGTATAGTCTGAAGTCTGGCAACCTGATTCCTCCAGCTCTACTTTTCTTTCTCAAGATTGCTTTGACTATTCGGGGTCTTTTGTGTTTCCATACAAATTGTGAAATTTTTTGTTCTAGTTCTGTGAAAAATGCCATTGGTAGTTTGATAGGGATTGCACTGAATCTGTACATTGCTTTGGATAGTAATTTTCACAATGTTGATTCTTCCAATCCATATAGTTATTTTGACAAAGTTGATTCTTCCAATCCAAGAACATGGTATGTCTCTCCATCTTTTTGTATCATCTTTAATTTCTTTCATCAGTGTCTTATAGTTTCCTGCATATACGTCGTTTGTCTCCTTAGGTAGGTTTATTCCTAGGTATTTTATTCTTTTTGTTGTAATGGTAAATGGGAGTGTTTCCTTAATTTCTCTTTCAGATTTTTCATCATTAGTGTATAGGAATGCAAGAGATTTCTGTGCATTAATTTTGTATCCTGCTAGTTTACCAAATTCATTCATTAGCTCTAGTAGTTTTCTGGTAGCATCTTTAGGATTCTCTATGTATAGTATCATGTCATCTGCAGAGTGAGAGTTTTACTTCTTCTTTTCCAATTTGGATTCCTTTTATTTCTTTTTCTTCTTTGATTGCTATGGCTAAAACTTCCAAAACTTTGTTGAATAATAGTGGTGAGAGTGGGCAACTTTGCCTTTTTCCTGATCTTAGTGGAAATGGTTTCAGTTTTTCACCATTGAGAATGATGCTGGTTGTGGGTTTGTCACATATGGCCTTCATTATGTTGAGGTTAGTTCCCTCTGTTCCTATTTTCTGGAGGGCTTTTATCATAAATGGGTGTTGAATTTTGTCAAAAGCTTTTTCTGCATCTATTGAGGTGATCACATGGTTTTTCTCCTTCAATTGGTTAATATGGTTTATCAGATTGAATGATTTGCATATATTGAAGAATCCTTGCATTCCTGGGATAAACTCCACTTGATCATGGTGTATGATTTTTAATGTGCTGTTGGATTCTGTTGAGGATTTTTGCATCTATGTTCATTAGTGATATTGTCCTGTAGTTTACTTTTTTTGTGACATCTTTGTCTGGTTTTGGTATCAGGATGATGGTGGCCTCGTAGAATTAGTCTGGGAGTATTCCTCCCTCTGCTATATTTTTGAAGAGTTTGAGAAGGATAGGTGTTAGCTCTTCTCTAAATATTTGATAGAATTCGCCTGTGAAGTCATCTCATCCTGGGCTTCTGTTTGTTGGAAGATTTTTAATCAGTTTCAATTTCAGAGCTTGTGATTGTTCTGTTTATATTTTCTATTTCTTCCTAGTTCAGTCTCAGAAAGTTGTAGTTTTCTTAGAATTTGTCCATTTCTTCCAGGTTGTCCATGTTATTGGCATATAGTTGCTTGTCAGAATCTCTCATGATCCTTTGCATTTGTGCAGTGTCATTTGTTAGTTCTCTTTTTTCCTTTCTAATTCTATTGATTTGAATCTTCTCCCTTTTTTTCTTGATGAGTCTGGCTAATGGTTTATCAATTTTGTTTATCTTCTCAAAGAACCAGCTTTTAGTGTTATTGATCTTTGATATTGTTTCCTTCATTTCTTTTTATTTCTGACCTGATCTTTATGATTTCTTTCCTTCTGCTAACTTTGGGTTTTTTTTTGTTCTTCTTTCTCTAATTGCTTTAGGTGTAAGTTTATTTATTTGAGATGTTTCTTGTGGCAGTATTGTATTGCTATAAACCTCCTTCTTAGAACTGCTTTTGCAGCATCCCATAGGTTTTGGGTCATCATGTTTTCACTGTCATTTGTTTCTAGGTTTTTCTTGATTTCCTCTTTGATTTCTTCAGTGATTTCTTGATTATTTAGTAGTGTATTGTTTAGCCTCCATGTGTTTGTATTTTTTTCAGATTTTTTCCTATAATCAATATCTAGTCTCATAGCAGTGTGGTCAGAAAGGACACCTGATATGATTTCAATATTCTTAATATTGAAATTTACCAAGGCTTGATTTGTGACCCAAGATATGATCTATCCTGGTGATAACATGGAGAATGTATTTTCCATTCATCACTTTAAATATGTCTTGCCACTTCGTTCTGGCTTGCAGAGTTTCTGTTGAAAGTTCAGCTGTTAATATTATGGGGATTCCCTTGTATGTTATTTGTTGCTTTTCCCTTGCTACTTTTAATATTTTTTCTTAGTATTTAATTTTTGATAGTTTAATGTGTCTTGGCGTGTTTCTCCTTGGATTTATCCTGTATGGGACTCTGTGCTTCCTGGACTTGATTGGCTATTTCCCTTCCCATATTAGGGAAGCTTTCAACTATAATCTCTTCAAATATTTTCTCAGTCCCTTTCTTTTACTCTTCTTCTTCTGGGACCAGTATAATTCAAATGTTGGTGCATTTAATGTTGTCCCAGAGGTCTCTGAGACTGCCTCAATTCTTTTCATTCTTTTTTCTTTATTCTGCTCTGCAGTAGTTATTTCCACTATTTTATCTTCCAGGTCACTTCTCCGTTCTTCTGCCTCAGTTATTCTTCTATTGATTCCTTCTAGAGAATTTTTAATTTCATTTATTTTATTGTTCATCATTGTTCGTTTGCTCTTTAGTTCTTCTAGGTCCTTGTTAAACATTTCTTATATTTTCTCCATTCTATTTCCAAGATTTTGGATTATCTTTACTATCATTATTCTGAATTCTTTTTTAGGTAGACTGCCTATTTCCCATCCATTTGTTTGGTCTGGTGGGTTTTACCTTGCTCCTTCATCTGCTGTGTATTTCACTGTATTCTCATTTTGCTTAACTTACTGTGTTTGGGGTCTCCTTTTTGCAGGCTGTAGGTTTGTAGTTCTCATTGTTTTTGGTGTCTGCCCCCAGTGGGTAACGTTGGTTCAGCGGGTTGTGTAGGCTTCCTGGTGGAGGAGACTGGTGCCTGTGTCCTGGTGTTTGAGGCTGGATCTTGTCTTTCTGGTGGGCAGGACTGTGTCCGGTGGTATGTTTTGGTGCGTCTGTGAACTTATTATGATTTTAGGCAGCTTCTCTGCTAATGGGTGGGGTTGTGTTCCTGTCTTGCTAGTTGTTTGGCATGGGGTGTCCAGAACTGTAGCTTGCTTGTTGTTTAGTGGAGTTGGGTCTTAGCATTAAAATGGAGATCTCTGGGAGAGCTTTTGCTGTTTGATAGTACGTGGGGCTGGGAGGTGTCTGGGGAACCAATGTCCTGAACTCAGCTCTCCCACCTGAACTCAGCTCTCCCACCTCAGAGGCTCAGACCTGACACCTGGCTGGAGCACCAAGACCCTGTCAGCCACTTGGCTGAGCACCTGCGCGCGGTGCCCGCTATAGCTTCGGGTGCGGTGCCGGCACTGTCTGATGGTCCCAGTGTAGTGTCGAAAGCTTCCTACCTGAAACCAATCCTAGTGCTGAACCCAGTGCTATGTCTGGTGCCGCACTCCCCTCCCTCCTCACGCTTGCGGCTGCTCAAAAAACCCGGTGTGGGGCTTCCCTGGTGGCGCAGTGGTTGAGAGTCCGCCTGTTGATGCAGGGGACAGGGGTTCATGCCCCGGTCTGGGAAGATCCCACATGCCACGGAGCGGCTGGGCCCGTGAGCCATGGCCACTGAGCCTGCACGTCGGAGCCTGTGCTCCACAATGGGAGAGGCCACAACAGTTAGAGGCCCGCGTACCGCAAGACAAAAAAAAACCCGGTGTGGTGGAGTTCAGGCTGCCATTCCTCTATTTCTGGGCTTTCTACCCTGTTCCATTGATCTCTATTTTTGTTTTTGTACAAGTACCATACCGTTTTGATGTCTGTAGCTTTGTAGTATAGTCTGAAGTCAGGGAGCCTGATTCCTGCAGCTCCGTTTTTCTTTCCTAAGATTGCTTTGGCTATTTGGGGTCTTTTGTGTCCCTGTACAAATTTTAAGATGTTTTGTTGTAGTTTTGTGAAAAATGTCATTGCCTTTAGTTTTTATTGTTTCTTTTCTCTTATTTTGGATTAATTTACTCTTCTTTTTCTACTTTGTTAGGGTGAAAACTTAGATCCATGATTTTAGATCTTTCTTCTTTTCCACAATATGGTTTTAGTGCTATAAATTTTCCCCTAAGCACTGCTTTCCCTGCATCCCATAACTTTTGATGAATTGTATTTTCATTTCCATTTAATTCAAAGTATTTTTTAAAAAGTACCTTGAGGTTTCTTCCTGACCCATATGTTATTTAGTGGTGTGCTATTTAGTATCCAAGTATTTTAGGATTTTCTATCTTTGTATTATTGATTTCTAGTTTAATTCCACTGTGGTCTAAGAACGTATATTGCATTTTGTTTTTTTAAGTATGTGAAGGTGTTTTTTATGTTGTAGAATATGGTTTATTTTGGTGAATATTCCATGTGACCTCAAGAAGGATGCTTACTCTGCTACTGTTGGGTAAAATAATGTATAAATGTCACTTAGACCTAGTTCATTAATGGTGCTGTTGAGTTCAACTATAAACTTACTGGTTTTCTGTATGACAAAACTGTTTATTATTGTTGGAGGCACACTGAAGTCATTCTTCAACTATACCTGTGGATTTGCTCATTTCCCTTAGCAGTTTTTAGTTTTTGTGTCACATATTTTGATGTTCTGTTGTTAGATGCATACACATTAAGAACTGTCCTGTCTTCTTAGAGAATAGCCCCCTTTTATCATTACGTAATGCCTTTCTTATCTCTGATGATTTTCCTTGCTATGAAGTCTGCCTTGTTTGAAATTAGTATAGGTGTTCCAGCTTTTTTTTTTTTTTTATCAGTGTCAGCCTGGTATATCTTGATTCATCCCTTTACTTTCAATCAACGTGTGTCTTTATTTTTAAAGTCGATTTACTGTATACAACAAATATTTGGGTCTCTTTTTTTCATCTACCCTCATAGTCATTTTCTTTTAATTGGTGTATCTAAACAATTGATGTCTAAATACTTCAATGATGTTACAGTTATTATTTTCTATTCATTGCCCTTATGTTTTTCTGTCTTCTTTTTTATTTAATTTTTCAATTTTATATTGCAGCATAGTTGATTTACAATCTTGTGTTAGTTTCAGGTGTACACCGAAGTGATTCATATACATATATCCATTCTTTTTCAGATTTTTTTCCCTATATAAGTTATTACAGAATTTGAGCATAATATATGGTTCCATTTTGTCTCCTTTGTTAGCATGTCAGTTATGCTCCTTATTTTGCCTTCTTAGTTGCTGCCCTAAAGTTTGCAATATACATCCACAACTAACCCTTTCATACAAGACTATACCACTTCAGGGGCAGTGCTAGTATCTTATAACAAAGTATCCCTAATTCATCTCTCCTGTCCCTTATATCTTCACTGTCATTCAGTTCACTTATTCATGAACTATAATCATTTAATACATTGTTGCTATTATTATATAGAACACACTGTTATGTGAAATCAATTAAAAGTAAGAAAAATAAAAGCTTTTCTTTTACCTTGACTTATTCTTCTCTCATATTTTTCCTTTTTAATGTAGTTACAAGTTTCTGACCTATATATTCCTTTGCTCTGAAGACCTTCTTTTACTATTTCTTGTAAGGTAGGTCTATTGTGACAAATTTCCTCAATTTTTGGTTGACAACATCATTTCACTAGATATAGAATTCTAGGTTGATGAGTTTTTATCTTCCAACACAAATATTTAATTCCACTCCTTTCATCTTCCTACATCATTTCTGAAGATAAGTCAAATGTAATTGTTATCTGTGCTCCTCTATAGCTAAGGTATTTTTTCCTCTGGTTTCTTTTGATTTTCTCTTTGTATTTGATTTTCTGAAGTTTGAACATGATATGCCCAGGTATAGATTTTTTGACATTTATCTTCCTTGCTTTCCCTGAGCTTCCTGAATCTGTGGTTTGACATCTGACATTAACGTTGAGAAATTCTCAGTCATCATTGCTTCAAATATTTATTCTATTTCTTTCTTTGCCTTCTGGTATTCCCAGTAAATTTATCTTACACCTATTGTAATTGTCCATAGTTCCTGGACATACTGTTCTATGTTGGGATTTTTCTCCCCCAGTCTTTTTAGTCTTTGCTTTTCAATTTGGGAAGTTTCTACCGTTATATCTTCAAGTTCCTCAGCCATTTCCAGTCTAATGCCCATCAAAGGCATTCTTCATTTCTGTTACAGGGTTTTTGTCTTCTAGAATTTCTTTTTGATATTAGAATTTCCATCTCTCTGCTTACATTATCCATCTGCTCTAGCACATTGGTTTCCATTAGAGCCATTAGCATATTAGTCATAGTTATTTTAAATTGCTAGTCTAATAATTCCAACACTGCTGCCACGTCTCAGTCCAGGTCTGATGATTGCTCTTGTCTCTTCAAAGTCTGATTTTTACCTTTGAAAATGTCTTTTAATAACTTGTTGAAAGGCAAAAAATATTTTACAAAGTATACTACAAGGTAATATAAGCAGAGTGATGGTCATCCTAATATCAAAAAGCAATACTAGACAATAAAAACACTGTTCTAAGTAAAAAGAACTGACATTAGCTCCATTAGTGGTTTCTGGGCATTTCTGCTCTGAGTAAACTGTGCATCTTTGTATCTGCCTGTGTCTCCAGTTTTCAGTGTGGTGGTTTGTCCTGTGACCTCAATTGTCTGATAGATCTAAAAAGGTGTTGATTTTCTGTTTTTCAGCTTCTTTCTTCTTGTGATGACTTCTAAGTTTCTTACATGTAAAGCTGGAAAGCAGAAGACTATACTAGTATTTTTGACTTTTAGCACTTAACAAATGTTTTTCCTAATGTTTCCATCTCTCTGCTTATATTATCCATATGTTCTTGCATGTTGCTAATTTTTCCAGTAGAGCTCTTAACATACTTTAGTTATTTTAGATTCTCTGCCTGATAATTCCAAAATTTGTGTCATATCTGAGTATGCTTCTGATGCCTGCTTTATATTTTTAGACTGTGCTTTTCTTTGGCTTTTAGCATGGTTTGTATCTTTACTTTGAAATCCAGACATGATTTACTGGGTAATAGGAACTAAGATAAATAGGTATTTAGTGTGAAGTTTTATATTAATCTGGCTACGAGTTGGGTGCCAGTTTTTACTGTTTGCTATAGCTTTAGCTGCCAGAGATTTCAAATTCCTCTAATGTACTTGTTTTTGCCTCCCCTGTTGTCTTTGAGTTTCCCTAAGAACTCATCCTGCGATAGAGCATGAAATGTGCAGCTCTCTCAGCTGTAATCCACTGTTTTTACACTGTAGCCCTATTGGCATGGTGGTAAAAACTCTATAATCTTATGATTACAACTCAAGTCTCTTAGTGGGCATGTGTCTCGCGCTGTGACCTTCAAAAGTGTTTCTTTAATTCCCCCTCCAGCCCCTAGGTAAAATCAGAAGCCTAAAGGGGGCTACAGTCAGGGAAATGCACTTCCCCCAAGTGTGATGGGGAAGTCTTCCCCTAGAGAATGTTCTGGAAATATGAAAATGTTTAATTTTCCCCTTTCTCTATTAGAGCCATGAGGGCATTTTACTTGGCTCTTCCCCATGAGAATGAGGTAGTGTTTCTGGAGAAAAAACCTATGGAGGATGGAAACCCCTTCCCACAAGACTCTTCCTCAGGAGTCTTCTTTCAAGTTAGTCCACTCTCAACGTCCATCAATTTGTCAAAGTCACCATTTAAGTCTTCCTACCACTTTCTGGCTCCAGTGACTTCTTTACGAAAGCATGTCTTGGTTGTGACTCTTTGAATTCACCTGTCTTCTACAGATTTGGGGATGGTAGTTTTCACTATGACCTCAGTTCTGTGACGGGTACTAGAAAAGTTATTGATTTTCAAGTTTTTCAGCATTTTCCTGTGGTAAGGATGAGATTGATAGTATCCAAGTTCTTTACATGTTGTGGGTCTAATGGTGGCTTTATATCCGAAAGTCCAGTATTCTATATTGATGGATGTTTTGGGGATGGTCTTCTAAACAACTTTAAATATCAAATTGTGCATGGAATCAATTTAACCTTCACACAGAGTAGACTCTACTATTTGTTACTTTAAAATGTTCTTTTTGGAGAGGGGGAAGATGGCGGAAGAGTAAGACGCGGAGATCACCTTCCTCCCCACAGATACATCAGAAATACATCTACACGTGGAACAACTCCTACAGAACACCTATTGAACCCTGGTAGAAGACCTCAGACCTCTCAAAAGGCAAGAAACTCCCCACGTACATAGGTAGGGCAAAAGAATAAACAGAGACAAAAGAATACGGACGGGACCTGCACCAGTGGGAGGGAGCCATGAAGGAGGAAAGGTTTCCACACACTAGAAGCCCCTTTGCGGGAAGAGACTGCAGGTGGCGGAGAGGAGGAGCTTCGAAGCCACAGAGGAGAGCACAGAAACAGGGGTGCAGAGGGCGAAGCGGAGAGATTTCCGCACAGAGGGTCGGTGCCGACAGGCACTCACCAGCCCGAGAGGCTTGTCTGCTCACCCGCCGGGGCGGGCAGGGCTGGGAGCTGAGGCTTGGGCTTCGGTCGGAGCTCAGTGAGAGGACTGGGCTTGGCGGCATGGGCACAGCCTGAAGGGGGTTAGTGCGCCACGGCTGGCCAGGAGGGAGTCCGGGGAAAAGTCTGGACCTGCCGAAGAGTCAAGAGACTTCTTCTTCCCTCTTTGTTTCCTGGTGCGCGAGGAGAGGGGATTAAGAGCGCTGCTTAGAGGAGCTCTAGAGACGGGCGCGAGCCGCGGCTATGAGCGCGGACCCCAGAGACGGGCATAAGGTGCTAAGGCTGCTGCTGCCGCCACGAAAAAGCCTGTGTGCGAGCACAGGTCACTCTCCACACCCCCTTCCGGGGAGCCTGTGCAGCCCGCCACTGCCAGGGTCCCGGGATCCAGGGACAACTTCCCCGGGAGAACGCATGGCGTGCCTCAGGCTGGTGCAACATCATGCCGGCCTCTGCCACCGCAGGCCCGCCCCGCACTCCGTACCCCTCCCTCCACCCGGCCTGAGTGAGCCAGAGCCCCCGAGTCAGCTGCTCCTTTAACCCCATCCAGTCTGAGCGAAGAACAGATGCCCTCCAGCGACCTACATGCAGAGGCGGGGCCAAATCCAAAGCTGAACCCCGGGAGCTGTGCAAACAAAGACAAGAAAGGGAATCTCTCCCAGCAGCCTCAGGAGCAGTGGATTAAATTGCCACAATCAACTTGATGTACCCTGCATCTGTGGAATACCTGAATAGACAACGAATTATCCCAAATTGAGGAGGTGAACGTTGAGAGCAAGATTTATTATTTTTTCTCCTTTTCCTCTTTTTGTGAGTGTGTATGTGTATGCTTCTGTGTGAGATTTTATCTGTGTAGCTTAGCTTTCACCATTTGTCCTAGGGTTCTATCTGTCTTTTTTAACTTAAAAAATTTTTTTTAATAGTTATATTTTTATTTTAACAACTTTATTTTATTTTCCCTTACCTTATTTTATTTTCTTTTATCCTCTTTCTTTCTTTCTTTCTTTCTAGGTTTTCTCCCTTTTATTCTGAGCTATGTGGATGAAAGGCTCTTGGAGCTGCAGCCTGGAGTCAGTGCTGTGCCTCTGAGGTGGGAGAGCCAACTTCAGGACACTGGTCCACAAGTGACTTCCTAGCTCCATGTAGTATCAAATGGCGAAAATCTCCCAGAGATCTCCATCTCAACACCAAGACCCAGCTTCACTCAACGACTAGCAAGCTACAGTGCTGGACACCCTATGCCAAACAACTAGCAAGACAGGAACACAACCCCATCCATTAGCAGAGAGGCTGCCTAAAATCACAATAAGTCCACAGATACCCCAAAACACATCACCAGACGTGGACCTTCCCACCAGAAAGACAAGATCCATCCTCATCCACCAGAACACAGGCACTAGTCCCCTCCACCAGGAAGCCTACACAAACCACTGAACCAACTTTAGCCACTGGGGACAGACACCAAAAACAATGGGAACTGCGAACTTGCAGCCGGCAAAAAGGAGACCCCAAATCCAGTAAGATAAGCAAAATGAGAAGACAGAAAAACACACAGCAGATGAAGGAGCAAGAAAAAAACCCACCAGACCTAACAAATGAAGAGGAAATAGGCAGTCTCTCTGAAAAAGAATTCAGAATAATTATAGTAAAGATGATCCAAAATCTTGGAAATAGAATAGAGAAAATGCAAGAAACATTTACCAAGGACCTAAAAGAACTACAGATGAAACAAGCAACGATGAACAACACAATAAATAAAATAAAAATACTCTAGAAAGGATCAGTAGAAGAATAACTGAGGCAGAAGAACGGATAAGTGACCTGGAAGATAAAGTAGTGGAAATAACTACTGCAGAGCAGAATAAAGAAAAAAAGAATGAAAAGAACTGAGGACAGTCTCAGAGACCTCTGGGACAACATTAAACGCACCAACATTCAAATTATAGGGGTTCCAGAAGAAGAAGAGAAAAAGGGACTGAGAAAATATTTGAAGAGATTATAGTTGAAAACTTCCCTAATATGGGAAAGGAAATAGTTAAGCAAGTCCAGGAAGCACAGAGAGTCCCATACAGGATAAATCCAAGGAGAAACACACCAAGACACATATTAATCAAACTGTCAAAAATTAAATACAAAGAAAACATATTAAAAGCAGCAAGGGAAAAACAACAAATAACACACAAGGGAATCCCCATAAGGTTAACAGCTGATCTTTCAGCAGAAACTCTGCAAGCCAGAAGGGACTGGCAGGACATATTTAAAGTGATGAAGGAGAAAAACCTACAACCAAGATTACTCTACCCAGCAAGGATCTCACTCATATTTGATGGAGAAATTAAAACCTTTAAAGAAAAGCAAATGGTGAGAGAGTTCAGCACCACCAAACCAGCTTTACAACAAATGCTAAAGGATCTTCTCTAGGCAAGAAACACAAGAGAAGGAAAAGACCTATAATAACAAACCCAAAACAATTAAGAAAATGGGAATAGGAACATACATATTGATAATTACCTTAAATGTAAATGGATTGAAGGCTCCCCCCAAAAGACACAGACTGGCTGAATGGATACAATAACAAGACCCATATATATGCTGTCTACAAGAGATCCACTTCAGACCTAGAGACACATACAGACTGAAAGTGAGGGGATCAAAAAGATATTCCATGAAAATGGAAATCAAAGGAAAGCTTGATTGCAATTCTCATATCAGACAAAATAGACTTTAAAATAAAGACTATTAGAAGAGACAAAGAAGGACACTACATAATGATCAAGGGATCGATCCAAGAAGAAGATATAACAATTGTAAATATCTATGCACCCAACATGGGAGCACCGCAATACATAAGGCAAATACTAACAGCCATAAAAGGGGAAATCGACAGTAACACATTCATAGTAGGGGACTTTAACACCCCACTTTCACCAATGGACAGATCATCCAAAATGAAAATAAATAAGGAAACACAAGCTTTAAATGATACATTAAACAAGACGGACTTAATTGATATTTATAGGACACTCCATCCAAAAACAACAGAATACACGTTTTTCTCAAGTGCTCATGGAACTTTCTCCAGGACAGATCATATCTTGGGGCACAAATCAAGCCTTGGTAAATTTAAGAAAATTGAAATTGTATCAAGTATCTTTTCCGACCACAACGCCATGAGACTAGATATCAATTACAGGAAAAGATCTGTAAAAAATACAAACACATGGAGGCTAAAAAATACACTACTTAATAACGAACTGATCACTGAAGAAATCAAAGAGAAAATAAAAAAATACCTAGAAACAAATGACAATGGAGACACGACGACCCAAAACCTATGGGATGCAGCAAAAGCAGTTCTAAGAGGGACGTTTATAGCAATACAAGCCCACCTTAAGAAACAGGAAACATCTCGAATAAACAACCTAACCTTGCACCTAAAGCAATTAGAGAAAGAAGAACAAAACAACCCCAAAGTTAGCAGAAGGAAAGAAATCATAAAAATCAGATCAGAAATAAATGAAAAAGAAATGAAGGAAACGATAGCAAAGATCAATAAAACTAAAAGCTGGTTCTTTGAGAAGATAAACAAAATTGATAAACCATTAGCCAGACTCATCAAGAAAAAAAGGGAGAAGACTCAAATCAACAGAATTAGAAATGAAAAAGGAGAAGTAACAACTGACACTGCAGAAATACAAAGGATCATGAGAGATTACTACAAGCAACTCTATGCCAATAAAATGGACAACCTGGAAGAAATGGACAAATTCTTAGAAATGCACAACCTGCCAAGACTGAATCAGGAAGAAGTAGAAAATATGAGCAGACCAATCACAAGCACTAAAATTGAAACTGTGATCAAAAATCTTCCAACAAACAAAAGCCCAGGACCAGATGGCTTCACAGGCGAATTCTATCAAACATTTAGAGAAGAGCTAACACCTATCCTTCTCAAACTCTTCCAAAATAAAGCACAGGGAGGAACACTCCGAAATTCATTCTACAAGGCCACCATCACCTTGATACCAAAACCAGACAAGGATATCACAAAGAAAGAAAACTACAGGCCAATATCACTGATGAACATAGATGCAAAAATCCTCAACAAAATACTAGCAAACAGAATCCAACAGCACATTAAAAGGATCATACACCATGATTTATTCCAGGAATGCAAGGATTGTTCAATATATGCAAATCAATCAATGTGATAAACCATATTAACAAGTTGAAGGAGAAAAACCATATGATCATCTCAATAGATGCAGAGAAAGCTTTTGACAAAATTCAACACTCATTTATGATAGAAACCCTGCAGAAAGTAGGCATAGAGGGAAATTTCATCAACATAATAAAGGCCATATATGACAAATCCACAGCCAACATCATCCTCAATGGTGAAAAACTGAAAGCATTTCCAGTAAGATCAGGAACAAGACAAGGTTGCCCACTCTCACCTCTATTATTCAACATTGTTTTGGAAGTTTTAGCCCCAGCAATCAAATTAGAAAAAGAAATAAAAGGAATCCAAATTGGAAAAGAAGAAGTAAAACTCTCACTATTTGCAGATGACATGATAGTATACATACAGAATCCTCAAGATGCTACCAGGCAACTACTAAAGCTAATCAATGAATTTGGTAAAGTAGCAGGATACAAAATTAATGCACAGAAATCTCTGGCATTCCTATACACTAATGATGAAAAATCTGAAAGTGAAATCAAGAAAACACTCCCATTTACCATTGCAACAAAAAGAATAAAATATCTAGGAACAAACCTACCTAAGGAAACAAAAGACTTGTATGCAGAAAATCATAAGACACTGATGAAAGAAATTAAAGATGATACAAATAGATGGAGAGATATACCATGTTCTTGGATGGGAAGAATCAACATTGTGAAAATGACTCTACTATCCAAAGCAATCTACAGATTCAATGCAATCCCTATCAAACTACCACTGGCATTTTTCACAGAACTAGAACAAAAAATTTCACAATTTGTATGGAAACACAAAAGACCCCGAATAGCCAAAGCAATCTTGAGAACGAAAAACGGAGCTGGAGGAATCAGGCTCCCTGACTTCAGAGTATACTACAAAGCTACAGTAATCAAGACAGTATGGTACTCGCACAAAAACAGATAGATCAATGGAACAGGATAGAAAGCCCAGAGATAAACCCACGTACATATGATCACCTTATCTTTGATAAAGGAGGCAGGAATGTACAGTGGAGAAAGGACAGCCTCTTCAGTAAGTGGTGCTGGGAAAACTGGACAGGCACATGTAAAAGTATGAGATTAGATAACTCCCTACCACCATACACAAAAATAAGCTCAAAATGGATTAAAGACCTAAATGTAAGGCCAGACACTATCAAACTCTTAGAGGAAAACATAGGCAGAACACTCTATGACATAAATCACAGCAAGATCCTTTTTGACCCACCTCCTAGAGAAATGGAAATGGAATGCATTCTTACCATGTAAAAGGTCTTGTTCTAAGAATTTCACAGGTATTAACAAATTCATTTTTCACAACAACTCAAGAAGGACTTAGTCAATTTTGTTTTTCTTTTTAAGAGCCCTCATACAGATAAAAATATATTTTAAAATGCATTCTTCCAAGCATCTGCTAAAAATGGATCAGAGTTGGCTCCTGGGTTTAAAACCCTTTGTCAGAGACGATTGTTAATGATGGTAGACCACATTTGGCCTGTTATTACTTCATTAAACTGGTGGAAATCTTTGAAGATATTTATTACAATCCAAATTAAACAAGATAGTGCTACTTTCAGAGGTAATATCCTAGGAAAAAATGAACTTTAACTTTTAAAAAGTCTGGCTTTCTCACTTTGTTATACTGAGGAAAGAAACCTTTTATTTTCCACAATCTTCCTGTTCTCTCTACTCATTTCCCAAGTTTTTTATCCAGCATGTCAGCCATGCCCACAATAAAGTCTCTCTGGTCATTGTGGGGATCGGATTGAGGAGCTCTGTAACTTATTCAGTAAACTCTTCTCTGAATTACAGGGAGGAAAGAATGTTTATACCTCTGTACCTAAGGGACAAATTAGGATTAGACCAACCTCTACCTGTGTTTGGGGAATTTGGTAGAAAGAGATATTGAAAAGAATTAGGGTAATTTAGATTTTGGTTTTCTTAGAGTTATCTTAAAAACAGATACTTAAAAAAAAAAAAGTCACAGTATGTCATAATATTAAGTTCAGTAACCCAGATCTGTATAACCCCAATGCCCAAGTCCATTCACTACATCCCTGATTTTAAAAAAAGAAATTCTTCTCATATATTGGGTTTTGTGGGGAAGAACACCTCCAAGGGTGAAAGGGAATTAACAGCTAATAAGAATAAAGAAAGTAGGATTTACTTTGGGAGCCTTCTTTATAAAAACTAAGGAAAATACAAGATACATCATTGAGCCAGAGACATGGCCCGGAGCAGGAGAGAGGCCATGTGTGGAATTTTCCTTTATACAGTGAGTGGGATTAATATTTTAATTCACTCTTTTTGTATATACAAGTCATCTCCTATAGGCATCCAAGTACTGTAATATTGAATTGCATTATTTCCCCTTTATCAAATATAGGTCCACAACATTTTTGAGGTGAGATTCAGAAATTTAGATTTTAGAAAGATACTGGTGTGCCCGTGTTCTTCAGTGTGATCTGAGCACCTTGTAAGCAGCATATTACTATTTTTGCACCAAATTACATGAGGTCACTTCAGGCAGAGGGCAGGTCAGGATTTGTCCAAAGGAGTTCAAGGCAGGACAGCTTCAGATTTGGACTCTGGAATTATGCACCCTGCAAAAGGGGACACGTTCTCATAGCATAGAATAGATTAGAGGAGTAGAAAAGGAGCATGGACTCTAGATGTCTAACTAGCAAACACCTTTCTCTGTCTAATTTGCCTACTTGAGAAGACTGGAATACAGTGAAATTCTATCTTCAATTTTGTAGGAAATTCTTGCATTATACTTACGACTACATTCAATAAAAGGAAGGGAGAAAAGAAGGAAGGGGAGAAGGAAGGAAGGGAGGGAGGTAAGGAGAATGAGAGAGAGAGAATAATTTTGAGGAGCTTGCAAATTACTGAATTAAGACTGATGTAAACAGAAAGCTGTTTAGATTCATGGAATGGACAAAGTTATACTTTGTGTCACAACAGACTCCCTATATTTAACTTTGCATAGACCAATAACTTTTAAACTCTGTTCCTTACAGCCTTAGGGTTTCTTTGAAAGTGTGGAGGGGGATGTGTGTGTGTGTGTGTGTGTGTGTGCATGGGGTGGGGGCGGGGGGGATGATATCAGGGATTAGAATCTAGTGAGAAGGTTGGATTGCCTTTGGGCTTTTTCCTGATACTTTTATCAAGAGGGTCTAGCCTTCCCCTGTGGGCACTGATCTGAACAGTGTCAATAATATTTCTCCTTCTTTTCTCTTCTTCTCTAATGGAAAGCCACTGGCCTGATTCAAGTTTATCTAAGCCCTCTAACTACTTAAAACACCCAAAAAACAGAAAAGCTTAATTACTGGTCAGCGTTTATAATTACAAAAATTTAAGAAGCTCAGCTAATATCAGAATTTTTAAAAATCTTAAGAGCCCCAAAATCATCTTGATCTCATCTTCATTTCAAAAACTGAAAAACTGTCTCAGAGGAGAAGTGATTTGAATAATGATGATGAATGAGTGATTAAAAGACTTTTAAGATCTAGAATTTTCTTCAAACTTGAGCACCATATTATAGTAAAAACATCTCATGTTTCTTTTACAGTTTCTTTCATAAAAAGGAGAAGTATCCAAATCTTGGAAATAAAGCAAAAGTGGGGAGACCTGTCTTTTCGTGTTATGATCAGGAATTATTTCACAGAGCAATTCAAGGATTATTCAATTAACTAGGAGGATTAGATTAGAGCCCAGCAACATAGAAGTTATATATTAATTTGCAGATTTCTGTTTGGTAGAAAAGACAGTTGCAAAACTTTCGGTTTTGCTATCCTGTACAAACAGTTTTTTATCCAACCTAGCAATTTTATTCTAAATTTCTAATTTTTTTACAGAAAGGTTAATAAATACCCATTTCTTCATATGCTCTTGGCACTAGGTTTACCATCTCAATGCATAGTGAATGAGTTATTAAATACATTAATTTAACATGTGTTAATTTTATATTTACATAAGAAGTGTACCCCTTGTGCATTCTATTCCCAGGCCTGTTTACTCGGCCCTTGGAGGGAATCCCAACTGTGAAGTGGAAATGAAATGCTGCCTTCTCTGACTCTCTCTCTTCCTAACTGTATGTGGGTTTTTTGTTTGTTTCTGTTCCTTGACTAAGTTCAATTCTGCTTTTAGTTGGTACATAGCCCATAAGTTTTCCCCACTGGTGGCAGCAATGACTGGAAATCTGATTTTTTTGGTCTGACCATTTGGCAATACCTACTGAAGAGATGGGTGCTCATTCTAGATCTCATTAGTCCTTTTGTTTGGTTGTCTATATAAAATAAGGAATTATTTACGCCCACTGGGAGACAACAGCCTTTTGAGGCCTGGAAGGGTTTTTGTGTCCTGTGCTGTAAATTTTTCTGTATCTGAGACAGTAAAACTGAGATTATGAAACTGGAAACTATGCTTGTCTATCATTAGGAAAATCTTTTAGCTCTCATTGTGTTGCATGTGGAATATTTTCCTACTCCCAGAGAATATTAATAAATTAAATTATAATGTCTCCTATGCTGAAAGAACCTGATTAATTTATAGAGATTAAGGAGCAGCTACATACATATAATATTCTTTCGTAGCTACCAGAAAATTTAGAGACATAATTTTCCTAGTTAAAAAAAAAGCCTTCTCAAAGAAATTGCTAACTCAATCCGAATTTATAGGATCAAGGTGATTCCCTGGACTAGTAAGAATAGCTTAATAATTTTGGTTTAAAAAGAAAAGCTAAATTTGTGTCCTCTGGTTTTATCAGGTTGGGCAATAATACAATTTTGTCCTTTTAAATATATAAGATTTGAGTTTAGTTCTTCATTAAGATAATAGTTAACTTGACCTTTCTTAACCTCGTATTCTGTTTAATGATTAGATAATATTACTCCACATGTTTAAGATGAGACACAGAAAGATATAAAACTTTGTTCAATTTAATTATTATTCTGCCAATTTTCATATCAGCAGTCATTATGTTTTGAAAAGTATTAGCTTAAATATAATTTCTAAAATGCTTAATTTAAAAATTTGAATGAATACTTGAGTTAATTAACATAAAATTTTTGAAGATATAACACCAAAACCTTGCTATAATTGCAGAGTGACACAATTATATTATTTATGAAGTTATAAAAGGTATGTAGATAGCTTTAGGGGATTACTTCATCACTGGTATGCAGTAAGTATGACAGGCTTCTTAACTCTCTACCTCCCTGTTCTCTCTGTGAAGGACAGATATTTTGTTTAAAAGTTATAATAGGAGTAGTTGCAATTATACTAGAATATTTATGGCAAATAATATGTATTCAAGGGAATAGGATGTATTTTTGCTTTCAAAAGATAAAGTGGCTTTGTAAGGATTCAAAATATGAAACAGCATAGTGAAGGAAAAAACTTGAATGTTTATAGCAAGTTGTAGGAGGTCTGAGGAAATGGTATTTATTCTCCTTTGATTATAATAGCTGCAAATGACAAGTGTAAAAGACAAAATGATATGTGTTATAATGTGGCTAAAATGGCTTTATTTATGAAAACATTTTGAATTCTTTGGTGCCAAATGTTACATTAAAGCAAGACTAAAATTTAGATTTTCTCTTTATTTGTTAAAATGACAAAATTAATCTGGTAATATTCATTCTGCTGTAAGAAGTAATAAAAGATCATTATTTACCATTTGGGAATCTTCCTATAGGAAATTTGATATTTTAACATGCTTCAAACAGCCCAAATTTCTCACTTTGAAGGGGATAAACTTCCTTATAATTCCAACATCTTCTGTTTAGTTTACATGCTGTCTTATAACTTTGAGCATTAGATAGCTCAGCTCCCATTCATTCTCAGCATTTACCTCCTGTCTTAATCAGGTGAGTAAATATCCTCTGATAACATTTTTTATTTTTGCCTACCCAAAATTATATATAGAATTCAGAAAAATAATTTTTTAGGATTTGTTTTAGGACAAAAAAAGTATCTTTCAGATTTCTAGAGGACTCCTGGAAAAATCATAAAGATTTTCACCCTATAAAAAGTGACGCTAAAAGAAGGTAGACTTGTTTAGCATATTTTTTCACTAGCTTCACACATCTTTATGAGTTGCATGAAGACAGTTGTCAAATCTAAAAAGCTCAGCCTTCCTGGTTAATTTTACAGAGGTAAAGTACTATTGACATAAACGTTTCAGAGACTGTATATATTACCTAACAGATTGGAGACTGTCAAGGCCATGATATGTTCATGCCCTCAGGTGAAACATTGATGAAATCTTTATAAAATAATGAACTACTGCACACTAAAGCAGAACTTTACTCTCCTCTATTGTCATATTCTTGTTACTGTAGTAAACTAACCACAGCCATGTAGTCTCATCTCTAGGTGGTTTTTGCTTCCCTCTAACACTTGTTTGAACGTTCTGCTATAAAATAGTGACCATACTAGTTATTTCTAACCTTTGTTATTTCAAGGGCTTCTCTTTTTGGTTCAGAAGCAGATGACTTTATGAAAGCAGAGGACTGAAAGTATTCACGAGGGAAGTTATGTGTGGATAGCAATTGTTTAGAATAGTGATGTGGTTTCAATGTTTTCTTTTCTGATGGATATATGACAGAGCCCTTTCCTTCTTTTCCTAATTTACCTCTGATCCTAAATTTAGTAGACTGTGCGTTATAAGAACTGAAGTGCATTATTTAAATGGTATCTGATTTTCAGTATTCTTTGAGAATTCAAAACAATATTTTTTACAGCATCTCCTTACTTTTAATGGCAACATATTATTTGCATAGTTTCATAAAGAATGTGTCCTTTTTTTCCTGTGATTTAACTGGACATCCAAGGCTACACATCTCCTTTATCAGATATGAAAGCTCACCATTAACAGACAAGGATTGCACTTTAAATGCTGATCCAATGCCTACCAGGTCCTTCTAGGAAGGACCTGTTCTATGGTTCCAGCCTCAAACGGATGAGGAAGTCACTTCTAGAAAGCCATGAATTCTTAGTATACTTGAGAACCTTGAGGAGGGAAGGCTTGACCCGCAAGTTTGACAACCTCTTTCTATACCCAAGTAAATAATCAAGGCCTACCATAGTAAGACCATTTTTCTTTTTGACCAAGAGTAATGTTTTGATATTTTGATGATCAAAATAAGGAACTGGCAAGAGGAACTTAGTTACAAATTAGTATTAACTAAAATAATTTTGTGATAGAAGACTTTTAAGGAAAATTAACCAAAACTCTGATATGAGACAAGTATTTTCAGTGTTATATTGGGGTAATACTTAACAGAGCAACCGAAGGATTACTTAATTCTTTTTTGACTTTACTATGTACTATTTGATTCCATACTACATACTAAGAAATTATTGATATATGTTAGTGTGCAGATTTCTCACTCGTAGGAAAAGACAACCACCTGAGGTTCCACTCTTAGGAAAAGACAACGCCTGAGGTTATCACCCTGGGGGATATTGATCAGTTTTTTTCACAACTGATAGCAGTTGGCTGACATTCAGAAAAGTTGCCCTGAATACATTTCAACATACATATTATTGAGAGTTACTGCATTATATCAACTTTCCATTCCCTTTTTCCTAACGAAGTTTAGCATTTATATTCAGTCACCACAGACACAGTGCAATTGGGAAGGGTTTTTTTTTCTTGTGTGTGTGTGGTAAAATATACATAAAATTTATCATTTTTACCATTTTAAGTTGACAATTCAGTGGCATTAAGTACATTCACAATATTGTACAACGATCATCCTTATCCATTTTCAGAACTCTTCCGTCATCCCAAACAGGAACTCTGTTCCCATTAAACAATAATATACTATTCCCCACAGATCCTGAGAACATCTATTCTAATTTCTATCTCTATGATTTTGCCTATTCTAAGTATATCATATTACTTTGTTCTTTTGTGACTGGGTAATTTCACTGAGCATGTTTTCAAGTTTCATCCATGTTGTAGCACGTATCAGAATATCATTCCTTTATAAGGTGGAATTCTATTCTATTATATGGATAAACATTTTGTTTATATATATATCTAGGCATGAAATTGCTGAATCATACAGTAATTCTACATTAAACTATTTTAGGGACCACCAAACTGTTTTCTATACCAGGTATACCATTTCAAATTTCTGTAAGCAATGCACAAGTGTTCCAATTACACCACATCCTCCACCAACACTAGTTATTTTCTGGGTTATTGTTTTTTTTCCTTGTTTTTTGTTTTTTTGGATAAGAGCTACTGTGAAGGGTGTGAAGTTGTATCTCTCTGTTTTGATTTGCATTTCTCTAAGGGCTAGTGACATTGAGCATCTTCTCATGCACTTATTGGACATTTGTGTATTTCTTTGGAGAAATGTCTATTCAAGTCCTTTACCAATTTTTTAATTGAGTTGTTTCTTGTGCTGGGTTGTAAGGGTTCTTTACATAGTCTAGATATAATCATATATATATATATATATATATATATATATATATATATATGATTTGCAAATATTTTTCCCCTTCTGTGAGTTGTCTTTTCATTCTCTTGACAGTGTCCTTTGACGCACGAAAGATTTTAATCTTGATAAAGTGCAATTTATCTATTTTTTCCTTTGTTCCCTGTGTCTTTAGTGTCATATCCAAAAAATCATTGTCAAATCCAAGATTAGGAAGATTTTTCTTCTATGTTTTCTTCTAAAGGTGTTATAGTTTTAGATTTCAAATTTAAGCATTTGACGCATTTTGAATTATTTTTTGTGTATGGTGTAAGGTAACAGTCTGACTTTGTTCTTCACATGTGGATGCCTGTTTTCACAGCACCATTTTTTTGAAAGATAGTAACTAGTTTTGACTCTAATCTAGCTATCTTATTCTAAAATTCTTGTTTTTGAAATAAAAGTCTGCAGAATTTTTCTAACCAGTTTTCCCATCTCACTGGTTCCTTTATGAATGGGTAAAACTAATTTTGACACAGGTTCATGTATTTGTATGAGCATTCTATTATTAAGATTTTGGAAAATTATACTTGAGCTGTGTAAATATTCACATTCTATTAACTGCAGAATGACCTAATTTCTTCTCATGTTATAAAGAGGATTTATGGGATTTGAACTATCACACAGCGCTGTTACGATCAGATGACCACTGTCCATTGGTAGGCTGGGGCAGTAGACAGATTTTAAAAAACAAACAACAAAATAATCATTACTGACAGAGAATGTGTGTCCATTCCTTCTTCACTCTTCTCTCAAGGTACATAACTATGCCCACTTTTTTATTCTGAGTTTATCTCTACTATGAAAGATAACTTGATTGATCTCAAGGAGGTTTAAAAGCAAAAATAGTGCAATGTGAAATACCCAATTATGTCTCTGTAGGTGTTTTGTGGTGGTATTTACAGTAGGGTTTCATGAAATGATTTAAAGCTTTCAGATCATGAGAAGAGCTTAGAATCACTCTTTGTGAACAGTGGAAACAAATCAGAATTAACCAGAGAGATATTGAGATATTGTCTTGATTTCTAAAATATATTTCTGCGAGCAAAGCACTGGGCAAAGTAATCTCTGCTCTCAAGGAAAAGGCTTAGTGTGGACACCTATAAAATCCCCAGCTGTAATAAACCGCAGACATCCAACAAAAAGAACAGCATCATAAGTAGAGCGACATTCATTTCCTTGGGGCAGATCAGCAATTGAAGAAAAAAAAAAACAAAGAGAAAACAAACAAAAAAAAAACCCACAAGTCTAGGCATGAGTAAATGTCTCCCTTAAAAATATGTTTTCCATTTAAATGAAGGCATACTTTTTAAGGAAGAGAGATATATAAAGAATAGAGCTACTGATTGATATAAGGGGGACAGTAAACATAACACAAAAGCAAATAAAGAGACTAAAACATCAAATTTGCAGGTGGTTATACGCAGCTATTTCATCTGGTAGTTAGGAAAGACAGATCCATGGTAAAAGGAGTAACTTCTGCCTCTTTGGAAAAGTGAACTCATGATATGCTGATTGCCAATAATTTTGAAGATGGTTTTAGTGCAGTTTAAATGTTTGAGTATTGTAAGGCACTTGTTTGTATAAAAAGTTGTTAATCATCTTGCTTGGTATGGGTTTTTTAACTAAGAGTTAAAGGTCACACTTTTGAGTAATATATTTATTGATTAAAACCATATTGTAAATTGATTTGCTCTCCTCTCCTTCAACCCAAACTCTAGCTCCAAATATAGTACATGGGACTGGGAGTAAATTAAGTGAAAACAGAAATGCTTATCAGTAACTAAAGAAAAAAGAATACTAACTTACACCTTTTTAAAAAGCAGAATATTATGTTTCTGCCTAAGATGCACACTGAACTGTTATTTAAATAGCCTTTAATTTTATTATTTTACTCCTTCTTTCCTAAGATTCCACATAGAATCACATGCAGAAATCCAAACTAAAAAGAACACCATTTACTTACATTACTGAGGTCTTTTAAAAATTTAGAGAGATTTAGGTATTTACTTCACCCAAAATAAATGCCTAGAGACCTATATCCACAGGAAATAAGCTGAATTCATGTTTACATCAAATACTTGTCAAAACCCTAAACTTGAACCCATTTAACACAACTGGTGGTTAACATTTTCTTTTGCGTGTCTTTTTGCCTTCTATAGCTATTTTCTTAGCCAGACATGCCTGTATTTTAAAAAGATCAAAGGCTTAACCAAAATAAAGAAAAACTGCATGATTTCACTCTGAGATTCAGTCAAGGCACGGTAAAGGCAGATAACTTAGAGCCGGCTTTGATCTTATCAATGTTTATCTGAACTGAAAGGAATACTGGCACACTCAGGATCTTTCCTAGTGATTAAAGAATGGTGCCACTTCAATTTAAAATTCACCTAAGGAATTGTTGCAAGAAAGTGCTGCATTTTTCAAGCATCATTTTGCTCCTTTGTTGTTTCAGTTGCACAGTATGTTATGTGTAAGGTCAATATGAGGAAAAACAAGAAGCAAAGTTTATAAATGTGTTCATTTTGTCCCAAAGCCAAGGAAAAAAATGGCAATCTTGGGATTAAAATTGTGCATTGTATTAATTTCCTCTGTTTTTAGTTATAGCATTATCAAGGATTTTTTTTTCTTCCTCTGGCTTTCAGGGGAATTGGGTTTTGTATTTTTTACATTTGATGTACCATTTAAAGTGTTATTCAGAACTAGCATTAGAATTTCATGGTACTTTCCATTACTTTGTTTTGAAAAATGTTATGGTCAAAATTAAATTGTTTTCTTTTAGAAATTAGAATATATCAAGGCAAAGACATTTCCAGAGGAAAATACTTGAAAAGGATAATTGATAGGTGAAGTCACCAATAAGATTAATTCAATTCAAAGTTAACTTACAAATATGTGCACAGTACTCTGTGAAACAGCAGGGAATATCAACATTAAAAAGACAATATTGGGGAGGAGCTTCAAGATGGCGGAAGAACAAGACGTGGAGATCACCTTCCTCCCCACAAATACGTAAGAAATACATCTACATGTAGAACAACTCCTACAGAACACCAACTGAACGCTGGCAGAAGAACTCAGACCTCCAAAAAGGCAAGAAACTCCCCACGTACATGGGTAGGGCAAAAGAAAAAAGAAAAAACAGAGACAAAAGATTAGGGACGGGACCTGCACCAGTGGGAGGGAGCTGTGAAGGAGGAAAGGTTTTCACACACTAGAAGCCCCTTCACGGGCGGAGACTGCGGGTGGCGGACGGGGGAAGCTTCGGAGCCGTGGAGGAGAGCACAGCAACAGGGGTGCCGGGGGGCAAAGCAGAGAGATTCCCGCACAGAGGGTCGGTGCCGACCGGCACTCACCAGCCCGAGAGGCTTGTCTGCTCACCTGCCGGGGCGGGCGGGGCTGGGAGCTGAGGCTAGGGCTTCGGTTGGAGCGCAGGGAGAGAACTGGGGTTGGCGGCGTGGGCACAGCCTGCAGGGAGCTAGTGAACCATGGCTACCCGGGAGGGAGTCCGGGGAAAAGTCTGGACCTGCCGAAGAGGCAAAAGACCATTGTTTCGGGGTGTGTGAGGAGAGGGGATTACGAGCACCGCATAAACGAGCTCCAGAGACGGGCGCGAGCCACGGCTAACAGCGCGGACCCCCGAGACAGGCATGAGACGCTAAAGCTGCTGCTGCTGCCATCAAGAAGCCTGTGTGCAAGCACAGGTCAGTGTCCACACCTCCCCTCCTGGGAGTCTGTGCAGTCCGCCACTGCCAGGGTCCTGTGATCCAGGGACAACTTCCCCGGGAGAACCCACGGCGCGCCTCAGGCTGGTGCAACGTCATGCCGGCCTCTGCTGCCGCAGGCTCGCCCCGCATCTGTACCCCTACCTCCCCCCAGCCTGAGTGAGCCAGAACACCCGAATCAGCTGCTCCTTTAACCCCGTCCTGTCTGGATGGGGAATAGATGCCCTCAGGTGACCTACACACAGAGGCAGGGCCAAATCCAAAGCTGACTCCCAGGTGCTGTGCAAACAAAGAAAAGAAAGGGAAATCTCTCCCAGCAGCCTCAGGGGCAGCGGATTAAATCTCCACAATCAACTTGATGTACCTGCATCTGTGGAATACCTGAATAGACAACAAATCATCCAAATTGAGGCAGTGGACTTTGGGAGCAACGATATTTATAAATATTTTTCCCTTTTGCTCTTTTTGTAAATGTGTATGTGTATGCTACTGTGTGTGATTTCGTCTATATAGCTTTGCTTTCACCATTGGCCTTAGGGTTCTGTCTGTCAGGGTTTTTTTTGTTTGTTTTTGTTTCAGTATAGATTTTAGTGATTGTTAATCATTGGTGGAATTGTTTTTTGGTTTGGTAGCACTCTTCTTTCTTTTTTTTTTTTGATTACTTAAAATTTTTAAAAATTTTAATAATTATTTTTTATTTAATAACTTTCCTTTCTTTTCTTCTCTCCCTTCCTTCCTTCCTTCCTCCCTCCTTCCCTCCCTCTCTCTCTCTCACTCTCTCTTTCCTTCCTTCCTTCCTTCTTTCTTTTTTTCTTTCTTTCTTTCTCCCTTTTATTCTGAGACATGGAGATGACAGGGCCATGGTGCTCTGGTCGGGCATCAGGCATGTGCCTCTGATGTGGGAGAGCCGAGTTCAGGATATTGCTCCACAAGACAACTCCCAGCATCACGTAATATCAAATGGCAAAAATCTCCCAGAGATCTCCATCTCAAGGCCAAGACCCAGCTCCACTCAACGACCAGCAACCTACAGTGCTGGACACCCTATGCCAAACAACTAGCAAGACAGGAACACAACCACACCCATTAGAAGAGAGGCTGCCTAAAATCATAATAAGTCCACAGACACCCCAAAACACACCACCAGACGTGGACCTGCCCACCAGAAAGACAAGATCCAGCCTCATCCACCTAACACAGGCACTAGTCCCCTCCACCAGGAAGCCTACACAAACCACTGAACCAACCTTACCCACTGGGGGCAGACACCAAAAACAACGGGAACTATGAACCTGTAGCCTGCAAAAAGGAGACCCCAAACACAGTAAGTTAAGCAAAATGAGAAAACAGAGAAAGACACAGCAGATGAAGGAGAAGGTAAAAACCAACCAGACCAAGCAAATGAAAAGGAAATAGGCAGTCTACCTGAAAAAGAATTCAGAATAACGATAGTAAAGATATCCAAAATCTTGGAAATAGAATGGAGAAAAAACAAGAAACCTTTAACAGAGACCCAGAAGAACTAAAGAGCAAACAAACAATGATGAACAACACAATAAATGAAATTAAAAATTCTCCAGAAGGAATCAGTAGCAGAATAACTGAGGCAGAAGAACAGATAAGTGACCTGGAAGACAAAAAACTGGAAATAACTACCACAGAGCAGAATAAAGAAAAAAGAATGAAAAGAATTGAGGACAGCCTCAGAGACCTCTGGGACAACATTAAACACACCAACATTCGAATTATAGGAGTCTCAGAAGAAAAAGAGAAAAAGAAAGGGACCGAGAAAATATTTGAAGAGATTATAGTTGAAAACTTCCCTAATATGGGAAAGGAAATAGTTAACCAAGTCCAGGAAGCACTGAGAGTCCCATACGGGAAAAATCCAACGAGAAACAGGCCAAGACACATATTAATCGAACTATCAAAAATTAAATACAAAGAAAAAATATTAAAAGCAGCTAGGGAAAAACAACAAATAACATACAAGGGAATCCCCATAAGGTTAACAGCTGATCTTTCAGCAGAAACTCTGCAAGCCAGAAAGCAGTGGCAGGACATATTTAAAGTGATGAAAGGGAAGAACCAACAACCAAGATTACTCTACCCAGCAAGGATCTCTTTCAGATTTAACAGAGAAATTAAAACTTTTACAGACAAGCAAAAGCTAAGAGAATTCAGCACCACCAAACCAGCTTTACAACAAATGCTAAAGGAACTTCTCTAGGCAGGAAACACAAGACAAGGAAAAGACCTACAAAAACAAACCCAAACCTTAAGAAAATGGTAATAGGAACATACATATCAATAACTACCTTAAATGTAAATGGATTAAATGCTCCAACCAAAAGACATAGACTGGCTGAATGGATACAAAAACAAGACCTGTATATATGCTGTTTACAAGAGTCCTTCTTCAGACTTAGGGACACATACAGACTGAAAGTGAGGGGATCAAAAAGATATTCCATGAAAATGGAAATCAAAGGAAAGCTTGATTGCAATTCTCATATCAGACAAAATAGACTTTAAAATAAAGACTATTAGAAGAGACAAAGAAGGACACTACATAATGATCAAGGGATCGATCCAAGAAGAAGATATAACAATTGTAAATATCTATGCACCCAACATGGGAGCACCGCAATACATAAGGCAAATACTAACAGCCATAAAAGGGGAAATCGATAGTAACACAATCATAGTAGGGGACTTTAACACCCCACTTTCACCAATGGACAGATCATCCAAAATGAAAATAAATAAGGAAACGCAAGCTTTAAATGATACATTAAACACGATGGACTTAATTGACATCTATAGGATATTCCCTCCAAAAACAACAGAATACACGTTTTTCTCAAGTGCTCATGGAACATTCTCCAGGATAGATCATATCTTGGGTCACAAATCAAGCCTCAGTAAATTTAAGAAAATTGAAATCTTATCAAGTATCTTTTCCGACCACAGTGCTATCAGACTAGATATCAATTACAGGAAAAAAATCTGTAAAAAATACAAACACATGGAGGCTAAACAATACAATACTTAATAACCAAGAGATCACTAAAGAAATCAAAAGAAATCAAAAAATACCTAGAAACAAGTGACAATTAAAACATAATGACCCACAACCTATGGGATGCCACAAAAGCAGTCCTAAGAGGGAGGTTTACAGCTATACAAGCCTACCTCAAGAAACCAGAAACATCTCAAATAAACAACCTAAACTTACACCTAAAGCAATTAGAGAAAGAAGAACAAAAAACCCCCGAAGTTAGCAGAAAGAAAGAAATCATAAAGATAAGATCAGAAATAAATGAAAAAGAAATGAAGGAAATGAGAGCAAAGATCAATCAAACTAAAAGCTGGTTCTTTGAGAAGATAAACAAAATTGATAAACCATTAGCCAGACTAATCAAGAAAAAAAGAAGACTCAAATCAATAGAATTAGAAATGAAAAAGGAGAAGCAACAACTGACACTGCAGAAATACAAAGGATCATGAGAGATTACTACAAGCAACTATATACCAATAAAATGGACAACATGGAAGAAATGGACAAATTCTTAGAAAAGCACAACCTTCTGAGACTGAACCAGAAGGAAATAGAAAATATAAACAGACCAGTCACAAGCCCTGAAATTGAAATTGTGATTAAAAATCTTCCAACAAATGAAAGCCCAGGACCAGATAGCTTCACAGGTGAATTCTATCAAACATTTAGAGAAGTGCTAACACCAATCCTTCTCAACCTCTTCCAAAATATAGCAGAGGGAGGAGTACTCCCAAACTCAATCTATGAGGCCACCAGCACCCTGATACCAAAACCAGACAAAGATGTCACAAAGAAAGAATACTACAGGCCAATATCACTGATGAACATAGATGCAAAAATCCTCAACAAAATACTAGCAAACAGAATCCAACAGCACATTAAAAGGATCATACACCATGATCAAGTGGGGTTTATCCCAGGAATGCAAGGATTCTTCAACATACGCAAATCAATCAATGTGATACACCATATTTACAAATTGAAGGATAAAAATCATACGATCATCTCAATAGATGCAGAAAAAGCATTCAACAAAATTCAACATCCATTTATGATTAAAAACCCTCCAGAAAGTAGGCATAGAGGGAACTTACCTCAACATAATAAAGCCCACATATGACAAACCCACAGCCAACATTGTCCTCAATGGTGAAAAACTGAAACCATTTCCAGTAAGATCAGGAACAAGACAAGGTTGCCCACTCTCACCTCTATTATTCAACATTGTTTTGGAAGTTTTAGCCCCAGCAATCAAATTAGAAAAAGAAATAAAAGGAATCCAAATTGGAAAAGAAGAAGTAAAACTCTCACTATTTGCAGATGACATGATAGTATACATACAGAATCCTCAAGATGCTACCAGGCAACTACTAAAGCTAATCAATGAATTTGGTAAAGTAGCAGGATACAAAATTAATGCACAGAAATCTCTGGCATTCCTATACACTAATGATGAAAAATCTGAAAGTGAAATCAAGAAAACACTCCCATTTACCATTGCAACAAAAAGAATAAAATAACTAGGAATAAAGCTACCTAAGGAGACAAAAGACCTGTATGCAGAAAACTATAAGACACTGATGAAAGAAATTAAAGATGTTACAATCAGATGGAGAGACATACCATGTTCTTGGATTGGAAGAATCAACATTGTGAAAATGACTATACTACCCAATGCAATCTACAGATTCAGTGCAATCCCTATCAAACTACCAATGGCATTTTTCACAGAACTAGAACAAAAAATTTCACAATTTGTATGGAAACACAAAAGACTCCGAATAGCCAAAGCAACCTTGAGAAAGAAAAACGTAGCTGGAAGAATGAGGCTCCCGACTTCAGACTATACTACAAAGCTACAGTAATCAAGACAGTATGGTACTGGCACAAAAACAGAAATATAGATCAATGGAGCAGGATACAAAGTCCAGAGATAAACCCACGCACATATGGTCACCTTATTTTTGATAAAGGAGGCAAGAATACACAATGTAGAAAAGACAGCCTCTTCAATAAGTGGTGCTGGGAAAACTGGACAGCTACATATAAAAGTATGAGATTAGATAACTCCCTACCACCATACACAAAAATAAACTCAAAATGGATTAAAGACCTAAATGTTAAGGCCAGACACTATCAAACTCTTAGAGGAAAACATAGGCAGAACACTCTATGACAAAAATCACAGCAAGATCCTTTTTGACCTACCCTCCTAGAGAAATGGAAATAAAAATAAACAAATGGAACCTAATGAAACTTAAAATCTTTTGCACAGCAAAGGAAACCATAAACAAGATGAAAAGACAACACTCAGAATGGGAGAAAATATTTGCAAATGAAGCAACTGACAAAGGGTTTATCTCCAAAATTGACAAGCAGCTCATGCAGATCAACATCAAAAAAAAAAAACCCACCCAATCCAAAAATGGGCAGAAGACCTAAATAGACATTTTGCCAAAGAAGATATACAGATTGTCAAGAAACAAATGAAAGTATGCTCAACATCACTAATCATTCGAGAAATGCAAATCAAAACTACAATGAGGTATCACCTCACACCGGTCAGAATGGCCATCATCAAAAAATATACAAACAGTAAATGCTGGAGAGGGTGTGGAGAAAAGGGAACCCTCCTGCACTGTTGGTGGGAATGTAAATGGATACAGCCCCTATGGAGAACAGTATTGGAGGTGCCTTAAAAAACTAAAAATAGAACTACCATATGACCCAGCAATCCCACTACTGGGCATATACCCTGAGAAAACCATAATTCAAAAGGAGTCATATACCACAACTTTCATTGCAACTCTATTTACAATAGCCAGTACATGGAAGCAACCTAAGTGTCCATCGACAGATGAAAGGATAAAGAAGATTTGGCACATATATACAATGGAATATTACTGAGCCACAAAAAGAAATGAAATTGATTTATTTGTAGTGAGGTGGATGGACCTAGACTGTCATACAAGTAAAGTCAGAAAGAGAAAAAAAATACCATCTGCTAACACATATATATGGAATCTAAAAAAAAAAAAAGGTCACAAAGAACCTAGAGGCAGGACGGGAATAAAGACGCAGACCTACTAGAGAATGGACTGAGGACATGGGGAGGGGAAGGGTAAGCTGGGACAAAGTGAGAGAGTGGCACGGACATATATACACTACCAAATGTAAAACAGATAGCTAGTGGGAAGCAGCCACATAGCACAGGGAGATCAGCTCAGTGCTTTGTGACCACCTATAGGGGTGGGATAGGGAGGGTGAGATGGAAGGAGACACAAGAGTCAAGAGATATGGGGATATATGTATATGTACAGCTGGTTCACTTTGTTGTAAAGAAGAAACTAACACACCACTGTAAAGCAATTATACTCCAATAAAGATGTTAAAAAAAAAAGACAATACTCTTTCATAATAGATGAGAGAGAAGTCATTAACTAACCGCCCCCCTCCCAAAAAAAAAAAGAAAAAGAAAAAGCAGAGCAAGGTGAATACTAGATCACTCCACACAAGGTGAGTGCTAGATTACTACATATACAGCAAAGGCTGTGTGATCACGGGAAATGCTACTTAATTTCAAAAGTGTTTAAAGACATGTTCATGGAAGGCATAACACTGAATTTTCTGAGCTAAGTTTCAGGTCGGGATAGGCAATTCCATGTGGTCAGATGGTTTAAATAAATGCAAGTTAAAAAGTATGGCTATGCTTGCTCATGAAACAATGAATTCCATGTGACTGTGACACTGAGAACTGGTGTGAACATGGAAGAGAAGACTGGGGGTGAAGGAAAGGCATGTGCATGTGGACTGGTAATTGGTATCTACAATGTGCCAACCATCATAATTTTCTTTCTAAGCCATAAAGAGATTGTAGAGATTTCTGAGTAGACAAGAGACATAATCAGATATTTATGTTTCAGAAAAGTTAATTACAGCAAAATGTAGGAAATATTGGAAGAAATAAAGATTGTATGGTGAACTTAGAAATAAAAATTTTTTTATTGAAGCATGGTTGATTTACAATAATGCTTTAGTTTCAGGTGTACAGCATAATGATTCAGTTGTGTTTTTCATTTTTTTGCAGATTATATTCCATTATATGTTAGTACAAGATATTGGGTATAATTCCCTGTGCTATACAGTAAATCCTTATTGCTCATCTATTTTATGCATAGTAGTTTGTATCTGTTAATCCCATACTTCTAATTTGTCCCTCCCCCCTCATGCCTTTCCCCTTTGGTAACCATAAGTTTGTTTTCTATGTCTGTGAGTCTGTTTCTGTTTTGTATATAGGTTCATTTGTATTATATTTTAGATTCCATATATAAGTGATGTCAAACAGTATTTGTTTTTCTCTGTATGACTTATTTCACTCAGCATAATATTCTCTAGGTCCATCCATGTTGCTGCAAATGGCAATATTTCATTCTTATTTATGGATGAGTAATGTTCCATTGTGTGTATATACACACACAATCTTCTTAAGACCATTGTCTGTTGGAGTGCACTTGGGTTGCTTCCATGTCTTCATTATTGTAAACAATGCTGCTATGAACACTGGGGTCCATGTATCTTTCGAAACTAGAGTTTTCATAGTTTCTGGATATATACCAAGGAGTGATATTGCTGGATCACATGGTAGCTCTATTTTTAATTTTTTAAGGAACCACCATACTGTTTTCCATAGTGGCTGAACCAATTTACATTCCCACCAGCAGTGTAGGAGGGTTCCCTTTTCTCCACACCCTCCCCTGCATTTATTATTTGTAGACTTTTTGATGATAGCCATTCTGACTGGTGGAGGTGATACCTCATTGCTGCTCTGAACCATTTAGTACAGGTAATTTTTATTTATTTACTTAGAGCATATGCACTAGTTTTTCTTGAATATGTTTAGTTATAATATCTGTCAAGCAGTTTTTGAATGAGCGTGTAGCGGTCTGCATTCCCACAACTAGTATATGAGAGTTTGGTTGCTCCATATTCTTGACAACACATAGTTTTGTCCATCTTTCTAATTTTAGCCACTCTAATGGATAGTCATGTCTCAGTGCGGTTTTAATTTTAATTTTCCTTTACGTTACATTGATTTTCTTATAGTTTACGTGTTATTATCCATCATTTAACTTTCAATCTATATATGTTCTTAAGTGAGTCTCTTATAAAAAGTAAAAGAGACTTACACTCGACTTACACTCACAGGAGTTCTCACCTCGCAGCTGCACAACCTGGAGGAGTGGCTGCGCCTGGGCCTGGCCTAGTGCAAGCAGAGCAAGAAGCTCCTCACCAAGCAGGCTGGTGAGATCAAGTTACTCAAGGAAGAGCGTAAACGCAGGAAAAAGTTGATCTCCACCCAGCAGCTGATGACTGAGGCCAAAGCCAGCTACTACCAGTGCCGTTTCTGTGACAAGGCCTTTATGAACCAAGCTTTGCCACAAAGTCCTATTCAGTGCTGCCACCCTGAAGATTCCCATCTTGCAGAATATAAGACAAGGGTACAGACTGACAAGCTCCAGAATGAGACCGCCATGTTGAAGGAGCTCACCAAGTGTCAGCTAGAGGCTGCACAGCATGGCCATGCAGTCAGATTCTCTAAGGAATATGAAATGTAGAAAACAAAAGAGGAAGAATTTCTGAAGTTATTCGATAGATGGAAAGAAGAAAAGGAGAAACTAGTTGATGAAATGGAAAAAGTCAAGGAAATGTTTATGATGGTGTTTAAAGAACTAACTTCTAAGAATTCAGCATTAGAATAGCAACTGTCAGAAGTCCAGAAGTCCAACATGCAGATCAAGTCAGGCACAGGCACGTTAAAAGATGCAAATGAGTTTAAAGAAGAACGTCCTCAGCAACCCCAGGATTTCCAAAATGTGATGCAACTTCTTGATAGTCAGGAAAGCAAGTGGACAGCTTGAGTTCAGGCTCTTCATCAAGAACACAAGAAAGAGAAGAGCCTGCTCCTGTCTCATATAGAGAAACTTCGAAGCCTAATGATAGATGATCTAAATGCAAGTAATGTATTCTACAAGAAAAGGATAGAAAAGCTAGGGCAGAGGCTCCAGGAGCAGAAAGAGCCGATCATCACTCAGAGACAAAAGATTAAAGAGTTTACCAGTAAACCATTAAACAGTGTCAGTGAAGCCAGAGGGAATCCTTTAACCCGGCAAACTTTTGAATCTAAGCCAACTACCCCAACTGTACCTATGAATACCCCAGCACCACAGACTTTGGATGCTAAGTCAAGTCTAACAATGGCACATGAACAGGCATTCTCATTGCACATACTGGAACCAATAGAAGAACTTTCAGAAGAAGAAAAAGGAAAGGAAAATGAACAGAAATTAAATAACAAGATACATTTAAGGAAAACTGAAGAATAACCCTTCCCTCACTAAGGAAATAAGAACAGTCTTGGAGGAGAGATTGGTGGAGTTACTGGAAACCTTGTGGATTAATGCAGATATACGTGGTATTCCAAGTGACCACTTGAATAGAGTGCTAAGAACCATAGTATCAGCAAGACATGAGCGGGAATGACAAGTACCTAACATTCAGCAAATTCGTGAATTCCTTGAACGTCAGGTCACGCGTAAAATTGAGCAGGGAACACTACTGTCCACAGACAGGTACAGTGCTTCTCAAGTGGACACCCTTTCACCTGGAGAAATACCCAAAGCAATACATCTTCCTCCCAAAAGCAGACAGTTGGTTAGACAAAGACCTGTTTTTACTGATAGGACATCTGTTCCAAAAGTTAAGAAAAATATCACAGAAGATCATTTTCCCAGAAAGTCTTCAACTACTGCAACCCCTCCCTTCAGTTCAGAGGAAGAGCTGGACGATGAGGACCTCATCCAGGCCTATGCCTCACCAGACTTACTTCCTGTGCTGTCATCTAAAAGCAACAAGAGTAGCTTTGGAAGGAGCACTGTCAAAAGTGACACTGACTGGACTGAGGGAGGTGAACTTAAGGACTCTGATATTTCTCCCAAGCCCACAGGAACCTCCATTAAAACATTAACTGGAAAAGTTGAAAAGACAGTTTCAAATCACAGAAATGTGAATAAGCCAGTTGGTGGGCTTAATGTTGCAGAGGCGTTCATCAAAAAAGAACAAAAAGATCTAAAGTGTGCAGATGTGGACGATGATGACTGGGACATATCATCCTTAGAGGAAGAGAAATCTTTGGGGAGAAGAATTGGAAGAGAACAGAAGGAACCTCCACCTGTGAAGAATGAGTCAAATTCTACTTAAGTGCCAAGTGCCTGGGGTGCAACTAACCTGAAAGGGCCAAAGGGAGAAGGACCTCAGGATGAATCCAGCACACTGAAAAGCAGCTTAGTAACCAAGACTGATTGGAGTGACTCTTCAGATGTGTAACTGTCACCCCATGCATCAGGAGGCCCTTCCAGACGCCAGCAGTATTGCAGTAGCGCAGTATTTCAGTACTGCCTACACGACTCTAATGCTCCTGCTTGGCAGTATCTCCTACAATAACAAGGAAGCTGACTCTCAAAGAACAAGAGTCCCTTTTGTGGCACCTAATGCAGTTATTAAAAAACAAATTGTCAACAGTATTTTAAAGTATATAAAGGTGTTTAAGACTGCTGCTGCTTAAAAATAATGTGTCACTGAAGTCACAAAAAGCTTTTCTTCAGAACGGTACTCTAGTGTTTAAGTGTATTTTTTTCAACTAATTTTTAAGTGAATTTTTTTTAAACTTATAGCAGGCTTTGGTTTGAATTAAAACCTTTTCTTATATCTTTCTTATGTATGTTGTCACGCTGGAAGTGTTTTATTATAAAGTTCTGTTAGTATCCTTAAAATTGAATTAGTGGAATCAGTGAAATCTTAAGAGTAGATTGCTTATTTTTCATATAGAAGTAAGTTTAGAGTTATAAAAATATAGCTAGGCCCATGTTAGATAACTACATTTTCCAGAAGTACTTTTACCATATGCAGCTTTGAGCCATTGTAAGCATGTTGTTTTATTTTAGAACTTTAAAAACTTTCTGTGGCATCATCTTTACCTTGGATATGTTATGAATAAAATGTAGCCAGTTTAAACGTCAGTTAAGTTATCATACTATGAACAGAATAGATTGAGTCAATACTGAATTCATATATGTCTGTAGTTTTTTTCACTTTTTTAAAATGCCCAACCCATATTCTAAAATACCTCAAAACTAAGTTAGTTTTATTCTTAACAATGACATTGTCAACAGTCAAAAAGTTCATATAAACTGTTTTCTGCATTTTTTATACTTTGTGGTACTATATGTACTCTGTTTCCCAAAAAAAGTAACATTTTAACTAAATAGTTTGTTGGATTTTGGATCTTTCTTCATGTTGTCAACCTTTCAAGTAAAGCCCTCCATTACAAAAAGAAAAAGTATAAAAATTAGGTCTTTTTCAATCTAATGAAAATCACTCTAGTTGGAGAATTTGGCCCATTTATATTTAAAATAATTACTGATTTGGCTGAAATTAAGTCTGCTATCTTGTTATCTGGCTATCCCATCTGTTCTTTGTTTATCTTTTTTAATCTGGCTATCCCATCTGTTCTTTGTTTATCTTTTTCTATCTTCCTTTAATCAACTTTTTATTATTCCCTTTTACCTTCTTTATTGGCTTTTTAACTGTATATTTTTGTAGTATATTTCTGGTGGTTAGCAACTTGCAGCTTCATGAATAATGTAAGACTTTTAATATTATAATTTTATATACCCCTCAATCCTTTCCTATTAAGATTGCCATATATTTTACTTCTACATATATTATAAATCCGTCAACATATTGATATCACTAATTGCTTTAAAACGTTAGTAACCTTATTTGTTTTTTAACATGTATTTCTATCCTTTGTGGAGAACTAGCAGGTAGGCAGGGAGAACTAACTCTGTTCTGCATATAGGGATTCTATGAATTCCAAGCCTATGAGTGATCTTTCTTGACAGAAACAAATTTCCTCCACCCATGAAAGGCCTGCTTCTCTGCCAGCACAGGCTCAGACTTGGCAACACTCCCAGCTGCCCTAGACTGCTGACCCTCTTGGAAGGGCTTGTTTTTCGCTAGAATTTATTTCCTTTAGATCTCTTTGCATCCAAAGCTCTTCAGTGTGTTGAAAAAATATGATGTTTTTAGTCTATCTTTTTATTTTTTACAGTAGGAACAATGTAATAGGATGTGGAAACATAAATGTTTTATATAAACTATTTATATCATGACTTTTATGCAAAATATTCAAGTAATATTGAATTCTGTCAAAATATTACTATTAGTTATGAAGGATACATGGTAACTTCATAAAAAACTCCAAGTTTAGTGATATATTCAAGATACACAATGTATAGTCATTTATCAGAATGTTTACGTTATTACCATAAGGAATAAATGTTGTATGTCCACAAATGTCTCAAAATTCTTCTTAGGATAGAATATGGTAACATATGTAAAACGCTTTGCAAATTATACAAGCTTTGTGCGTGCAAATTATTATAGTGAACTACAATAAAATGCTAATTACTTTTGGAAATGAGGATAGATATGACATAGGAGGTCTTTATGGGACTGAAGATTTTATATATAAATACACACATACACAGTTGACCCTTGAACAATGTGGGGTTTAGAGGTGCCAACCCTCTGCAAAGCTGAAAATCCATGTATAACTTTACAATCAGCCCTCATATTCGAGGTTCTACATTCACGGATTCAACCAATCAGGGTCATGTGGTACTATAACATGTATTTATTTTAAAAAATCCACATATAAATGGACGTGTACAGTTCAAACCCATATTGTTCTATATATAGAGGGAGACAGAGAGAGAGAAAGAGAAACAGAGACAGAGAGAGAGAGAGACTGAGGCAGAGGAAAGAATAGTTACTACGTCCCAGGCTTGATTTATGCTTGTTACACAAACTAATTCACCCTTAGCACAGTCTGATCTCAGAGATAGGCACCATTATTTTCCCCATTTTACAAATAAGAAAAATGAACAGAGGTAACTTATGCAACTTGCCTAAGATCATATAACTAGAAACTGAGAAAAAGGATTTAATCTAACTGTAGAGCTGTCTCTATTAATCATTCTGCTATACTTTCTAAAGTTCTTTCTGGCTCTGAGAGCCTATGATTTTATAATGAAAAACAAAATAAGTTAACCTAAGATATAAAAAAAATCCTTTATTGAGTATAAAAGGTGAGAAATGAAGGGAGAGAAAGAAACAATAGAAGGGATTCCCTATAACTTCTAATACTAAAGGCACATAAACACACACACAAGCGCGTGCACACACACACGCACACACACACATATCCCAAGTCATGATCAAAATGAAATTTTCATTTCATCTGAATCCTTCCAATTACAGCTTGAATATCCCTGAAGGCCACACCTGAGAACAACACTTTAAAAAAAAAGGACAGTACCTACACAAATATGTACTTTGTACATATACAAGGTATATAGTTCTTTTTATTAAAATAGAGATAAAAAATTAAAAAGAAAAACACAGCAGGGTCCTCAGGAGGATCTTGAGCTGATATTTAGGATTCAGATTATACACAGAGCTATAAGACATCTGAAATGAGCCAAGAAACCAGGGAAATGAAACATTAAACCTTTTAAAAGACACAGTTTAAGAAATCAGGGCCAGTTTGTCTAGGGTACCATATTAAGTATAGAATCTGTTATTGCCATCAAGACAATTACACTGAGAACACTCTAGTTATTCTTCATCTTTCATGAAGGAATATGACATGAATTGTTTAGGTCAAATTTCAGGAAGTTTGTTTAACAGTAGAGTAAGTTACCAAAAAAATTTGTGAATTTATATGCAGTTGTCCTGCCTGATCCATAAAGAAAAAACGTGGGTGAGCAGATAGGAGTTCAGTTTTGCAATGAGTTATCAGAGACCACAGATACAATAAATAAAGATGGATAGATGTGGAAAAAGGACAAACGCATGCTCAGTTATTATTACCTTTGAATTGAAAGGCTAAAAACATCTTAATTCACAAGACTTTATGATTAACTTAAATTATTAAAAATGATCATTTTTTTTTCCTTCGGGTTAGTGGCTCAGTGTTTGCCCTAAAAATTTTCAAACTCCCCATTTTATAGTGTAAAAGTTCTACTGATACGTGAAGTTACTACATTCACTCAGGCCTAACCAGGACCACAAAGGTAAAAGAAAGAACTAGCTGTAGCTCTGCATAATAAATGAAGAGGAATATCAAGTTAACACGAGAGGTTTGGAGCGGGAACATGGCAGACCTAGATACGGAGACGAAAATGGGAGAAAGGTCTAGGTAAGAAATTCCAAGAATACACTGTTAGAATTGGGCTGGAGAAATTCCTTCCGATGGGAATAAATGAGGAAATGCAGGACAGTGGTGTCAAAATATGTACGTACCTATGAATGTGTATAAGAATATTTTGCTACCCTCGTTTGATATAATTCTCTCATCTCCTCCACGTAACAGCCTTGAATGAATGGTGCTTGGGGTGTGATGGGAGCAGAAATGAACTCCCTGCCAGAGAGAACTGAGGTGGAAAAAATTCAAATTGCTCTGGGGCAGAGAGAGGAAGAGCATTCTTTCTCTTACTCCCCAGTGCCTTACAAATATATTGTTATTCTGAAAGCAAATGCATTAGGTATATAAAAATTTTGGTACAGGTTGGGTTTTGTAGGGAGCATTCCTGCTATCCACAGGAATTAAAACTCAGTATACTTGTCCCCTGCCCTGTAGTGGATAGTTAGGTGTGTAGGAGATACACATTTTTGCTTGAACAAAGGAAAAGCACAGGGATAAGAATACAAAGTTTATGGTTTTAATTGTCAGTTCTTGCTGTTAATACACACTAACTTTTTATAAACATATAATTTGTTAGGGCCACAGTCTCCTTGACTGTAGAATAAAATATTTTAAACTTAGAATTTAAAAGATGACTTTATATGCATGTCAATTTGACCTTCAAAATAACCTTTGGAGTTGTGCGAATCCCCACAGAACAGGTTATCATTAGCCCATTGTACAGATGTGAAATAACATCTGGGAAGCTAAGAGATTTGAGCATATTCCATAGCTAATATGAAATAGGGCTGGGAAGGCTAGGACTCTTCACTCCTGGTTTTCTGATTATAAGTCCACTTTTGTTTATGCATTGCCCAATTTCTCTGCACTCTTTAAAATTTACCTAGTGCTATCACACAGAGAATTGCTGCTAGCAAGTTCAGTTAATTAAACAGGTTTTGTAATTCCATTGAGAAGTTCTAACAGTAATTGAAGATTTTATATTTCCATTCAAGTCTCCATTTATTCTATAAAAATAATTATACTGAAAACATACCAGGTTTTCATGAACCACTCTTAATCTACTTTTTGTTCCTTATCATTGCCACTTACCAACCACGACTTGACTGCCTTAAAAATCTACATGCTACCTTATGTGCATATTCCTTTGCACACACTATGCTTTCCATCACAAAAGGTCTTCTCCTGATTCATGTGAATTCTTACTCATTATCCAAAACTGGCCTGAATATCAATCCCCGCAGAAGCCCTTTCTAATCTTAGTGATTCCTGGAAAAGTCAACCATTCCCTCATCTGAGCTGCTATTTTATCTGAAGCAAAATTCTATTCTTGACCTTAATATATGGTACCTTATTTGCCTATAGGTCTGGTTTTGTGAGCAGGGACCATATTGTATCCTCAAAACTTGGAGTAGTACATTAGTGAAGGGCTCCTACTGGAGTCTCAATAAACGTTGATTAAATTGAATTGAATTGAAATACTCCAGATTTTAGCATAGAACTTAAAATTCTCATATTCAGTAATATTCAAATTAGAACCTTTACTGAGTCAGCAACATATACCATCATGACACATACTGCAAAATGATGTTATGATTTAAACTTGAATTACAAATTAAACTCAAATTTTAAAAGTACTTGTTTCATCAAAATTCAGGGATCCCACAATAGCCCCAATATGTAGGACATTTTAGATGAACGGTACAGAGAAGCTTCAGAACACTTTAACCTATGCAACTTGCCACAGATCCAGTAAGTGTTTCTCAACCCTTCTCAAAACAAAAGGTTGCGTGGTCTTAGTGCTGAAGATGATAAATGTATGCAGAAAACACGGGGTAAAGTAGGATGGTGCTCTAGCTCTGTCTTTCCACTGACCCATCTCTCAGCAATTTTCACCACCAGACAGAAGGAAGCACCTCTGCCTGTTTCCTTTCGCTGTATAAACAATGCATGGAAGGAGTCCCTTACCTTCTCTGCTGTGTCACTTTTTTTTCAGCTCAATTTGTCTAATTAGAATCATTGAGAAGAAATGTAAAGTTTTCATAAAATAGAGGCATAAGTCTCATAGGTGTGAGCAAAACAGAAATAAATCTATGTATATTCAAATTTTTTATATTAGGTAGATCTTATTGTAATAAAAATGATGCTTGTCAAGTCTTGATCTTAAGGAAATTTTTCATCTTGGGTATAGGACAAGAGATTATGTGATGGTTCTGAGATTATCCTCGTGGCTCTGTCTAGGCCTCCCCAACATGGAGGGCACCGCCGGGGTGGGAGCCCCAGCCTCAGCCAATTCACGGAAATAGCTTTTCACTCAATGGTATATATAGGTAAGTAAACATAGACACACACGCACACATTATATTTTATCATTTCCAGAGGCTTTTTCTAGTCATAGTTACAGTGATGTTGTTCAAAGTTTACTGGGCAGGGAACACACATGGTTACCTTTTCAACCTTTCTAATTTTTATTGGATCCTAAGCTCCCACATCTTGGCCTTCAGGCATTTTTCTCGTTAAAGCCCTCCTACCTTCCAGTCCAACAAAAACTGGACTTCGGATATGAATTTTTTAAAGTAACCACTGGAAAAGAGGCTTCAATTACATTGGCCCAACCAGCAATCTGTGGAAGTGCACGCGAATTGCTCAGAGACAATGTCCTGCCTTTTACCTTGCAGTCACGAGTTGGAGTCAAGCAGAGATTAACAGTGTTCAAGGGTTGTTATCATCTGGTGATCACTTGGGAGCTGAGATGAAATAAATTGCTAGTATCTTGCATCTACTTGCTGAGGTTGCCTGGTTCAGGCTATCTGGGGGACCAGAGCCAAATCTTAGCTGCAGTGGGTACTCTAAATAGGAGTCTCTGTGCAAAGAGCAAATTCTAAATAAACCACATATTATACTTCTTCTTGAATTAATGGAAGATATCCTCTCAGAAAAGGTTGGAAGTAAGCTGGGGAGCTGTGAGTGTGGGAAATGGGCAAAGTCTGCTATTCAAGACGAAAGGCCTCTAAGTATTTAAATTTAAATTCTATCCTGGGTCCTCTACAGGAGATAAATACCATCTGGTCTTGAATTCCTCTCCTGGATAGCACAGTCTGACTCAGTCAGAAGGTCCCACCTCCCTTATCTATTGTTTCGTCCACTTTGACAGTCATTAAACTTTAAGGAAAATGGAAAACTTTTCAAAAGAAAAATTTGGGAACATAGGCATGGTTGGAATGTGCACAAGCATTTATATATGTGCAGAGAGAGAAGAGAGAAGCAATTCACATTAAATTTTCTGAATGTTTAATTAGGGCCAGATAATATTTTGTTATTATTGTTGTTATTGTTTTATTTTGATTAAAGAAGCTTTTGGGTATGAATCATTAAAGTATTTGCCTATATCTTCTACTTGACATTTCATGCATAGATACTATTAAAATAAATCTTGTCTACTTCATTTATTAATTTAATATGTTATACATAAACTGACTCGTGGATAATAATTCAAAAAGGCCTAACTAGGTAGAACTTAGAAATAAAAGGGACTTCTAAGATTATTTTGTTTAAAGAAAATTCAAGGTTTCTAAAAGTTAAGGGTAGACTGAAATTTTACAGGGCTGCCATCTTGTCCAATTGTTACAAAGAACTACGAAAGTTTCCATCTCCAAGTTCATCCTTCATTTGCAACCTATGCATTATAAAAACCAATGGCTCTTAATTTTGGGTGTTTACAAGCACTTTTGGGAATTTGGTGAAAGCTATGGCTCTTTGGCCCAGAAAAAATACGCTTAACACACAAACCAAAGAAATTTTCACCCAACTGAGGGAATGCCCCCGTCTTCTAAAATCTATCCATGGACAACCAACCCCCAAAGGGTATTTGAACCACAGGTTAAGAATTCCTGAAAAAGATATCAGCTCAGGCAACTTCCAGTAAGAGTGTGTACTCCACATCATTATCAATACATATGAAGAAAACAAAAAAGGCAAGAAAGCAATGTGCCCTCTTAAAATGGGCAGAAATCAAGATTATTGGTTTAAGTAACCCAATTATTTGTCCTTGAAAATGGTGAATACATGTTTGTACCAAGTTTTCCACCTCTCCTCCGTCTCAAAATTAGAGGGCCTTAGAGTATGGTCAATTTTAAGACCAAACAAGGCTATGATTTTGGTAAAAGATAACTAACAAACAGACTGAGTTCCTGTAAGCCTTCTAAAGCTTCAAGTGGCCAACTCAGATGAAAACTAAAAATAGGATCAACTTAATCAGCAAGAGCTGTTGAAAAATGAATTTCAGTTAGAGGCTTGGATCAATTTAAAATTTAAAAAAATTAATGTGATTCTTCTGTCCAAAATTACATTTCATTTTAGACATATATTACGTCTATACGTTAGACATATACTATGTCTATACGTTAGACATATGTTACGTCTATACGTTAGACATATACTATGTCTATACGTTAGACATATATTATGTCTATACGTTAAACATATATGTTGGACATATATATATATATATATAATTGCCCAAAATATCTGCTTCCCATTAAAAAAAAATCTCACCACTTCCACAGCAGTAAGAATGGATGAAAATTTCCAACTAAGCATAACTCAAAAGTTATCAAATTCGTTTAGATTAGTGGCCAAGAAGAACTCGGGGGAAAGCTTTACATGTGCACCCTTAGAGCTCAAAACTCTAACTCAAAATTCATTTTAGACCATTTCGTTACTCAGTCGTCAAAACGTACCTCAACCCGGAGTATCTCGCTGCTCCACGAACCAGCGGGCAAGGCCTCGAGTTGGAACGGGAAGCCACTACCAGCCAGCGGCCCGAGCCCTCGGCCCCGGGGGAGTGCACTTCCGGGACGCCGGGTGGGTGCACTTCCGGGACTCCGGACGGTGCCGGCTATGCCTCAGGCACACTCGGTTCTGGGGTGCTAGCCCAGGCCCGGCGCCGGAGGCAGGGGTTACGCCAGGTCGTGGGCTCTAAGGACAAGCCTGATTCAGTTCCCGCGTCTCTCACCACAAGAAGTTTGAGGGAGGAAATTTGGACTTTGGAGTCGTCCCAGCATGGGGCTGCGGTCCAGGCCTGCGGCGAGAAGAGCGCCCGGGTCGCTCTTGACCCAGGGGAGTCGTTGCCTCCCGGCGTTGTTAGGCTCACACCCCCGTCAGATCCTCGTAAAGACCAGGTATGTGGTGGGAAAAGGAGGAGCACGCTAACCGCGGGCTCCCGGGCCTCCCCTGCATCCGCGAGGAGGAGCACTGCCCCGTGGAACACGCGGCGCCAGCTGCGGCCTGGAGCCTGGCTCGGGGCACCGTGGGTTTGAGGCCCACTTCTGGGGCTGGTGCACGTGGGCGGCTTGGGTTGCGGGGTCATGCGCTCAATGTCCCACGCAGCTGGTCTGTGAGCTGCCTCTCAGCCACCCCGGTGACTCCCGGCCGCGCTTTGTACTCTCTCCGCCCTCTGCATTCGCAGAATGACCTTGACCCAGGGATGCCAGCCCTGGGCTTTGGGAGTCTTCCGCTTAGGGTGAAAGGTGGGGATGGAGAATGGGAACACGGTGCACTTGGCACATTTTTCGTTGAAACCCGGAACCCACTCCCTCCCTGGTGCCACAGCCGAACCTGGCCTCCCAGGCGGGGTGCGGGTAGGAGGTGGGGGGCTCGATCTGCCCTAATCGTAAATCATCTGTCTGTGTGACTGACCTCGATCTATTTCCAAACAAAAGGGTTAAGCTTTGAAACAACCTAAGTAGTTGTTGATGAGAAAAATGTAAGCGTTAGGTAACTAGAATTGTTAAAAATGAATTTCTCGAATGTGGGGTGTGATTTTATGGTAAGATACTAGGGTCTGTAAATCTAATGACACCCATTAATCAAGGGTGCTTAAACATCATTAAGCAAGGGAAAAGGAGCCCAGTTTTGAATACATACACACTGTTGTCAGGTATCCATTAGTTGTTTAATGTCTGGCCTGAATGACTAGTCCTAGTTATAAATCTGCAGCTAAAATTCTGTTCATTTTGGCCAAGGAACTGTATGTGGCACATAACAAAAGTTTGATGTTAGCATTTATTATAACTTTATTAATATAATCAATATAATATTATTCAACATGTCCTGAAAATATAAGATACTAGTTAATTCTCCATATAAACTGAAAATAACATACTTGTATGTTAATGTGGCATAACTTAAAAGGACTAAACATTGCTGTTATTTATTCACACATACTTAGCGTGCAATTATTGTTAACGTTTTCATTTTCTTGATCCGATGTTGGTGAAAACTGATGTTAGTTGACTAAAGGATGTTATTGTGTTGCCAACATTTATCAATTTCAAGAAAATTTTCGATGAATAAACGTCTTTTATACAAATATTCATATACCTGAAGTAAGTGCTCTGAATTACATAGGATATATGAATATTATGTTCCTTTTGCTGTTGGTTTACCCAGGATAATTTTTCTTACCTTTACATTTGCAGGGTTGAAAATCATAGTCTCATACTCTTTTCAACTAAGGATATCGCTGTATTATCTTGAATTTCCTTCAGGGCTTGATGATATTATCAGTGAAAACTTTAGGTAATTCTGATGACCAGAATTAAAATGGGAAGCCAAGATATTTATTTTGAGGAAAGGAGAACAGAGAACTTTGTAAACATGCTTCTCAGGAAGCAGTTATTAATAGCATTTTCCCCCTTCCAATTCTCCAGTTTTTAAGAGCAGCTGTTGAAAATGTTTGTCTCAGAAAATTACAGGAATAATTAAAGTTATTTAAGCATAAAATAACCAGTTTCATAATAGGCCCAAATTTTCATCAGAAATATTAAGTACAGTTCGGCTAATTTAATAGATTCCTAAACTTTAGTTATATTTTCTGTGCTACAAATATTTTCCATAAGCCTAATTTATGCTAAGGAATAGTATGTCCTTTGATGAATGCTTACTCTGAGCACGTACACAATTGGTGATTAGTTTTGTATTTTGTACTCTATACCTGTTGCAAAAAAAACGCTTGATTATCCTTCTACAAGCCAGACATGGTTCAATGAATGCCAAAAGCAAATGACTATAGAACTCTAAAATAGTAGGATTTTTAGGATTATGATATTTAGGTTTCATTTATTTTATCCATCGATTTTCATTAGGAAACTGGTAATGAGAATGACAGAATTCAGGAGTTTAAAAAAATCAAATTAACACTCTGCTGATTGCAATAAAGAACTATGAAGTCATCCAATACCTGCAACCTAGCTAAAGAAGTTCACATCAATTACAACGGCATTACATATAAAAGCAAAGGTCGGTTCTGCTCAATACATTTGGCCTATTAATTCACACTAGAAAACTGGTTGCCTAAGTAGTAATGCTCTGGACTTGTAAAGGCCTCCAAACCCAGTTAAAGTGACAGGAAAAAAGAGAAAAAGAGCAACCTAGCAATTTTCAGCAGGGAGCACAGTTATCAGAAAGCTGGGGCCGCCTTTACCCCAGTCACAGGTTAAACCAATTTGATTTCTCACAATGAAAGCACCTTCTGCTTATTCTTGAGTTACAGCACATCCCTGTGTAAACACCCATACAATAGAAAGCCAAGGCAGGTGATAATGCTGCAGAACAAAGCATCAAGGCCAAGCAAAGGAAATTCTGCACTAAGATGAAATTTTATCATCTTATTTAATTAAAAGGTGGTAGGTAGAGTAGGTAAGAAAGCTATAAGCAGACACATTTGATAAACTAGGTAAGAAAAAAAATCATATCTAGGAGGCAGTATGTAGGTATTTATTTCAGATATCCTTGGAAAATTGTGGTTTGGCTCATTGTTTTTGGACTGTAAGAGACAGAGATTTTATCCATTGTTTAAAACATCTCCTGTAATGTAGCTTGAGTAGGTAGAATATGAAAACATACTGCAACATTCTCTCTTTTCCCTCCCAAAGCACTATAATGTAGCTTTTGAACATTTCATCATTTTTCTTTAGTTCTTGGAATGATGTCTGGGAAAGTGTTTGTCCAGTCAAAATAATCTGTAGATACTCCAAGTGTATTACACATAAGTCCCATTGTTTCTGTTGTCAAGCAAAGAGAAAAATTAATTATTTTACATGTTATAACCGTCATTAAATTCTTTGCAAAATTGATAGGCAAATGCACAAGGAATCAAAGCTTGGTTACATGAAGTGGTGGACCAAAATCCAGCTCAAAAAATTGAACAGCTCTTGGACTCCACTTACTCAGTTGTAAAACGGGGGTAATAATCCCACCTATGATTATCTCACAAGGTTGATTCAGGGTTCATTTGAGGAAAATGTTCCTAAAAATGCTTTGAGAATTATAAAACCTCATCCTAATAAAGAGCAAACTTACACAGTTTGATTTGAAACAATACCAATATATTGGGGGAGAATTATGCTTACGGAGCCCCCTGAAATATGCAATACATATATCATTTGAATCATCAAAGAGGAAATGATTTTATCTTGGCTGGGTCACAAAAGCTGGTCTCCATTTGCCCTGGTTCTGGTCCATCCACGCAAGAGTTAATCATGATTTGAACACATTTTTTTCTGAAAGGTAGAAATCTCCAGTCAAAAGGCTACTCTCAGAACATAAGATATGGCTAAGAGTTTCACTTTGGAAACCATATGAAGGGTGTCTGTATGAAGAGTGAAGTGAAACAGGACTATTGAATCATTTTTCACAATAGAGCTATGGTATCCAGAATTTGGAAGGGAATTGGAGGATAGTATTTGTAGTTCAAGTCACTGTCGCATGTATAACTTCCCCCTTTAGAGTGGAAGAGTATACAGTTTGTGTAATTGCATTTCATGGCAATATAATCAATATGAGTTTTACACAGGGAGATAATCAGATAAATAATTGATCAACACTGGTATGGAAAGCAAATAAAACTGATAATTTATTGCTATCCATGATCATTTTGTGTGGAGTCCATGCTTCTTCCTTCTCTCTCTCCTTCCTCAGGTGTAAGGCTGGCATTGTAATCTGAAGACTTTTCCACCTTCTCCTATTCACTCCTCCAATAGATGTCTTGCACTCCTAATTCATCTTGGTATATGCTCCTCAGTGAACCTGAACTTTAATGCAAGTTGTGTAAACAGATAAGATGAAAAAGAACTAAAATTTTCATTCATGATGTATTATTGGAGAGCTCTGAATGGGGTTAGAAAGGAGCGAATTCTTTTTTTAAAAATTTATTTTATTGAAGTATAGTTGGTTTACAGTGTTGTGTTAATTTCTGCTGTACAGCAAAGTGATTCAGTTATATACATATATATATATATATGTATATGCACACATTCTTTTTCATATTCTTTTCCATTGCTTTATCACAAGGTATTGAATATAGTTCCCTGGGCTAAACAGTAGGACCTTGTTGTTTATCCATTGTATATATACTTGTTTGCATCTGCTAATCCCAACCTCCCAATCCATCCCTTCCCCACCCCCCAGTCCCCTTTGGTGACCACAAGTCTGTGCTCTATGTTTGTGAATCTGTTTCGTAGATAACTTTGTGTCATATTTTAGATTCCATGTATAAGTGATATCATATGTTATTTGTATTTCTCTTTCTGACTTACTTCACTTAGTATGATAATCTCTAGGTCCATCCATGTTGCTGCAAATGGCATTATTTCATTCTTTTTTATGGCCGAGTAGTATTCCATTGTATATATGTACAACATCTTCTTTATCCATTTATCTTTCGATGGACATTTAGGTTGTTTCCATGCCTTGGCTATCGTAAATAATGCTGCTGTGAACACAGGGGTGCATGTATCTTTTTGAATTGTAGTTTTGCCTGGATATATGCCCATGAGTGGGATTGCTGGATCATATGGCAACTCTATTTTTAGGTTTTTGAGGAGGCTCCATACTGTTTTCCGTAGTGGGTGCACCAGTTTACATTCCCACCAACAGTATAGGAGGGTTCTGGAAGGAGGGAATTCTAATGGAAATTACTTTGGAGAAAAATTGTGATGCGTTCCAACATATATCATCATCTCGTTTTATCTCTTTTATGGAATTTTTTTGTAAAATGCATATAACTCACTTTTGCTTGTACATTGTGTATACATTTTGTAAAATTCATATAACTCAAATTTACATGTGAAGTAAATTTATGTTCTGGGAATACAACAGCAATTTGAGTAGTGTTCACAGCTAGTGTGGACTGAAATTTGAGGTTGCTTATAGAAGGCTGATCTCAGGTGGGTTATGTAGAGAGGGGAAGAACAGAAATAGCAAAATGTTAAAAATCAATAACTGGACAGTATATAGGAAAGGAGATATAATAGTTGGAAGAGTCAATGATACATTGTTTTTGACAAGGGTCCCTGGTTAAACAATTCATAAAGAACATCCAAGAGAAACTGCACATTATGTAGAATAGTGGAGAAAGATGATGAATTCTGTTTGAAACATTATAACTAAGAATAAGTACAGTACCTCCCATTCAAGGTGAGTGTGCAAAAATATTACAAAATGTGAAAGGAAAATTAACTGTGAGAGATAATAAAATACTTATATATACAAGCATTCTGCAGTTGAGTTCACCATAGGAAACATTACAAATATTATAGCAATCTACATTTGATTTTAAAGTGAGTATGTTAAGAATTCTTACTGGGATTTTTAAAAAAGAATACAAGCCATGAAAAAGAGCAGGAGATTTTGAAGTAGCATGCAAAAAAAGAATAAAGTACAGACAGGTATAAATAAGTAACAGCTCTAGAAATGAAAATTATATAAGAAAAAGAAGCATAAAAACAAGAAATACACTCAAAGAGAGAATTAGGAAGCTTGATGATAATAATAAGGAATTTATCCAGATAAAGAGATTGAAAGATCAAAAAGACCAGTGAAGATAGCATCTAACAGGTTTGACAGAAGTTCCAAAAGGAGGACAGAGAGAATGAAGGAGAAGCATATTTAAAGAGAAGGTTCACAAAAAAGAAGTAAAAGCAAAAGCCCCAGGGGGCTCCTCAGGAGAATGGAATGGAAGACCCATCTGTCTCCTTCTCCAAACCCAAGAAAAAGAAATCTTTTTCCATGGAGGAGCTGGTTAGTAATGATCTTGAAGAGACAGCTGGCAGTGGAAGTCTTCCCAAGAGGAAGAAGTCTTTCCCTAAAGAGGAACCAGTTAGTGACCCTGAGAGTCAGGAAACAAGAACGTCACCCCTATCCCAAAAAAGAGGAGATTCTTTTCCAAGGAGGAGCCACTCAGCAGTGGGCCCGAAGAGGCTGCTGCCAGCAAGAGCAGCAGCTCCAACAAAAAGAAAAAGCTCTAAACATTATCCTGGGAAGAGTAGAATGGACATTTCCCTGGTGGGGCATCACTTGCAGAGATATTTCTCAACCCATCCCCTGTATCCCAATAAAAATAAAAAAAATTCACGAGAAAAAACAAAAAGAGAAGTTTCATCCACTCAACAAATATTTATGAAGGGTCCACCTGGATAAGTTTTTCTTCTAATTGTAGAGAATATTTAAACAAGAAAAAATTGGCCATTCCCACACTAATTTTATACTTTACATTATGCCTCAACATTTCCAAAGCTGAAGAAATACTTGAGGCCTCTGAAAGTACAAAACAAGTGCTGGGCAGAAACAATAAAAATGAATCCGGGCTCAATGAGTGAATGACACTCATGTTTATTGTTTATAAAAAAAGTTCCTTTAAATAAATTTAATTTGCAGTAAGAGTGTTCACATCTTCCCCTTCATCATTTTTTCGTGTATGTCTTCTTTCATTCCTCTTGATTATTCTAGCTTGAGATTATTTCTTTAAGAAAAAAATTTTTTAAGTATTACAATTTGTTTTGTAATTTTTATTTTCTAAATCACCATTTTTGCTTTTTCTTTATTAATTTCCTTCTCTTAGGTATGTTTTCTGATCTTTTATTCACTTCTTGGAATGGATAACTCATTTGTTCTGTTAAAAAAATATTGAAAACCCTGAAATTTCTGTGTTGTAATGTTTGGCCCCACTCCACCTGTGTGTGTGTGTGTGTGTGTGCGCGTGTGTGTTTCTCATTGTCATATTTCTTTTCTTTTTTTAATTAATTTTTATTGGAGCATGGCTGTTTTACAATGTTGTGTCAGCCTCCACTGCACAACAAAATGAATCAGCCAGACACATACCGATATCCCCTCCCTTTTGGACTTCCCTCCCATTTAGGTCACCACATTGCATTAGGTAGAGTTTCCTGTACTATTCAGTATGTTCCCATCAGTTGTCTATTTTATAGATAGTATCAATAATGTATGTGTCAATCCCAGTCTCCCAGTTCCTCCCACCCCACCCCTTTCTCCCTTACTATCCATACATTTGTTCTCTACATCTGTGTCTCTATTTCTGCATTGCAAATAAGATCATCTATTATCATTTTTCTGGATTCCACATATATGCATTATTATTACAATATTTGCTTTTCTCTTTCTGACTTACTTCACTCTGTATGACACTCTCTAGGTCCATCCATGTCTCTACAAATGACCCAATTTCATTCCTTTTTCTGGCTGAGTAATATTCTGTTGTATATAGGTACCACATCTTCTTTATCCATTCCTCTGTTGATGGACGTGTAGGTTGCTTCCATGTCCTGGCTATTGTAAGTAGTGCTGCTATGAACATTGGGGTGCATGTGTTTTTTTGAATTATGGTTTTCTCTGGGTATATGCCCAGTAGTGGGATTGTTGGGTCATATGGTAGTTCTAGTTTTATATTTTTAAGGAACCTCCATACTATTTTCCATAGTGGCTGTACCAATTTACAGATTTACAATCTCCACACCCTCTCCAGCATTCATTGTTCGTAGATTTTTTGATGATGTCCATTCTGACCGGTGTGAGGTGATACCTCATTGTAGTTTTGATTTGCATATCTCTAATAATTAGTTCATTATCATATTTCTTAATCTATAAAGTTTTGAAACATTTTTAAGCTTTTCCAAATGGTAAATTATTTATTTATAGGTTGTTTATTAAATCTAGTTTTATTTCCTTATAGTAATTTCTGCCACTTAAATAAATTGAAAAAATTGAAGTATTTTGTTGGCTTTTAGAAAAGAATTGTATTTGTAATTTAGAAGGTACAGAGTTAGATTTTTTATCAAAACAACAATTATTTATGCTTTCTATAATTTAATAATGTTTCTTTTCCCACAAAATCTGTTAAAAATCAGAAATATTTATGTTGGCCTTTTTACAAATTTTTATTTTTAAATAGATATTTAATAAAACAACATTTTAAAATTATAAGTCATACATTTACTCAATTAAAACTTTTTTCTTTCTTTTAATATATCCACAGTCACAGCTGTTTATTATTCTAATTTAATCCTTTCTGCGTGTGCTCAGGGTGTCTCATTTACAACATAACATAAAATAGTTTAACAATCTGAGAGGAGTTGTTTTTAATTGTAGAGTAGTATAACTTTTATTTTTTCATATTTTGTTCAAGATGCCTTATTTTTCTAGTTTTCTCAATTTATTACACTTCTCATTTCCATTTTTGTTGACTGATTTTAATGAAGATATTATTTGCCATTTCAAGTTAAATTTTATAAAATAGAAAAACATAGTTTTTAAAATCAATGTCAAGAAAAGCATGAAATATACAAGATTACACTACACAAGATTACAAATTAAGTAAAATAAGTAAATTAAATTAAACTATATAAGTAAATTAAGTAAAATAAATACATAAATGAGTATATTATATATAAACTTCCTCCTCTAATAATTTATTTTGATAATTCCACATTCACAGATTAAAAAGGCATCACCTAACACCAAGCAGGATTATTCTGTGTGTGTATGATACAACCCTCATCTTTGTAAAGCGTCAGTTATGTGTTTTTTTAGGAAACTATTTCAACATATTATCAGTAGAATTAGCTAAAGTTAGGAAATTACTTCTGAATATGGGAAAGTTATAACTGAACATTTGTGAGGGGATATAAATAATAGCAAAACTTTTCTGTCTGCCAGGCAGTGTGCTAAGCACTTTGCATGAATATGATCATTTCAAAAATATATACAGAAAAATAAGTGCAAAAGCAATAAGAAATACAAAAGAAGAAGTATTTCCTTTAAATAGATGTCTCAGGACTTCTCTGGTGGTGCAGTGGTTAAGAATCCACCTGCCAAAGCAGGGGACACGGGTTCGAGCCCTGGCCCAGGAAGATCCCACACGCCGCAGAGCAGCAAAGCCCGTGCGCCACAATTGAGCCTGCACTGTAGAGCCCGCGAGCCACAACTACTGAGCCCATGCGCCTAGAGCCCGTGCTCCTCAACAAGAGAAGACACCGCAATGAGAAGCCTGTGCGCTGCAATGCAGTGTAGCCCTTGCTCACCACAACTAGAGAAAGCCTGTGCACAGCAACAAAGACCCAACACAGCCAAAAAAAGAAAAATACCTGCCATCAGGCACAGTTTAAATAGGTGTCTCCAAATATTCTACAGTGTAGCTTTTTACTGCTGGCAGACCTTCTTTAAATTCAGGCATTTTATTAAATGTGCTATACATTTATATACATTGGCTTAGAGTTTTTATTTATTCATAGTACTTTTATATTCATGTAAATCTTATAAAATAAAATTTTAATCTCTGCTTTTCTTAACTTTTTTGATACTTTTCTAAATACTTTTATAACAAGATTTATGTGTTAAAGGCCCGTGAGCCATGGCCGCTGAGCCTGCGCGTCCGGAGCCTGTGCTCCGCAACGGGAGAGGCCACAGCAGTGAGAGGCCCGCGTACCGCAAAAAAAAATATATATATATATATCAAGTGAAATCTAGAAATCAGAAAAAGTCTGATTGCTGAAAGGGGAGTAAGAGAATAACTTTGGGACTCTATTATGTTTAGTTTAGGATCAATAAACAAAAAGAAAACAGCAGCAGCAAGAAATATCCCACTCACTTCTAATAAAGGAAAATGAAATGTCAAAGAATTTCCAAACTTGGAAACTATAAATTTCAAGTCAGTTCGTTATTAGTCAAATCATACTTTTCAAAGAAAACGGTAAAGTTTTAATTCCTATTTAAATGCTTATTACAGAAAAACAGCCTATCAATATTAAAAGACAAAAGTGGGCAGAGAAAGTATTGAATCATTAAGTGTTGTAGTCACGAAAAGGAGAAAAATGCCATTTCTTTGCTTAATGCTGCCTTAATTTAGAATAAGACTTTGGTTTTCCTTAGCTGTAAGGTACAAGTTTGCCAAAATAAAATATTGATTTGCTACCTATGATTTCCTCTGTGATAAAACACAAAGATAGTTATTTATGTGAAGATTAAATGATTTTTCAAAAGTGTAAATTGTGAAGATAATAAATCTTTGCATTAAATTAGTGGTACACACTGCTATATTTAAAATGGATAATCAACAAGGACCTATTGTATAGCACAGGGGACTCTGCTTAATGTCATGTGGCAGCCTGGATGGGAGGGGAGTCTGGGAGAGAATGGATACATGTATATGTATGGCTGAGTCGCTTTGCTGTGCACGTGAAACTATCACAACATTGTTAATCGGCTATAATATAAAATAAAAAGTTAAAAAAAAATAAATTAGTGGTAAAGGAGCTCAAAGCCCAGCTGGTGATTCATTACTGTAATGACTTCCTGCTTTCTGCTCACCCCTTCTCTTCACTTGGAGTTGGCAGTTGAGTCCCTGTAAGGATTGAGGCTTACAGTGAAGCTTCTATGCATTTCTGGATCTCTGTCCTGCTGACACATAGGTCATTCTCCTTTAGGAAGGATGAGGAGGCTGGAAAGCAGTCGGCCCAAGGGAAAGGGAGTTTTCAAACCTGAGCTGTCCAAGTGTCAGTGTGGAATAGAGTGGGCCTGCGGACTCAGGGTCTGACAGAGGCAGCAGCTGAAGAAAAGCAAATCTGCAAGCCCTTCTGTCAGATCTGTCCCAGCAGGTGTCACGCACAGGCCTTTCCATCATTGTCTGGTGAATCCTGAGCTGACCCTCCACCTAGTGAATCTTTGTTTCTTTTGCATCTTTAGGCTTTGAGAAATGACCCTGTGATTTACAGAGACTTTTGTCTTAACTCTTTATCCTCCAGCCCCTCAAGCTTCAGACTTCTGTAAGTGTTGGGAGGGGAAAGTCAGCCAGATGGTGAGGACCTTGAGCCTCCTGTCTTTCTTAGAATCCCCACAACCACCAACAGCTCTGCTGGTTCCTCAGCAGCAGCATCTGCCTGGTCCAAGCCCAGACCTCAGTCAGAATTATAGGTGGACCCTAAGAAATAGCAGCCTCTGGCTACCTCAACAGGCCTGTCATCCAATTTTTTCTGTTCGGAATGGTCAGATTGTTGAATCTCTGATAAGTTTTCCCCCTCTTAGAAGCAGCTCTCTATTAACAGTTCTCAGCTTCTTGCCCCATACAGGAAATTGCAAATGTCCGAATATTTAAAAAAGGGCACATTGAGTGTCAGTTAATTTTTCTTCAGTTCTCTTTTTCCCTGCTCTCAAATCCCAGATGCCTCTGAAATAGACTTCCCTAGGGTCCACAGGACCCGGAACTCCACCGACAGGGCTAACTGTGTATCGTGGGGCCACTGAAAAATGAAACAAGGAACACCTTGTTCAAAAATGGTTAAGCAGAGCCTAAGCCAAGTGCAGAGGCCTTCCAAGGGAAGGGTCCTGTGTAAGGGCGCAGGTCACACACCCTTGCCTCTGGCTTGGTCCCTGGCTTCAGGAAACACTGAGAAGCAGACTAAATAAACTGACTTCACCTCTCCTTCTTCTCACTCTTTTTAAATTGTAACTCATTGTTACAATGGAAGAGGGGCAGGATATATCTCATATATTTGCAAAGAAGCAATCATTTATTTTTTCTCTTTTATGGCAGTGTATACCTGTATTTCAGTTTAACTTTTTGCAAGCATGGAGCTCTTGATTAAAATGAGCCAGGATAAGTTTTTAATATCATGTTTGGAATGATTTATATCTTTTACTGCCATCTCCACCTGTTGACCAAGGAAGTATTAAAAGTGCTAGTACCCAAAGGAATGGAAATAAAATCTTCAGAATATCAGAATGTGCAGCTATGAAATTATGCACATATGAGGGAACTTCAGAGACATCTGTATTTCATCAGATCTCTGCCTTACTCTGGAAGGATCTTCTTGGTAATTTCTGTAATTTATGGTTACAGTTGTCCACATTTTGTAGGCTGCTAATGTCAGCATTTTGACTACAGATGCCTCATGCTTTCAACAGCTCTGGCAGAGGTTTTCACTGCTCAAGCACTAAATTACACTAATCTGTGAGATAATAAAATGTGCTAAATGGCACACAGCATGATATATTTGCGTAATTCTTTGAAATGCTTCATGTCTCTTAAAAATCTTAATGGAAAACATCTTGTGTTTCCTTATTAGGGTTTTCTCCTTATTTGCGTTAAGCACAGGAACTGCAGCTTCCCTATAAAGATCTTCAGGACCCATTTTCAGGAAATGAGCCATTGAGGAAAACCCTGTAACAAAGACCTTGATGAGCTTCTAAAACTAATAGAGGACCCAAGGCTTGTCTTCCTCATGTGATTCCGACACTACAGTTTAGTAGTCCCTGAATTTATGACGCTGAAATACATGAGTGAGGCTATTTTTTTTTAATCTCTAATGCCTAAAAGGCCGTGTATGTTACCACAATGTAAAAATTAGTGGTTAACTATTTTAAGTTAAATAACTTAATAACCTTTAAATAACCCATGCCTCTCATGAAAACCTTAAACAAGGCCCGGACAAAGCAATAACCACCTCATCTGTGGATCCGGGATAAAGGCTGTTTCTTTGTAGTGCTGGGGATTGTCAAGAACAGAGTAGAGAATTGCCTTTGATTGGGTTTCTCTCTAAAGGCAGTTTTCTCTCTATCACAGAAAATTATGACATCACCTTAGGATGAACATCTCCAGTTGACCAAAACCCAATCATCTTAGCATATGAGAAAATAAGGTGTCTGTTATGCACTGGTATAGAACTGAACGAAGGTCAGGAATTCTCTCATGTCATTTGTTAGCTTCAGTCCAGTATTTTAAAATTTCTTAGGTGGAAGGATGGGGTGATGAGTATGTATCTCCAAACACTTACACTGATACAGAAATATATTTATTTAATAAACTAAAGCAAAATTATTTTTTATGAAACCTATGGTATTCTCCCTCTACTGATCTTAGTTCATGATAAGAGGTGTACTATATAGAAATAATCAAATACAAATAATTTCTCTCCTTTGGGTAATAATTTCAACAGCAGCAGACGTAATCAGAGTAGCAGCTATTCTGCCTCATGGGAAATATTTTTTCATGGTTGCCTCAAACCTGTCGCCAATTTTAGAAATGAAGAACAGAAAATTATTACTCAGACCCCCTCAACACCGTGAACTGCTCTGAGCGTTACTTGTTGATTTAGTTGAAATCAGGTGCTTAAAATACCATTCGGTATACTAAGTGCTTAAAAATGCTAAGGTAAAGATGAACTGTCTTCAGGGTTCATCAAATAAACTATAGATGGAGAGGTGCTATTGGTGAACAGAGAGCGGTTTTAAAAATATTTAACTGTTTAAGTGCTGATGATACAATGTAAATTTTTTTTTATGAAGGATATTATACATTTAGTTCATGATAGGGTTTTTGTGTTTGGTATATTTTGTGTGCTGCAGTTTGGTAATAGCTTATTTAATTGCCAAAAGGTTGTGGTGAAAACAATACAGAAAAACATTTGAACTTCGTATAGTACCCAGTATTATTGATTTGTCAGTCAACTACCATTTTAAAAATTAATCAGTTCCTTTAAATAGTTACACATTACTAAAACATATCATAAATCTTTATGGATTTAAAAAGTCAAAATTTCCCTAACATTTACACATTTACTGGAAACAAACATAATCACTTAAAAATTTTTAATTAAAATCACAATTCCAACATATATTCTGTTAACAACTTTAGCATTTTAAAAGCAGACAAATTATAAAAAGTAATTATAAAACCAATTGGAATATTTATAACAGAGTCTACAGTGTTATTGATAAGCATTATTTATAAATGCCACTTACCTAAATTTGCATCTTCCTTGCCATTGTTTTTATTCCTGTCTAACTTTGTCTTCCTATGGTCTTAGTAATCTTACTGGAATAAAATGAAAAATAAGTGTTGTCTTAGATAAGTCAGTTCTCAAGATCTGGGTTATTAATCAGTTATTTCTTTTCAAGGCCCAGGTCCTGACAAGCATGTCAAAGTTATTTAAATCCATGTCACTGAGCATCATGCTGAACTTCTAATTTATTGTTACACCTAAATTGTGCCAAATCAATAATACTTAACATCTATGCCTTTACATTAGCTTTGGTTTTATGCAACCCATGGTTCATCCCTAAATGATATGCTTTTATCATTACCCATTTTCTTGTAATTATATTGACATGCTCTATTGCCACTAGTAAAACTATATTTTAAAAAAATTTTAATTATTACTATTAGATCTAGCTGGAGAATTTTTCCCCTAGGAGATAAAGTTATCTCTGCATTTTAAGACATTTGGCTAATTGGTTTTCTTAGAACATTGTTAAATGCTCCTTCTACTTATTTGCTATGTGTGATGACTAGTGCTAACGCTTGAACTCTCTTTGTAACTAATTAATACGTGTGTCAATCATTGTTGATCAGTCATCCTTCAGTTAGGGCGAGGGTGAGCAAACTATCCCAGGCTTGACACCTGTTTTTATAAATAAAGTTTTATTGGAACATGGCCACACCCATTCATTTAGGTATTGTTTATAGCCACTTTTGCACACGTAAACAGAGTCTCATTCATCATGTGATTATATCAAAGGTTAAGTCGAAACCCATGCAGTGCCCCTTGACGGTACAGCCTGTGGGGAATTCAGGAGGAAGTGGTCTGTGTTTCAGATACACAGCCCCTAGATAGTTAAGATGCATATTGAAGGAAGAATTTTAATGACCCTGGATTCTTGCCTTTCCCCATACATAGAAAATCATTAAAATCATTAACCTGAGATATCTGTTTTTTGTGATTAACAGTAATCTTTTACCATGATGTGTGCTTAGCCACATGTATTTCCATAGCCGGAAAATTAATATATATACTGGCTATTCCCCCTTCCTTTTTGGAACAGTACCTCAGAGCTGTCTGAGAGGCTGTCTCCTGGGCTGTAGTCCTCAGAGAGGTCCCCAAATAAAATTGAAACTCACTGCTCTTACGTTGTTGTTGTTGTTTTTCCTTCATTTGACACAGTATAGCAGTAAATCTGAGTAGTTTCGACAGAGACCTTATGGCCTACAAAAAGTAAAATTTCACCCTTTACTAAAAAATTTTGCCAGACCTTCCTTTATGGGACACTACTTATTTTTCTGGAACAATTTAAGTTACTCAAAAGTCCCTGTATGCCTTTTTCCCTGTTTACAGAGGTAGAAATATACTGTCTTATTAGGATAGGACTTGGCTAATTATTCAGACACAATTTCCATTCTCTTCTGGGGCACAAAGCTGAACTGTATTTCTCATCTTTTTTATAGTTAGTTGTGGTCAGGTGGTTGAATTCTAGTTATTGGAATGTGAATAAAGCTAGATTTGAACTGTGACATGAGAGAAAAAATTCTTTATTAAACTCTGAGTTCTAGGAATTTTTAAATAGTGAATAATGCATTTATAAACATATTTACAGAAGAAATAAAATTCACATTTAATGAATGCTCCAATTCATGTGTCTATTATATCTACTCTTATATTACAACTTTCTTTATGAACAATTTATATGAACATTTTCTTTCTTTTGAGGATCATTATGAGCTCATGCTTTTCTGAACTTTCAACTTTTCTGATTAAATTTAGTGCTTATATTAACAAAATATATCTCATTATCAAATAAAACATAATAGAACTATTACTGTTTATTATTTTATATTCAGAGTTTTACAGATTCATTAGTAGGATAGTCTTTAAATTGACACTTCTTCATACTTCCCCTAAAATTTGCAAAGTAACTTTGATGTTTTACAACAAAATGTTTCAATTCATGGTGATTTGGGGGACTTCCCTGGCACTCCAGTGGTTAAGACTGTGTGCTTCCGCTGCAGGGGGCACTGGTTTAATCCCTGGTTAGGGAACTAAGATCCCACATGCTACATGACCAAAAAAAAAAAAAAAAAAATTTACTAGACTCAAGGAGTCTGGGGTCCTTTTATTGGGGTATAGCATAGAATCGATATTTACGTGTTGGTGTTGCACAGAGAAGTAGCACTGGTTAAAAGTTCTCTTCTGCTGCTGACAGAGGTGGGAAAATACTGCACTTTTGAATTTGCAATTTTTTTCCCCAATTTATCATATACACCCTCATAGCTCTTCTAGTACAGAGATGCATTGGTGTTCTACCATAGCGACACTTTGACTTACAGTAATCAGTGCTACCGTGCAAGTTAAGAGACAATTGAATGATTTGTTAAACTTGTTTTCTTTCTACTTTCTGGCTGGTAATGATCTCACAACTTTGTTTGCAAAGTAATATAGCAACAGTGTCTGGTGATTTGATGTTTTGTGAATCATAGATAGGATTTTCCAGTATTGAAAATTGTATAGGGAATTCCCTGGCGGTCCAGTGGTTAGGACTCCATGCTTTCACTGCTGAGGACCCAGTTTCCATCCCTGGTCAGGGAACTAAGATCCCGCAAGCCGCGTGGTGTGCCCCCCCTCCCCCCAAAAAAAAGAAAGAAAGAAAGAAAAAAAAAGAAAGAAAATTGTATAAATAGGTGCAAAGCAAAGTTTGGATGGTGTTCAACGTGAGCTCTGTACGCGAAGACGCGGTTTGTTACACACGTGACCGTGTACATTGACTGCCCTGAGAGCAGGGCTGGGGTCTACCCCCTGATGTGTAGAGATGCGTGGTACTCTATTTCAGTTCGTCTTGTGGACGGTCTTCCTTTCTGACGACACACCTTTTGAGGACAATATATACCATGCACATAGAATCATTATTTGTGACCTCTGGCTACCAGAGATCATAAAAACTAAAGCACTGAAAAACAAACCTTCCACCACCAGATTTTATAATGAGGATAAGGGTGACATCTGGAAATGTGGTAGCCTATGACACTTTGGTCCAAACCAGGTGCAAAACAAAATTCCTCATTTAGAACAAACAGAACATTGAAGAGTTGATTTTTAACTGAAAGTATGGAAATATGAATGTGTCCATAATTTTGGAAAGGTTTGAAATGCTAGGGTAAATAAGAAGTATAAATGTCTACTTTCAGTAATTACAGTTCTAAAACTCAAGAAAGAATAAAAATACAATTGTTCTTTATATGTCCTGAATGTATGCAGTAGATATTGGAGAAATGAAGAATACACTGTGTACTGTGTTTAACGTTACACTGTGTAGTGTACGATATAGCTTGAAATGGTGGGAAGATTCCCAAATGACAGTTTGAAGTCTAGATTAAAACTGGATAATTACCTTTGTTTCCTAAATGCATCCATTTTTAACTCTTAGACTATGAGTCATGCCTCTGTTTGATTTTCCTTGATATACATTATGAACATAATTTCAGATGTGTTTATATTCTTATTTAGAGTTTCAAAAAATCTTCGTTTGAATTAGGGTTGGGATAATATAAAATTTACCCCCTTTTATTTTCCTTTTTTTCTGAAAATCATTGCTTTGAAAATACACTGCCTAGAAGAATGTTTGAGAAACTTTTTAAAAATGCTGTGGACCTGAATGGAAATCTAATTTTATTAAATTTTCAAATATTTTTCTCCCTCTCATTCTTTTTTCCCCTCTTTAATTTTTCTTTTTCCCCTAAATTTCCCTTTGTGTTGTGTTCCCTTTCCATCTGCATGAATTACCTGTCAGTTAACAGAAACTTAACAGGTAGGGAAAACAAAAGGTTTAAAGAAGAAGATAAAATAGAAAAAAATAGTTACATCCCAGAGTATATCTTATACTGAGATAAGCAGAAGTTCTTGAACATATCCTACTATAATAAAGTACTTGATACAGCTTCTGAGACCTAATTGTCATAAACAACTGAAATAATATTCTTAAAAAAAAATTTGCAGAGGTAAGAAAGGGAAAAATTGCTTCAGTCTCTTCTGCTCATCTTTGTGTACACACACACACACACACACACACACACACACACAAACACACATTCCGCCTGCACCCCCACCAAAGACCACAATTTAGTAACAGCACTGTAGTGGAAAAACAATGTATATGGAAATGAGAGCCTGGCAGAGAATTGCAGTTCGGTTTTAGTCGTAGACGTGGACAATTGTGAGTCTAGTCTGTGGACTGAAACACCCATCTGCTTGGATTAACTTCATTCTGTGTGAAGAGCTTACTCCACAGGCGCAGCGATGTACCTCACGCAGTTCAGAGGCCACAGGTAACAGAGCTAGGAGGAAAAGTGTTGGTTTGACACTGCAATTCTCAACCAAAATAAAATTCCAAAAAGAGAATGGAAAATACTCCATTTCAAATACAAGCTGTAAGCATTTTCATCTTACATTTGACCACTTCACAGCAAAAGCTCTTTTTTTTTTTTGCATAGATAGAAAAAATGTATCCTGAAAGCCAAAATCTTGATACCAGTTTAAGGCTTCTAAAATACATTTTAAGATATTGCTTGAGGATGACAATATTTTATTTAAATATTGTTACCTTTAAGTCTTTCCTCATAACTTAATTCCATCAACATTCATTTTATATCAACCTTCATTTTTCCCTTATTTTAAAATCAGCTAAAGCCTATTTTTGCTTTAAAATATACATTTCAAATTTAATTCCATTTAAAATACCAATTCTAGTTCTCATTTCTTCCTTAGCCAGCAAATATCCCAACCTCATAGTTCTTTGCCAAGCCTTGGCCTCAAAATGTTGTATTTAAAAAGCAAATAAAGAACACAAACTTATTCAAACTCTCGGAATGCCTGAGCCTGCAACTCTGGGAAAGTCTTTATCTAAAACCAATGAACTTTTCAGGGCTGTTGAGAAATGACCAGAGGGGCCAATTAGCTGTTGCACAATTGGAATCTTCCTGATGCTTTGTCAATAATTTATAAAATGGAGAGGGCAGAGGGGTCACTGTCACTGAGGGAGTTAAAATTAAAATGTTTCTCTTACATACTATGCTCCAGCAAGCAAGAGGGTACTTTTCTTCCAGAGGAAATCCATTCTGATGTAAAAGACAATAAATTGTGCTTTATTGAAAGCTAACAATCCTGCAGTAGCCATAATCTGTTTTTGCATATGTCTTCCTTACCTGTCTTAGATTTCAGATCCCTGGTAGATAATGCAAATATATTGCTTTATTATTTTTTTCTCTGTGGTATTTCTACACATGCTTGGAATCCTGCTAATTCCCATTGCTTCATTTCCTGTAAAAGAAGCACAATCAATCTTTCCTTTTTTTTGCTTCAGTCATTAATATGAAGAAGCTCCGTAGACTGAAATATTTCCTATTTACCTCTGGGTATCTAGTTTCAAATTCTATATTAGTCACAAAGGAAGGACTGTGGAGTCCCCATTTCAGTCAAAGAGTAGGGATATCCTGAAACTGATTACTATCACTAAGCTGTACGACATTCAGCTCAATTCTCAAACTTTGTGATACTATGCAGAGAATTATATGGCACATTCATTATTTAGTATGTTCATTAAAAGACACGGTCAATTTAAAGTGGTTATCTTTAAAGAATTTAAGCTGAGACTAAATGGATGACAAAAAGACACATTAGCTTTTTGAAAGTTTTTGGATTTAGGAATTTTTGGTAGGTAACAGTTTAGAGTCATGAGAAATCCTGAGTTAACTAAAAATAGACCTTATCGAACAGGTAGACTGGAGGCATTTAAAATGTAGAGATGAAGCCAAAAATTTAGGATTCAAGTCAAACTGATCACTCCATTTATTTAATCTTAGTCAAGAATGCTTCACTGTTCACAATGTGTACATATATCAAATCATCACATTGTACGCTTTAACTGTGTTATTTTATTCATCAATTATACCTCAATAAAGCTGGAAAGGATAAAAAAATAAAAGACTTTACCTCAGAAAAAGTCTTCAGAAAATTCAAAGAAACATAAAATCCTTTAGGTGAAAATAAATTAAAATAAATTTACTACATTAGTATCCAGAATTTTTAAAAAGGATTTTTCTCTAGCTTTTGAACAGAATTAACATTAATGATTTCTTTCTAGCCTCTGTTTTAAGTTTGATTAAACACCCCCCTTCCCCTTCCCCTACCCATGGGGAGGAGGGAAGATAAAGAAATGGAAGAGAAGGTAGCACATATTAAATAACAAAAGTTTATTCAGGGACAAGTTAAGGATACAGATCAATGCACTGTACCAGAGTTATCCCAGCACCCAGAAGTCATTGGGACTGTGGGGGAGTATGCTCCGGGGCTTCTATAATACATGTTCTGGAAGGAAGTCGCTCCGTTCATTCCGTGATCCTGTATCCCTTCTATTGAACCTAGCTAACCTTAGTTCTACCCCTTTTCTTTTCTCACTTTTACCCAAATTCTTTAGGCAGTCACATCCTACCTTCTTGCTTTCAATTACCACTTGACTCTGAAACCTTTATCTGTGACTCACACCCATTATGGTTGACTCACTTTTTCTGCATCGCCTCAGTATGTCCGCCCCAACCATGACCTCTGTGAAACACTTAACAGGGTACTGCTTCAGTGATGCCTTGCTACATGACCTTGTAGGTAGGGGTGAATTCCAGCTCTCCTTGTGGTTCCCACTGACATGATGGAGAGAGTGGCTTTGGTACCACTGGGCAGTGGTGACTGACTTGGCTCTCCAATGGGTCTCCCCCTACACCAATCCATCAGGAGGGTAAGGATCATCTTGTTACTGCTGGGTGAGAGTAGAACTCTAGGCTCCCATGTGGTCTCCACCAGTACCACGGGGTGGGAGGCGGGAACGCTGGAACACCCCCGCACAGCCTAATGAGGGTGGAAGTCTGGGCTCTCCACTTGGCTTTTGCTGATGGTGGTACGTTTGGGGCCGGATGTTTGTTTGTTTTCCTGCTGTTTGTGTGGAATAAAGAGGTATTTTCTGAAAGTTTCCGGTCTTGCTGTGTTGTCCCTTTTGTGGTCCTCTGGCTAGGCGAGCAGGTTTTTGTTGGAGCTTTTGTTGTCTGTGACCCTTGGCATCTCCTGGCTTCTTCGGGTCCAAGTCTTGGTTGCATGAGGCAAAAAGTAAAGCCAGGACCTTACCACTGTATCATTCCCTGTGTCCCAACCTCCCTAACTGACCAGCTTTCTTCTCCCCACTTTTCAGGGGCTTCTTACCTTGTTTTATATACAATTTCCAGAGATTTTAGAGGTATTTAGCAGGAAGAAAAGGCGAAAATGTATGTGTTGTGTCTTCACAGAAGCAGAAGTCCTGTATTTTTTGTTTGTTTGTTGATTGTTCTTTTGTTTTTCTGTCAAGTGAGACAGGAAGGCTAGAACAGGAGGAACTCCCTTCCCCCAAATGGAATAAAGCTCTAGCAAAGTCCTTTCCTGTAGAGGGTAAGCCTTTGTTATGGGGAAGCCTGGTGCATTTTACAAGGATTTCTCTTCCCCTTCTGCCATCCTGGCTTCTCAGGAGAACCTCATGAGGAGCTAGCCGGCAACTGTGAGGCCCAGTGAGACCTGCAGCTCCAGGAGTTTTTCACTCTCCCACGAGTCCACACATGCTCCATCTGTTCTTTAAAATGGCCTTTTCAGTCGTCCTATAAGTTTACAGCTTCAGTGGCTTCTGCTCCAGGTAAACAGATCTCAGCTTTGACTTTTGAGATGCTCCCGTCTCTCCAGATTTCAAGGTGGTGCTTTCCCCTGTGGCTTCTTTTCTAGTGGGGTCCGAGAAAAGTGGTTGATACTCGGTTTGTTCAAATTATTCTCTTATTATGCAGATGAGAGGGACAACTTCCAGACTCTTTACAATGTTAGAGCTAAAACTGAAAGTCCCCTGGCTCTTCCTTACCTTTCTGTCTTTATCTCATGCCACCTCCCTTCATATTGTTTGAAAGTGTAGCAAGAGATATTTTGAGGTCTTAATTGAAGCACACCTCCCAAGAGTTGCTCGTCTACCATGACTTTACCCTCTAAAACTTTTCACATTTCTAACCTACGGAAGGAATAACAAAAAAAAAGAGGGAGGAAAGAATAATTTAAATATCTCAACTCTTATGATAGCTGTGGAACACAAAAGCAAAACCTTTGGAAGAATATGGTGTTTTCCTCGCTCCCCAGTAATCCTTGTAACCATCCCCCCAACCCCCCCTGAGTCCTTACTTTGGGGTGATGGCAGACAGGAGTGAGAGGGCAAGAGAAACTTAAATGCTAGCAGCTCCCTGAGCTTGAGTTATGTCCGCTTCCTCAAAGTTGAGTCACACTCTGTGTGTGTGTGTGTGTAAGGATATGGGCAGGGTATATGGAGAAACAACAGAAACACCAGGACCATCCTCATGGGCATGCACCAGCCCAGGGTCTTGCTCTAAAAGCTCTCCACACTTATTTTAATGATTTGCTGTTGCTGTCTTGAAATTTCCAATATTTTTTTAAACAAGGAACTCTAAATTTTTATTTGCCCTGGCCTCTACAAATTATGCAGCTGGTCTTAGGAAATATAACAGCAAGGAGCTCGATTCCTGGGATGCAAGCCCATGATACACTGAGAGTGGCAGTGCAGAGACAGCTGCAGGGAATGTCCGGGAGGAAAGGCCTATGAGAGTGTCAGGTTCTCCGTGTCTGACACTGAATGGGCAGCAGACAGATGTTGATGCACAGTATAGAGGAGTATAGAAGTTACTGAACAGAGTGGGGATGAGGGAGGGGAGGGAGACAGAGGGGGTGGGGAAAGCACACAAGACTAAGAGGTTCTATGAAGAAAAGAATGAAGAGTGAAGCAGCTGAGACCTACCCTGCGGACATGATCAGAATAAGGAAATTTCAAAGATGTCATCTGGAGAGATAACGAGTATCGATGTCCCTGTATGCTCACCTCTCTCAAGCCCTGATACAGTTAGCTCTTGGAATTTAGACCCAGCAAACAGAATGATGGGGGGATATACCATTAGTTGGCAGAGATTACTCAAAATTGATTGGAATTTACTTTCCATTATCTGGTAGATTTGGGGTATAAAATCAAATCAAACTCAGTGTTATGGACTATTTGTTCTCTCAAAACCCGTATGTTGAAGCCCTAACCCCCAATGTGATGGTCTTTAGAGATGGGGCCTTTGAGGGGTGATTAGGGTTAGATGAGGTCATTAGGCAGGGCCCTGGGCTGACGGGACTAGTGCTTTTGTAAGAAGAGACACTGGAGAGCTTTCTCTCTCTCCCCGATGGGAGAATAGAGTGAGAAGGCCACTTTTTACAAGCTGGGAAGAGGTCCCTCACCAGAGCTTTCCAGCCTCCAGAGTGTGCAAAGTAAATTTCTGTTGCTTAAGCCACTCAGCCTCTGATGTTCATTGTGGCAGCCCAAGCTGACTGAGGCACTCAGAGAAAAGCAAAATCATACTTAATGCCCATTTTAATTGAAAGCCAGCTATTTGTGCCCATTATAAACTCAACCTTCAGCTCAGCAAATGGTTTGGCATTTCCCAAAGGTGATGTTCTCTTCTTCACCTATGAGTCTCTGTACACAGTCTTATCACATTAGACTAAATTCTGAGTGTGCGTGTGTGTATGCGCATGTGTATGTGTGGGTTTCTCTCTCATTTACCACCAGGGAGAAGGTCTTTGCTGGCACAGCCTGAGCAACCCTTTCTGCCTCCATTTCCTGGTGGGATGCCTTTCTGAATCTCAGTTTCACAGAGTGAGACAGGTTTTGGCCCTGTAGGATATGTGAGGCATACTCAGAGTCGCTCACTCCCACAGAAATGGAATTCTGCGCCATGTCTTCCCGTTGCTAGACACACAGTGCAGTAAATCTTCACCTTCAATCTCCACTTACTGCTGTGTTTTTCTTTTCCATTTCTAGTCTACAAAGATGCTTCCCTAATTTTGAGTGATAAATATATATATATTAAATATGGCTTTGGTGCTTCTGGGTAGAAATAAAAACAGCAATGATGAATAAAATATAAAAATAGAAAACCAAAGGACATAGCCACACTTAAATATAAGGCAGATATCTCCACAGCAAAGAAATAGATCCAAAACAGAAAAATCGGTAAAAGAGCTGAGGCTTCTGCCTTGCTGCATCTGGGACCAGAATCAGGCAGTGGCCAGATAATTTAAAAATCTGTTCTCCCAAAGATTGCTGTTCCGTGTATGTTATTGCAATGCTTCAGTGAACTTGATGCATGTGTATAAGTGTGTATGTGCAAGAGTTTCTCTAGGGAAGACAGCAGGGAAATTTCTGGGTCATTGTACAGGCACATTTTGAATTGTCAATATGTTGCCAAATTGGTTTCCAAATTGTAGCAATTTACACTCCGGCTAGCCCAATTATGAGAATTTCTCTTCATATCCTCCCAATATGCGTTGTTGTCGTCAGACACCCCCTCCACTGCAAGCACCATATCTAATGGAAGTAATATGGCATCTCACGGTTTTCACTTGTGTCCTTGATTACTGAGGATGAACCATGTTTTATTTTTCTAGAGGTATTTTGGGTTTCATTTTCTGTAAACCTGCCTGTTTATACCTGTTACCCATTTTCTGATTGGTTTCTTTCATGTTTTTATTTTTGGGGAGTTTTCCATAGTTCCTTCAGCCTACACACATGCTGTGTTCCCTTCTGAGCAGGACACTAAACCCGCTTGTCAAGGTCACCTCCGTATTTCCAGCCCCACGTACACTTCTTGGCCTCACCCCACTCAGGGTCTCCACATCACTCACTGACTTGGCCACTCTCTTCTCTCTTGGCTTTTGTATCTGACTTTCTTGGGTTTTTTTAGAGATTATTATGTTTTCATTTTTTATTTGCCAGTGACAAGAACATTGCCCAGCACGTATCGGATATTTAGTAATTATATTGAAGTGTACAGTTCTAGTGAATAATTTCTAGTAGGATGGAGATGTATCTTGCTGCTCTGGTCCTTGCTCTCTCATCAACTAGCAGGGGCACCTGTGTAATCTTCTAGGCTTTCATCCAATTTCAACATTCCGTTACTCCTCACAAGCATTGTTCCTCCCTTTCCTCTAAATATATTCATTAGATGTTGCAATTGGTAGCCTTTTAAAAAGAACCTTGATCCTGACACTTGGAAACATTTATTTTAACAAGCTTGGTGCAGACACTAGCAATTATGTAGATTACAAAGTAGGTGTGTGATATGCTAAAACAACATCTAGAAGAGGTCATCATGCTCACTTTCCCTAGTGGCTAAAATAGCAATCAAGGCCAGTTATCCACAGGCAAATACTTAACTTTATTTCCTATTGAGCTGTTTCGCATTCCTGAACTAGAAAATAAAATTGAAAAAAGAAGACATTCATCAAGTAGAAAACATTTTAAAGGGCTAAACTCTTTTTATTCTAAAATGTAAAACTATTAGAAAATATGAGAAAATGTTTCCCCAAATTTATTAATTAAATGACTATGATTCACCAATATCAGAGGTCTAAAAATGACTTTAGTAGTAAGGAAACTGAAAATTCCAGATTGATCTTCCATGGGTATGAATTGTTAAAAGGTACTTTTTTGTGCTAGAAAATGAAAGTGAGAAATCTGGTTTAAAATAAACTAAATATACATGTCTATAATGATGGAAAGAAAAATCAATACTGTTTCTTTAGACTATAACTTGATTTTGTGGTGACTTAAACTAATTCTATTTTAGCCGAGAAGTCAAATAGATGATGTAGAAATAAATCTGAGCCCTTTCTTTCCAATCTTCCTCTTCATAGCTTCTGTCACAGCTCACTCAGAGGAGTGTTGACTGGACAGTTTTCTTCTCTGGTGTATTGGAAATTATTACATATATTAGGGATTAAGATAAATTCTTTGGATGCGCTCCATTGTTATATTTTGAAAAAAAATTTAAAAAATAAAGCATTTAATAAAACGTTGATTTCCTTTGAGCTCTATGAAAAAAATAATTGTGTAAAGTGTGATGAAGGAACGAACGGCAGGAAAAGGGGCAGCTGTATGTAATGAGAATGGTCGGGAACTGTAACTTTCCTAGTTTATGTTTCATCCAAAAAGTGTACATTTTTTTGAGAAGTGGTGTTGACAGTGGGGGAATGAAAACCACACTAAAACTATATTTTAGTTTTTAATCATAAATGAGATGGTGAAAGAGAATGGAGAGCCAGAGGAGCCCAGCTCTGTTAAGACAGGAAACACCTTGGCTTTCTCCTTGGCCTGCCTGTCTGTGCGGCTCCCTGGACACCTTTCATGACTGAAGGAGCTACATGCAGATCATTCCTTTCTACCTGCTCCCCTCCCACACCTCCTGCAACACAACCAAAGCCATGCAAACCCAAACTCCCGACCGCTTGTTGACACGTAGGGGTGCAGGAAGAGAAACCCTTTGGATTTTAGCTGCTGAAGAGACTGGCACCTTGGAAACCTTTGCTACTCTGAAGAAACAAAAGGTCTCACTCCAGGCAAGTGGGAAGACTGAAGCTTCAGTGGATTCTAGAAGTACCTCTGGCCCATTCATCCTGTTCTATGTTTATTAGTGGCCCAGATGTCACTCTTCGAAAAGCTGTAGGTTTTGCATCTGCATCAGGGACCTTCTGCACCAAAAACGAAGGATGATATACAGGAATGTAACTTAGTTTTCAACAAATGCAGTGGAACTTTAACATTCAAATGAGGTTTTTTGTCTTTAATTACCTAGAGAGCTTTTGCAATTTTAGTAATATTGCTACTGCTTACAGTATTTCTAGAAATTTTTGCAGTGTTCCTCAACAGAATATTCTCACACTTAAAACTTTCTCATTCTTTAGGGAATGATTTTATTTTTAAAACAGCCAAATCTAAATTTTAAGTAGCACTTTATGAATGTTTTTAAGCAATGTGATTTTTTTTCCTGTTTTAAAAATTATAGTCATGTGATAATTATGTGGCTTATAAAATGACAATAAAATAATTACCACTATGATTTGATCAAGGTGCGGTATTGAAATTAGTTGATAGTATCAGAAGGTAGATACACAGAGGTGGCAACATTTACTTTAAGATATATATTATATATATGTATAATATATATATATGAAATGCAGTAACTTCATTTTAATAATACAATTCAAAAGAAAAATCATTCATTATGTGATATTTCCTGAGGGTCCTGAGGATGATAAATAAAATGAAGACACAACATTATGTTTGCATTTCTTTTTACTATAAATCATTTTTAAAAGCTGATGCCAAAAAAAATCCATTTTGTTTGAACTCTTAGCACATTCCATTTATTCTGCATCTAAGGCTGAAAAACATCATTTTAAGAAATTTCAAAACACCTCCCAGTGAAAACTTAGAGACTAAGATTGCCATAGACTCGTCCTTTTATTCACGAAGTTGATGATGCTGACCCTCTTGTCAAGAAGGCATGGTGTCTGAACTGTTTTTCCGGCATCGGTGATGGATTTATTCCAGCCCCTTCACACTCTCTGTCCCGTCTCTTTATAACCTAGAGCTCACATTTGCCTGACAGCTGCCTGGACTGTGAAGAATATGTGCGGTAGTTCTGGAAAATGCACAGCAAGTTGAATTGCATAGTATCATGCAGCGGTTTGGCACTACATTTCTGTGAGAATATCTGTGATGCTTATTTGAAAACAAAACCCATCACTCTTCAATAAGACCACATGCAGGAACTTCCTGTCCTGGGATGCTGCTCTGGTGACCAAATAGGAGAGCCAGAGATGAGGACTCTATTACCCTTTAACTGAGGGGTACCCAGCTTAATCATGTAAATCATGGGTTCATAAATTCATGTACATCACATAATCATGAATTTTCTTATTACTTTATCTTTTGTAAAATGATAAGAAAATTCTTTGGGAGTGTCCATTCTTATAGTTAGCCGCTTCAAGGAGAAATTCAGTCAATATGAGAAATACATTGACAAAAGAGATTAATATCTAATAAGCATCTTAGCTTTATATTTACCCTATCATGTATCATTGGGCATTTCCCCCAGTTCATCCTTCAGATAATCTCTGATTACAATTTTGGGTTGAAGTTTTGAGTGCTTTTCCACAAAATTTAGAATTTAATGTTAAATGTCATTTTACCGTTTTAATAGATCTTCACAATTCTGTGGTGGCACAAAACTTCACCATCTAAGAAATAATCTTATGACTGCTGCACCATGAAATTGGCAGTTGTGCAGCTGGAACCACCCCCTTCAGAGAGAAGAAAAGCATATGTCAAATTGCCTTAACTATAGATCCTTCAGGCAAAATGCATCCTTCTTTTGGCACTGTCAAGAACTTGAATAAATCAGAGATAAGTGGGTTAAAATGTCAGTACCCTTTGGGACTGAGGAAAACCTACTACTTTCCCACAATTCAGTAAAATATTAACCATAGTACTCCCAGTTCTTTGTGTATTAATGTGGGGAAGAAAATAGTACCTTCACAGTGACTGGAAGAGATTGTCAGATTGCCAGAAGACTAGAACAATTGCCGTAAGAGATTAAGCAGGGTGATATGAATGATCTTGCTAAAAGGTTTTAAGTCTCTATTTATAGAAATAATCCTTTCCCATCTGTTTCATCAATCACTGTTTCTAAAACACCAACTGTTTGTATGGCAATTTAGATTACTACTGCTTTTGAAAATAGTTTGCTATTTTAAATCACCAAAATGTGATTTGGTGAATTTCAATAGAAAATCATTTTCTAAGATTTGTAAGTAAACCTGTTAAAACTGGGAAATTTGCTAAAGTCAGACAGCCCAGGGCTGGGTCGTTGATCACCAGTGACAGCAAATAGTGACCTCACACCAACAGAATGTAAACCTCCAAACTCATTGATAGCAGCCCTGACTTGGGGTTAGAATTCATGTTCTCTCTCTATAAACTGTTTGACTTAGACAATGAATGATGGTTAAGGTAATAGAGCAGCATAGCTCTGATGAAAATGCAGTTGGTCTCAGGTTATTTTAAGTCCAGCATACTTTGAAGGTCAGTGTAAGTGTCTTGATATACTGTAAGAGAAAAGTTATTCGAATTGCCATGTCTTTCTTATTTCAGGAAGAAAAATTCATTTACCAATGCAATTTTTCCTTCTGAGTCATTTAATGAAAATAACTTTTAGCTTCCAGTGTTTTTCTTTTTAATTTCACAAGATTTATATTTTAACTACCGATAGTTTCCTTTACTATTATATATTCTGACTAATAAATTTTTAAAATGTGAGTTTAGCTACTATTCATGCAGAAATCCTTAAGAAGGTTAATTTCTTTGAATGCTTTTACTTGATGTAGCCATTTTTTTATTTTTTTGGATACAGCATAGGTATTGCCAAATTAGTGAGTCCTCCAAAATTTTCCAAGTAAGTTGCCATTTCAAAAGGATATATTTTATTCTTTTGAGGTAATATATAATTACCTCAAAAATAGTCTCCCTTTTATTTATTCATTTTTAATTCTAATCACAACATGTGAGCTCTTGCATGCTATTACATGATATGTCACCATAAAGATGGGAAAAGAAAGACAAGATTCATAAAAATACTAAAGGAGTAAAAATAATTATATGTACATATTCATGAAATTATATCCATCATTTGTTGAGCAATAACATAGAACACTTTTCACTAATGTTAGAACATAACACATCTGCAAGGCTGCATGTTGTAGGTTCACATCATAGAGTCCATGCTAGGCTTTCTGCTTCCTTACAAATGAGGAAACTGAGGCCAAGAGATTAGCTTTGGGAAGGCACAAGCATATTAAGGGGCATATCCATTCAAACAGGCCATGGGACAGTCAGAAAAGACTAAGTATAAGCTTACAGACTAGGTGATGTAGGAGATCAGAGGAGAAGGCAGACATGATTAACATGGCTGTCAAAGGCATTATTGATGCAGGAGGTGTGATTTGGACTGTGCACCAAAGATGCATGTGCTTGGAAGATGCGAGAAGGGAGAACAGGCTGTGTCACACTCTGTCTTTCAGACACAGACCTTTTGGACGTTAGCATATTCCTGGAAGAATGGTATACCCTCTCTCTGAAGGCCCTGGAATGCCTCCTAATTGGGAACATGCTTTTCATCACATCTCACATGCTGACTTGCAACCCTGATAGAATAGTCATGTTTTTTAATGAGAAGTAAAGCAAAACAACTTTTTAGAGCCTCCACATTCTCTAAATAAATTGAAAGACTCAGTTACCTAGTGGGTTTTCTTAAATGCTACTGAATGTGTGTGAATAAACTCCAGATAACAAAATCTTCCAGAACAGGGTCATGTAGAACCGGCTGGAAGGCTTGATCTACCTAAGTGGTAACAACACGAGGCCGTTACTGTGCTTTCTGGCTCCAGCCTCTCTCCTGAACTCTAGATACTGTTGCCTACTTGATACCTCCACATGGGTAGCTACAGAGGCAGCTCAACTTGGAATGTTCAAAACCAAACTCTTGATTTCTCCCACAGACCCTGCTCCAAACGCCAGTATTCCTCATCTCCATCAGTGGCAACTCTGTGTTCATTCATTTGCTTCTTCCTAAACCCTGAAACTTCTTGACTCCCCTCTTTCTCTCATATATACATTCTTTCATGTTTTTCCCTCAAAACATATGCAGGTTATGACGGATTATCATCAGTCCCTCCAATATTGTCTTTAATCAAACCATTACCTCTCACTTGCACTGTTGCAAGAGCTTCCGTACGGACCTCCTTGCTTCCAGCTGCCACCCGCATTGTGTGTCCTTTGTGCAATAGCTCAGAGGGATCCTCTTAAAATAAGTGGGATTGTATCACTTCTCTGCGCCAAACCTGTCAGAGGCTTTCCATTTTACATAACGTAAAATCCAAAGGCTTGTCAGTGTCTCTTCACGACTTGAATTCCCTGCTCCGTCTCACTCAGTGTGACCCAGACTCACTGGCTCCTTTGCTCTTCTGAGAAAACGCCTGCCTAAATACCACCTTATCCGAGAGTCCTTCCCTCACGGCCTGTGTTAAACAGCGCTTTCCCACAGATCATTCCCAGCAGGCCCACCAGGTATGGTGGTCCCAGCTGTGCCTGATAAATGGGCCCTGGGGCAGGAGGCAAGCCAGGGCCCAGGGCCGTGCCCACTCTGCTGACCAAGCCCTTTCCTCTAGCTCCATAAGAAGTCAACCCAGAAGAACACCTTAAAAGGTTTTGGTTTTTTTTTGCCAAAAAGGGGAACCTTTTAAAAATTTCACAGAGGCCTAGCAGTAACCACAAATCTGAAGTTATGTAGATGTGTAATTAGATACATACATACATAATTAGACACACATATACACATATATATGTACATATACATATATATTGAGATATATAAACATTTATATATGATTATACGTATTATTATATACATAGTCTCCTTCTCCAGCTTACCCACCCCCGACCAGAATGTAAGCTTAACAAGAACAGAAACTTTATTTTGTTCTCTTCAGAGTCACCCTGCTCCTGGAACAGTGCCAAACACACAGTGTGCAAAAACCAATAAGCAAATTTGTTGAATGAATTAACGGTTAAGTCAATAAGTGAATTAGTTTATGTGTGTATGGGAAAGAATGTCATAAATGGGTCCGAGCATAGAAGTTCAAAAATTATTTAATATTTCTAGACGCTATTGTAAGATTTAAAACAGAATCGAAGACACAAGGAATGGAGATTCAATTTAGATGTTGAATTTCAATTTAGAAACAGTAGCACGTTAGGTATTTATTGAATGTGGTTGAAAAAGAGGCTTTAGTTTTTGTAAAACTGCACATGTTCATTCAAAGTAGTTGCTTATAAAATGTCCCAATAAGTTGTATAATAAAATCATTGATTTGACTTAAACGTACTTAACCAATAAATCCTAAAACAAAGGGATGCCTTTTTCATAGAGTTTTAATAAAGAGACATCATTCCTTTGTCCCAAAATGTTGTGGTCTGCAGTGAAGCAAATGACTAACTCATTTTCTTGAAAATCTGGGAGAAGTATTGTATCATGTAATCAGTCTAAAGAATGATCTTATTAAATAGCTGAACTGAAATCCAGAGAGCTCAAGTAATTTGGCAAATTGACATGAGGAGTATAGGGAGTACACTCTACTTGAAGTGGAATTTGTAACTCTCCACTGAGTTCACTGTTTTTGACCACAACATAGCATCTTCTCTTTGGTGGAACAAATGCTACCACTCACTGTTTGTACAAAATGTTCAACGTTACCTCTGGAAGCTCAGCCACATCCTTCATCGTGTCCTTCCCACCTGTGTCATTTGGGGAAGTAGATAAATACACTATACAACCATGGGGAGAGCCTATTCCGTGACCACTCTTCCCATCCTATCTGTTTACCAGCCTGAAGCTAACAGTCAGGAAAGTGCCAAGGAAAACTATTTATCCTCTCTATGGTTTATTCCATGGATTTTAGCATTCATAAAAAAGAAATCTAAACTGACTCTCTGTTGCCTGTTTTATACTTTTGTGCTCTGTCAGTGAAAACTACTGTTCTTGCCTGGGTCTGCACAGACGCTCAGAATTAGTAGTCTGTATTAATGGTGTCATCTTTCAAACTGAAACAGAGCAATATATATCTGGCAGGGTTTTTCAAGAACTGTCTAACCTCTCACCAGTGAGACACACACACACACACACACACACACACACACACAGCGCTAAGCACTGAGTAAGCACTTGGTGAACAGGAAAGTTCAATTAACCCTCATTAGGCTTTATCATAGAAGAGCATGCTTGGCTGCAATACTCTTCCTAATCTGGTTTTAATTCCTCAGAAATCACGTACTGGCCAGTCATGAATGCTCTGAATCATGTAGTAGGAAGAAGAGCTTTTCGGATCTATAATTAAAAGGCTGTTTATACCACACATGCAATTATGTGCTCTCTATTATTAGCCCTTAAAGGTGCCTAGGTTGGGGCAGCTCCTAAATTAGTTCCATATGTGAATGGTTGTGCTACAGTATTACCTGCAGCAGCTGAGGATAGCAAAGTTTATCATTCTATTAACCCCACAATTAACCCTCATTACAGGGCCTGCTCGGTGCAGGGACACCCCCAGGATGTGTTGAGTTTGTTAATGGCCAATCCCATGACACAAGCAACCGTCCTTATCACTGCTGAGAAGGACGTGCCTACCACATATGCTTTTGGTTTAGAGCAAGGGTGGTTGCCTGATTCAGTGGAGGAGAGGGTCTTCAGCAAAGGTGATGAATGGCAGAGGTGCACACATGCAGTCCGTGTCATTTCCAACTTTGCTGCTTTGCATTGCAATGTACTGACTCTCACAGCTGCAGCCACTTACCCACGGTGCTTATCACATGCCAGGCTAGACCCCATGCTAACCCAGCCCCAAAATCATGGCCCTCGGCAGGAAGCACAGGAGATGCCCTAGATGAATTAGGTTAGCAATATAACTGGTTTTATGCTGACTTTTTACCTACTTTTGCCAAAAGCCTTCAAATACTGTCTTCATTGTTCTATGTTGGCTCTCAAGATCAGAAACTGGGTCCTTTTAGGAGAAATAGTTTCCTTGTTTTTAGTATTTAGTGGTGGCGTTGGCATTATAATTCCTGGGCACAGTGCCTCTCTTATTCTATTCGACTTGTTGTTGTTGCTCGTTCTTGGAGAAATAGACATATGTTGACCTGACCCAGTCCATGCTATTAGAACATGCTAATCCATGCTATTAGAACAGAGACATTTTCTTAATTTGATGAGCAAATTTGTAAGTAAGATTAAGTGCATCCCACAGTTTGGTGTTTAAAAACTATTTTATTTTTTGTTCTTAGGAAAAAAATGTTCTCTTCAACCTCATTTTCCTGCATTGTTGGATCTGCCTCTCCTGCGTGTAGAGGAAGGGAGGGGCACATTCCTCACTGCACCTCATCCACAGCCATCACCCAGCAAGGCTGATGGAGGCTGACAGGGTGTGATACTGGATCTCTTGACTTGCTTAGAAGTGGGCCAGTGGAGCCTGAGAGCAGATATGCCCCAGTAGGAGGAATCAGACTTGGTGGCTGGTGAGTCAGATTTTGGTTTACCACTATTCCTTTCACTTCCACCAACTTCGCTGAGAGTGGATTCATGAGTCAGTGCAAAGTGTTCCTTCTTTATTTATCTCAGACTTCCCGGCCTCAGTCAATGAAATACAGCCGTTTTCACACTGCTGCCTTTGTTGGCCAGTGGAGTCCAGTGTCCATGATCACTTCAGAGTGGTGAGATGAGCTATGCGATCAAAGCTGACATCTCCCAAGTCATTTCCAATTAGCAGGGCTCTGTCTTAGATTGCTGAGTCTATATATGCACAGTGGAGGTGTAATGAAAAGCATACTGCATTGAGAGACAGAAAAACTGGCTCTGCTACACCCAAAACTGTGGCCTTTATCCAGTCAACTTAACCCTTCTGGACTTCAGTTTTCTTATCTGTCAAGTGAAGAAACTGGATTGGATCCTTTCCTTAGAAGAAATAGATAGATGATAGATAGATAGATAGATAGATAGATAGATAGATAGATAGATAGATATGATAGATTACAATCTGCATGGCATATACAGTGATGAGCAAAATAGAAACAGACTGTGTTTTTATGGGATCTCAAGTCTAAACAAACAAATATATGCATGCTTAGAGATGATTACCTACTGTGTTACCTTCAGGGTTCTCTGAGAAAGGATAGCAGAGTGAGAGGAAAGCTCTCTCTAAGGAGGTGATGGTTAGACAGAAATATGAAGAGGACGAAAGGTACAACATGTAGGAGCATATGTATTAGTTTGAGGAACGAAAAGAGACCTTTGTGTTCAGAGGTAGTAAGTGACAGAGGAGAGCAAAGCAAAACAAAACCAGACTTGCCAGCAGCAAGGAGGTGAGGATGAATCCCTGCAAAGTTTATGAGGAGCCAGATTAAACTTTTTGAAATACACGTGCAGTGCAATTCAGTGGAAGAGCCGGAAGCAGGGAATTGTGATGACCCAAACATATTTTAAAATGCTGATACCAAGTCAGAGGACGAATTCAGAGAAGGACTCCGTTAGAAGTCAGAGGGGTAGGAAAGGAAACAAAGTCGACCAGTAGAGACAAGATGAGTTAGTATATAAATGCTTAGCCAGAAGAGCAATGCAAACTTACAGAGAGACGGACAAATCAGAGGGAAGCCATAGGAACTGTAGAGTGATATTCATTCTTTCAATAGTGAGAATAAAGGGAAGCCAGTAAAATTACAGTGTTGGGAAAATTGTGAAAATGCCAGGACCAGTTGCCCTGACGACGAGGCCCCGCACTTTGATGGTGGAGATGTAAAAAAAAAAAAAAGGAAGAGAAGAAAAAGAACCAAAGCCCCTGAAGAAAATAGTAATTAAGGATAGAGCTACATACACTCTGTCCAGCTTTCCCCGAGGAAAGGTGGGTGCCTCAAATAAAAGATGATATCAGGAGGGGAGGAATTGATAATTTGAACAAAAAGGTTAAATTGAGTCTGCTGGCTTCAAAGCTTCTGGTGGTACTGCAGACCTGCTTTTCTCACCCTGGTTTATTCTTAACCAATTTTAATAAATCCAGGAGTTGCATTCCCCTCTCCCTCCCCCACATCCACCCTACCCCCACCCCTAGCAAATTGCCAAAAAGACTTCAGAAATCACTCTACTGCAATGTGCAGAGGTATCACCTGGAGACCTGAAAATGTCGATTCTAGTTCTACATGTCCGAAGTGAGCCTGAGAGTCTGAGATTCTGTGTTTCTAACAAGCCCCTAGGTGACATTGATGCTGGTCCACAGACAACACTTTCGAGTAGCAGAGCTGGGGAGAGAGGGGATTTGAGGAGAAAGTTAAATGGCTGTGAGAGTAGTTCAGGTTAGAGATGACAGTATCGTCTTTGACTAAGGCAGTTACCAGGAAGCTGAAGAAATATAAACAGAATGGAAAATATTCTGTAGGTCAAATTAGCAAGATTGGTGACAGATTAGATGGACAGGAGCAAAATGAGGAAAAGGCCCTTATTTCTAGCTTGAGCAAGTGAGTGTGTATATAGTTACTGGAACAGGTCAGCTTCAGTGAAGTTTAAGGTCACTGCTGGCTCTCAAATCTGGAATTCTAGGTCACATGAGACTTTAGGACTTTGTTTGGACTCAGTATTTTCACAGATAGCGTTACCAAGCTCTGGAAACACCATGTTATGGTCCAGTGATAAGCAGCGTGGTTTTGGAGTCAAGCATATTTGGGGTTTTGTCATAGCAGTCCCAAGTCGATAACGCCTCTGAGACTCACTTTCCTCATCCACATAATTTGAATACCGTAATATCTGCATGTTAGGGTTGCTATGAGAACAAAATGAGAAAATACAGATGAGCTCAGCCTACTGGCCAGCACATAATAAATGCTATCATCACCATCATTACATAATAATTGTAATTTTCTTGAAGAGCAAGAAAAATTTGGTTTACATTATGTTTTTTTAGAAATTTTAAAGTTGAATCAAAATATTTAAAACATGAAGAAATGACTATAAAATATAGTTTTTAAAGTAGTTGAATAGCTGATTATCCTGGTTTTCTCTTTTAAATAACTTAATGCCTCCATTAAATGAACGAATTGAGGCTACTTATCTTTTTCCCTGTTACTTCACTACCACCTGTAAAGAGAACTGGATCAACGAAGATATTTTTCCAGGGCATGGATTTTTATCCCCTGTGTACTGTGGTGAGCCGTTCTCCCTCTCCCTAATCTCTCCTCCCTCCCTCCCTCCCTCTCCCCCTGCAAGGCTGTATATCATTTCTGTGCAGTAAATGTTTTGTGTTCCCAGACTTGTCGCAACATCTCAGTCTCCCAAAGTTCCCAGTAAATGCTTCTAAAGGAGTGAATTGCTACACGGCTATTAAACGAGCCAGGATGTAGCCCCTGATCCTGCTTATCCAGGAAGAAGACTCTTTCCAGGTCTCTAGGTTCGGTTTTGTAGGTGATAAGGACACAACAGCTCCAGCAGACCTGGAGCTCAGTGGCGTAGTCCTAAAAGGTGCCTGTGGTCCAGCCGCTTGATTGAATTTAGTGAACCCTAGCATCCTAGAGATACCACACACCCAGATAAACAGCTCCTTCAATACCTGTAGCCCAGTGGAGCGAACTCAAGCCAACTTGCTAAACAGAGCTTTGCTTCTAAGGGATGTTATATGTGTTTCCATCGATGTGTTGGGTAAAGATTCTTATCGTTATAGGTGAAATCTACATTTGATTACACCTAAGATTACAGCAGCTTCATCTTCAGGGGTGCTCTGTAGTCCTGTAAATCACTCCCTGACTCTAAAAAAACCTCAGGTGGCAGCACTTACTCTCAGTATGATGTGCAAATTGGACTCTTAAAACTACTCACTGCAACCTGCTGCTGGCAATCAAGGTGAACATTTTTTGACAGGTCACTGTCTTTTTTTCCATTTAAGACTCTCTTGTTTATCCATTGCAGTATGAGGGTTTGAATGTCCCTGTAGTGCAAAACAACGCTTGAAACTCTCTGCCATCCAAATGGCTGTCCCTGCCAAGGTTGCTTCCTGTGGAAAAGTTCAGGGGTGGAAAGGGTAACACGAAGTGGGTGCCCATGTCCCTGGGGAACTGATGTTTACTGACTGAAAATGTTTCTTATCAATTTGCTTTCATGATGTTGCATTTTACAACCAAATTATAGTCTGACCAGTAGTTTTGGGTTGAGGCAGGATTTATCACCCCAGCTGCCACTGCTATAAATTTGCCAGTGAAGTAATTGAGTGCAAACAATATGTGTGTCTTCCAGAGAGTTTTTCTAACACATGAAGCATTTTATATTTTTAGAGTATTTATTTAACCAAAGGAAACACATGGAAAATGACAGGAAATAGACATCAGTTTGTGTTTTTGCTCACTTCCCCCACAAAACCTTTTGGATGACACTTTAAAAATATAATTTGAAAAATCTTGTAGGGAATTCCAGTTAAATATAGTAAAAAGTAGCTAGGACCCACCCTATTTTTATTTGTAAGTAGAATGCCATAAAATTAACTTCTGGTGATTTATTCTAGACAAAAATCTATTTGAATTATACTCTTCTGTGTGTTCAGAAAGAGGAAAGAAGTTGGAACTTACTGTTTCAATTTAAGTTTTTAATGAAGGCTGGTTATCACAGAAACATGCATTTTAACAAAGATTGCAGCTCATTTGGTTTTGAAGGCCTGGTGTTTCATGATAGTAATACATTATATGTAACTACCCACGTTCATGGCATAAGGAAGGCCAGTTACTGAAGTCAGAATGTGGTGGTACATTTATTTTTTTTTTAAGGTGGAAAAAATGATCAGGTTTTCTTTTCTCATTTCTGACTGCTCAGAGCCCCCCTCTGAGTGCGCTTACGCTTTCTATCCTTGGAATGTTCCCCGAGTCAGAGTCAGAAAGCCGGGCTCCACTGTGAGCGGCCTGGCCTTGGCAAGGTGCCCACGCCTGTGAAGGAGGGTTTACACTGGATGAGCCCGAGGATTCCCTCCCATAGTGACAGTCTGTATCCTGGGACTCCCCCCTTTTAAAAAAATGCCACTTCTCCCAGAGCTGGCTGGGTGCATTCTACACATTTTCAGAAACATGAGGAGAGTCAATGAAACTTAAATATATCAATTTTAATTCCTTGAATGAATAATTTTGGAAAATTAACACATTGAAGTTTACCTGACTTTTCTAAGTGTGCCCCACTCTTCGAGAGATGGACTTAGACACAGACACTGCAGTTAGTGAACTTCCCCACCCACTGCAGTGAGGTGGCAAAGGAAAGCGCCGGGCTTCAGTCAGGAAGAAACCCAAGGTCACTAACCCAAACAAATTTCAGCCTACAATGTATCATCCTCCCTTTCTTCATTCTTTCCCACTTGTATATGGGTAAAAATTAAGACAATTCATGTAGTAAATATTAAAATGTCAGATAATAGGATATGGACCATTTTAGCAAGGATCATGGATGGAGCCTAAAGAACATGTCACCATGTATACAGTGGTATAAGTTTTTACTATTAAAAGAAAAAATAAAAGGCCAACCAGCAGTTTCAGTTTCAAGAAAGCCTTAAACTACCTCAGAGAAAGCAGTAAATGTTATTTAGGGAAAAAGAAATTCAACTGAGTGGTCTCACTTATATCTCAGTTCTAATTCATCATCACATCATGTTGGCTGTACCCTCAACACATCAAGGCTATTACCATTTACACCACCCCCTCTACTTCCACTCTGGTCCAGCCCACCGCTACCTCCTGCCTGGATTGTGCAGGATGTGCCCCAGCATCTGCCCTGGCCCTCTGTCATCTATTCCCAACACAGCAACAGAAGTGATGCTGTTAAAGCCAGTTCATGTCATTCCTCTGTTCCAGTGGGATAAATAAAGTGTGGTACATCTAGACAATGGAATATTATTCAGAACTGAAAAGAAATGAACTATCAACCCATAAAAAGACATGGAGGAAACTTAAATGTGTATTACTAAGTGAAAGAAGCCAGTCTGAAAAGGCTATGTACCATATGATTCCAACTGTATGACATTCTGTAAAAGGCAAAACTATGGAGAAAGTAAAAAGATTAGTGGTGGCCAGGGGTTAGGGAAAAAGATGGGATGAATAGGTGGAGCACAGAGGATTTTTAGGGCAGTAAAATTATTCTGTAGGATACTGCGATGGTGGATACATATTATTATAAATTTGTCCAAACCCATGGAATGTATAACACCAAGAGTGAACCCTAATGTAAACTATGGACTTTGGGTGATAGTGATGTGTCAGTATAGGTTCATCAGTTGTAACAAAAATGTACCACTTTGCTGGAGGATGTTGATAATGGGGGAGGAATGCATGGGTGGAGCAAGGGTTATATGGAAGATCTCAGTAACTTCCTCTTAATTTTGCTGTGAACTTAAAACTGCTCTAAACCTAGTCTATTAAAAAAATTCTGGGGCTTCCCTGGTGGCGCAGTGGTTGAGAGTCCGCCTGCCGATGCAGGGGATGCGGGTTCGTGCCCCGGTTCGGGAGGATCCCACATGCCGCGGAGCGGCTGGGCCCGTGAGCCATGGCCGCTGAGCCTGCGCGTCTGGAGCCTGTGCTCCGCAACGGGAGAGGCCACCACAGTGAGAGGCCCGCGTACCGTGCAAAAAAAAAAAAAAAAAAAAAA
>NW_021703778.1:9153769-9339086 GCF_005190385.1 Monodon monoceros
CGGGAGGATCCCACATGCCGCGGAGCGGCTGGGCCCGTGAGCCATGGCCGCTGAGCCTGCGCGTCTGGAGCCTGTGCTCCGCAACGGGAGAGGCCACCACAGTGAGAGGCCCGCGTACCGCGCAAAAAAAAAAAAAAAAAAAAAAAAATTATGAAATAAGATAGTGGTGATGGTTGCCAAACACTGTAAATTTACTGAATGCCACCTAATTGTACACTTTAATATGGATAAAATGATAAATTTTATGTTACGTGTATTTTACCACAATTAAAAAACTCATTTGGGAGAAAAACAAACAAAAAACTTTCTAATGATGTTGAATAGGAAAACTCTACACTCCTCCTGTGTGTTTCTCTCCCTTACTTATATTACTACCGCAGTCAAAACATTTCTGAGCCCAGATGTGTGTGGGGTTTTCCCCACCAAGCAATTCTCTGACACCAGCTGAGTGTCCGATAATTCAATTCAATTCTGACACTAATGGGTGCTAGTGCAGACTGCACAGGTTAAGGGCTCAGTCCCACAAGGTGTCCCTCCCATTTAAGATGCAAGTTGCAAGTAGCAGGTGCCCAGGCTACTCCAACTTCTGTCTGACTTGGCTACTGATCAGAGGTTCCCATGACCTCTCCCTACCTTGGATTTGATTATTTGCTAGGACAGTCACAGACTCAGAGAAATACTTGTGTCAGAAAAAGAATTGTAAACAAGACGCACTTTTAATAAAATTTTTCAGAAAAAGAGGGATGAAGATGAAAACTTTGGAATGCAAAAGAAAGTAAAAGAATATAACACAACAGAGAGTGACATAATAAAAGGGTACTATTAGTATTGAATAACTACGTGTTAATAAATTTGATAGCCTAGATCAAGGGTTGGCAAAGTGCCAAATAGTAAATATTTTAGGCTTTGTGATTTATTTTTCATTTTTTACAACTCTTTAATAATGTTAAATCCATTCTTCACTCACAAACCAAACAAAATGGACAGCAGGCTGTAGTTTGATGACCTCTGGCCTAAGTGGATGGGTAAATTCTTGGAACTATATGAAATGTAAAAGTGATAAAATTTAAAAAAAGGAGAACTTTAATATGTCACTAAATATTAAAGAACCCAAATTTAAAGTATTAAACAATTGCACACCAAACAATACATGTTTTATAACATATAAGCAAAGTGTACTTTGAGTATGTTCATTAATTGATTCAACAAATATTCATTAAGACCTTATTACATGCCAGACACTGTTCTAAATTCCAAGGAGGAAAGGAGATCGAAATCCCTGGAAACTCCTTTTGTCTTTCTACTTTATTGTGCATAATTTATTCAGATATGCATAATTTTTTCACTTAGTTTTGAGTTACTAATTCTCTTTTTAACTGCATCTACTGTACAGAGCAGTTTAAATCATCCACTGCATTTTACATTTCAATTATTACTTTTCCTTCAGTTCTAGAGGCATTTCCTTGAAACTCTTATCTGTTAGAATCCTTTGAGGACAGTGTCATTGTTCTTTACTTTTTGAAATTATTTTCACTTATTTTTGTTTACTTTGGTCTAATGCCTGAAGATATTAACTCTTATACATAGTAGTTATTGGTATTTTTCACTTGTCTTAACCGGTTTAGATAATTCCATGATCATGATCATTCACCTACTCATACTATGAGCTAGAATATATATATAAGAGCTAGAATAATTGTACAGTGATCCTAGGAGAGAAGGAAGAAAAAAATACAAGATTAAAGCATCTCTTTAACTTGACAACTTGAAGTTTCTTTACTTCTGACAACCTGAAGTATGAGAAAACTATAGAAGAATGTTGTAGCTGTTTTAAAAGTCAGTCTAGAAATCAGATTTAGTCAATCTAGTTAAATAACAAAATAAATTTAATGAATTCAATGAAAAAAATGCTGATGACTTGCACGAATTCAAAAACATATGTAATAAAGCTTCTTGACATTGGGTTTGGCAATGATTTCTTAGATATGACACCAAAGGCTCAGGCAGTAAAAGACAAAATAGACAAATTGAACTTCATGGAAATTTTTTTAAAATTGTGCATCAAAAGACACTATGAAGAGAGCAAAAAGGCAACCCATGGAATGGGAGAACGTATTTGCAAATCATGTATCTGATAAGGGATTAGTATCCAGAATGCATAGAGAACTCTTAACAAAATAAAGAACAACCTGATTCAAAAATAGGCAAAAGACAAATAGACATTCCTCCGAAGAAGATGTAAAAATGACCAATTAGCACATGAAAAGATGCTCAACATCACTAACCTTTAGGAAAATGCGTATCAAAACTATAATGAGATACTACCTCACACCAATTAGGATGGCTACTATCGGAAAAAAAAAAAAAGAAAATAACAAGTGTTGATGAGGATGTGAAGAAATTGAATCCTTTGCAATGTTGGTGGGAATGTAAAATGGTACAGCCACTGTGAAAAACAGTATGGTGGGTCTTCAAAAAATTAAAAATAGAATTACCATATGATTCAGCAATTGTACTTCTGGACATATACTCAAATGATTGAAAGCAGCGTCTCAAAGAGATATTTGTACATGCAGCGTCATTCAAAATAGCTAAAATATGGTAGCAACCCAGATGTCCATCTATGAATGAATGAATAAACAAAATGTGATAAATACAACTACATAAACTGGAATGTTATTCTGCCTTAAAAAGGAAAGAAATTCTGACATATGCCACAATATTGGATGAATCTTGAGGTCTTATGCTAAGTGAAATTTGCTAGTCACAGAAAGACAATGTGTATGATTTCACCTATATGAGGTATTTAGAGTAGTTAAAATAATAGAGATAGAAAGTAGAATGGTGGTAGCCAGGAGCTAAGAGAAGGGGGAATAGGGAATTATTTTTTAATGGGTAGAGTTCCAATTTTGCAAAATGAAGAGTTCTGGAGACTGGTTGCACAACAGTACGAATGTACTTAATATGACTGAAGTGTACACTTAAAAAATGCTTGAGATAGTAAATTCTATGTGTATTTTACCACAATAAAAAATATGTACTGAATCTTCTAATTTTAAATGGTAAAAATTAGAAGTTTTAGTTTTATTATTTAAAAATGAGTACATGCAATCCTAATCTATGCAAAAGTAATTATTATTAATTGCTTTTAAGGACACAAACATCAAAGAACATATACAGTTGAATAAGCATGTTTCTCTATGGAATTACCTTGGAAGGACATATTTTATCAAAGTGATGTTTATTTTTCACAAAATTTTCTGGAAATAATTCTTTGAAAGATTCAGAACTCCATCAAGAATTATTTGCAACAACCTTAATTAATACATACCTGCACATTTTGAAGATAGATTTTAATTCTTGGAAAATGAAGTCATTCCTAAGTGAATATGTGAATAAGAAAGTTATCAAGTTGAAAAATCACTATTTGGGGTGCAAAAAGTTTAATTTAAAAGTGATTTTCTAATAAGGTTGTAAATTAGGATTGGGATTTGTAAAATTATTTTTTCAATTTCCTTTCCCTCACAATAATGGCATAGTTCTTAAGAAAAGTTCTTTGAAGGTCAACTTAGTTAGGTGTATTTATCCTTTTTTAATGCCCGAATTTAAATTTTGACTGTTTATGAGTCATATTTTACACTAACGATGTTGTTTTATTTTATTATTTATATTTTTAAATCATATAATTAAAATTATAAATTTGACTTTTAACTAATATTCCTTTGAATTGGCACGTCAGTAGAGTACAGAGAGAAAAACTGAATTTTTTCTAAATTTTTTTCTTCATTCTCCTATTTTCTGTGTCATCATCATTGTGAGTCCTTAAGGATTTCATTGCATACCAATGTCAGCTTTCTTTTATGCATACTTTTACAAGAATCTCTTTTATTTGTGTTTCAGTATTTTATTATGCTTTCAGTATTCACATCTATCATTTATTAGAATATATTCATTCTTCTAAAAATATAAGATGAATTTTGCCAACCCATTATATTAAGAAAACCTCTTACTATGGTTTGTAGAAAGTTATCTTAATATCACACAAATTAAATACATATGTATTTGATTACATAACTACATGCACTCTGCACTCAAAATAGTGTTAAATGCGAATATATTGAAAATACACAAGAAAACAAGTTAAAATGTACATTCACCTAAATGAATCTGCTAAAGGAGAAGCAGGCTGGAATACTTGAGCTTGATTAAGGGACATGAAAGTGAAAATAATACATAGATTACAGTCTCAAGGAGGACTGAGAAGCTAAGGCTAGAAGAGGTTACCCCTCCCCCACCCCGCCATCACCAGAAGGACATGAAGCAGGATATGTCCTTACAGTACTACTGACTCTAGGCAAATCCTTACCCTGTAACACCTGATGCAACACAGTTGTCAAAAGAACGGGTGCTCAAATTGTGTTGCTTTCTTAATTTTCAAACACTGTTTATTCAACTACCAATTCTATTATCAACTTATAATTAGTTATAATACTTGTGTGTATTTATATCCACAATGTTCATTCTTGTTAGAAGAGAAAGGGCAGTTTTAAGCAAATGTTATGCTTTATAATCTTTCTCTGTGATCCTTCTATTCATAAGTAGTATATTCAATCTCACAGATAAATTATGACAGTCATTTTACAACAGAGCTGATCTCTTTTCTTCTTTTACTTCAGTTGCTGCTGTCATAACCTTTATATATTATTTTCAGTGCTTAAGTTTCTGGGTATGTCTATGGTATTTCTCAAAGTTATCTCTAGGCTGGCTCTGTGAAGTAATAATTAATAATTCCTTTGTATCATTCAACAAATATTCTGTCGACCACATTTCCCACGCCAGGCTTTGCTGTTTATACGAGGGACTTGAAGGCAGCCGCAATTCTAGGAAAAGTTACTGCACACAATCCTTATTGCAGGGCAGCTCAAAGACTACAGGTTTAGAGAATGCCCCTACTCTTGGGGAGCTTAGAATATCCTCTAGGGTCACTATTCCACTTCATTTGTTATCTGTGAAGGAAAAGTTCACCAAAATTTACCACTAAAAATCTACTAGCGATGAAAAATATCTTTAAGCCAAATCAGTTGGCTTTGTTTTGATTGCTTGAGTATAATAATTGTTCCCCACTCTGTCTCTGCCTTTGCAGTCATAGAGCACATCTCTCCGTGCTAAGCCTTGACCTTAACACATGGGAAGTGTGAAATCTAACTAATCAGCACAATTGTGGGTGGCTAATTATTAAGTCTAATAATGTGTATATGTTTTTGAAAGTCTCTTTTTTGTGTGAAATGTGTTATCTCATAACAATATGATTGGGGCAATGAAGAGTGGATATAATTAAAAGGTATATGTATGTCAGACAAATCTTTGATTTGAGCTTAATCCTTGAAAGAGATCTTCCTGGCCTGACTGTGGCTGTTTTTATTTAGTGTTGCTTGATGTAGGTGGAGTGTTTTATTATATGTTCTGCCTTTGGAACGAAGGAAAACAAAGTAAGGAATTCCTAGAATCTCAGAAATCAAACCTGAAAACAACCAACTATTCGTTTTCCATCCCTTGTTAGTACAGATATTAACTTTATTCAATGTTAATATTCAGTGTTTATTCAACTTTATAATAAAGTTAATATTAACTTTATTAACTTTATTCAATTTCCGTGTCTCATAGAACAGTTTAAAATAGCATAAATTAGAAAACAGCTCTGATTGGAAACATTTGCTTTTACCTCCTATTTCATACTTGTCTCTGTAAAGCTTTCCTTGATGTTAAATATTCCTTTCCCATTTCCTGTAACTTTACTTTTTTTTTTAATCAATTTTTTAAAAATTTATTTATTTTTGGCTGCAATGGATCTTTGTTGCTGCACACGGCCTTTCTCTAGTTGTGGTGAGCGGGGGCTACTCTTCATTGCGGTGCGTGGGCTTCTCATTGCGGTGGCTTCTCTTGTTTCGGAGCACGGGCTCTAGGCGCGCGGGCATCTGTAGTTGTGGTGCGTGGGCTTCTGTTGTTGTGGCACGCGGGCTTCAGTAGTTGTGGCTCGCAGGCTCTAGAGCACAGGCTCAGTAGTTGTGGCTCACGGGCTTAGTTGCTCCAAAGCATGTGGGATCTTCCCGGACCAGGGCTCAAACCTGTGTCCCCTGCATTGGCAGGCAGATTCTTAACCACTGTGCCACCAGGGAAGTGCGTGTAACTTTACTTTTTAAAAAAGTATGCACGCTACATAATTTCCCTTTCTAATTTATAATGAAAAGATTTTTTTTCATTTAATCCAGAGACGGCATCAGTTATTTTGAAATTTTTCTACAAAGAGAAGTTCTACTAAGTAGTTTTCATTCAATATAGATCTAATTTTACATAATAAAAACACCAATATGCAAATCCATATATTAATTCACATATTAAACCTACAATGGAAGTCTTCTGTATTTTCTGCTAAGGACTGAGAATATGAAGAGTAATAAGAGTAATAAGACATAGACACTTTCCTTAAGAACTTTCAGTTTGGAGAGAGAGAAGGCCATTAAAATACATACATGTAATAATGTGTTATAAATTCTGGCAACTCTCAAACTTCTACCCTGAATTTCAAACTTACATATTCAACTACATATCAAGTATTTCTACCTACAGGTCCTTTAATTCCTCATCCCCAGCCAAGCAGTCACTGAAGCTAGAAACCTCAGTTTCCTCCTTCCTCTTCTCTTCTGTGCTTCTTCCAACCCAGCTAAACAGTCATTAAGTCCTACTGATTATATCTACTAAAAAGTTTTTAATCTGTCCCCTCTTCTCCATCCTCGCAACTTTCTAGGTGGTCTCCCTATAACCCATCTTGACCCACTGCAATGCAGCCACCATACAGCTACCATTTTAAATAGAATACTGTTTCAGAAGTGTCAGTGGCTCTTGGAACCTGTAGGATACAGTCCTAAATCTTTATGAAAGGAAAAATTGTTCTCCACGATCTGTTCTAAGCTTTATCTCCAGCCTCATTGGTAGATACTCCTGACATAAGATTTCAGCAGTACCAAAATGCATGTAGTTTCCTGAACACCTCATGCATTCTTGCCTCCCTTTGTGTCTTAGAGGATGTGTGTGTCCTTTTCCACCGGATGGTTAGTTCTTATTCAAGTTGAGAGATTGGCTTCAGTCAGCACTTCTTCCGAGAAGTCTTCCTGACCAGTCATGCTGACCTCCTGCATTGTTGTATTAATGTCCTAGGGTTACTGTAACAGATTACCACAGCCTGGTGGTTTTAAAATAATCTGAATTTATTCTTTTGACAGTTCTGGAGACCAGTCACATTTTTCACCATTTAAGTTAATAATTAAAGATTGCAAGGATTAGGAAGTGAATGCACCTTTTTTTTTTTATTTAATATTTGTCTTTTTTTTTTTTTTTTGCGGTACGCGGGCCTCTCACTGTGGTGGCCTCTCCCATTGCGGAGCACAGGCTCCGGACGCGCAGGCTCAGCGGCCATGGCTCACGGGCCCAGCCGCTCCGCGGCATGTGGGACCTTCCCAGACTGGGGCACGAACCCGTGTCCCCTGTATCGGCAGGCGGACTCTCAACCACTGCGCCACCAGGGAAGCCAGTGGAAGTGAATGCTCCTTTGAAGGACCATTTTCCCACCTATCACAATTGTTGCCTCATTCTCTCTGTGTTACTGAACGCAAGTTTGTGTACCGACGCACAGTGAGGCCAGACAAACTGAAACGTCGGAGTTTGGAGTAGAGAAAGGTTTATAGCAGGGCCATGCAGGGAGAATAGGTGGCTTGTGCCCCCAAACCCCGAACTTCCTGAAGCGGTTCAGCAAAGCACTTTTAAAGGCAAGGTGAGGGAGGGGTGTGGTTAGCTGTTGCAAACTTCTCCCTGTAGGAATCCTCTGCTCTTGCAGCTGTCCACTTAGGTGAGGTCATGATGTTCCTGTAAACCTCCCGCAAGACAAATGTTAATCTCTGTTCTGCAACTTTTTAACTCTGTATGAATGGGAAAGTGTTACACCCTTAAAGGTCAGAGCCTTAGGAGTAGACTATCTTGTACATTTCAGGCTATAGGCAACATTGAAGCAAAGGCAATAGAATACAAAGGTTAAAGTAAAAGAAACAGATCTAGTACCAAGTCAGATTTGTTCTTCCCTATTACATTTGTGTTCTCAGTGCCAAGCACATACTAGTTTGTGGAAAGAATAAATGTCAATATGTCTACTAGAAGTCTCCTTAGGATACCGTGAGTAAGGAAGGGAGCAGACTTCTTGGGCAATATGACATCTAAGCTGAGTCTTGAATTCCAGTTTCAGTCAGGAAGGTGGGGGGCATGATGGTGTGGGAGCCATGATAACATGGGGTGGAGATAAAACAGACCAAAGAGAAGATAAAAAGAGGTATTAAGCTGAGGACAGTCCTGACCAGTCTTTACTTTGGACATAGTGCTCTGGCTGCAGTGGGTCTGTTGGAGGAGTGTGAGGTGGAGTGGCGGGCAGGACATGATGAGGGTGAAACCAAGTCGGTGGGATATTAAGGAGATGGGATTCAAAGAACATTGTCGCAGCGTGGTTTTCCCTGAGAAGGGGTATCTGAGAAGAGGAAGCTTTATGAGAACAATAAAAAAAACTAACAGTGAGTGTTTACTCTATTCAGGTATTGTTCCAAGTTTTACATTTGAAGCTATCCCTTTTAACCATGAGACAACTGCACGAAGTAGGTTTATCGTCTATATTAGGTTGAATAATGGCCCCAAACTTACATAATAAACTCAGCTGTATAATCATCATAAAGAGTATGCTAGAACTCTGGCCCCCACAAGGTACCTTGCCTTAATCTCTTGAACCGATAAATGTGACCTTATTTAGAAAAAGATTCTTTGGAGAAGTGGTTAATTTAGGACTTTGAGATGGGGAGATCATCCTGGGTTGTCTTGCTGGGCCCCGAATGGCGTGGCACGTGTCCTTGTCCTACAGAAGCAGAGGATATTGACACAGACAGAAAAAGGAGGCAGTGGGACCACAGAGGCAGAGATTGGAGTGATGGGGTCACTAGTCAAGGTATGCCAGCAGCCAGCAGAAGCTGCAAGAAGCAGTGGACAGATTCTCCTCTCGAGGCTCTGGAGGGAGTGAAGCCATGTTTACATCTTGATTTTGTTCCAGTGATACTGACTTTAGTCTTCTGGCCTCCAGATCTGTGAGAAAATAAATTTCTGTTATTTAAAGGTACCAAGTTTGTAATAATTTGTTACATCAGCCACAACAAAGTAATACATGGTGTGTCTTCATAATAAAAAGAAAACACTGATATTAAGTGACCTTTGAAGGTCACATACCTAGTGAGCAGCAATGCCAGGACTTCAACACAGTCCGTCTTCTTCTAGAACCCACAGCATTAAGCTGTTAGTTTGGTGGTGTTAAGTCTGAGGTATTTATGAAGTATCAAGTTCGAGAGATGGTTGGATTATACAACTGTGGGGTTGGGAGAACAACTGACAGGATGTTGATGCCATCAGGGCTTAGATAACTATTAGAGTTATGGAAATTGATCAGATCACTCTGAAGGTCTTGATGAAAAAGATCAGAGAACAGAATGTGGATGTAAACACCTAGCTATTCAACAACAGAATCTGAAAAGAAAGGGTAAGAGAGAAGGAGGAGCTAAGAAGGGGAAGCTCCAAAAAAGATAATTAAGAAGAAGGAGAGGGCTTCCCTGGTGGCGCAGTGGTTGAGAGTCCACCTGCCGATGCAGGGGACACGGGTTCGTGCCCCAGTCCGGGAAGATCCCACATGCCGCGGAGCAACTAAGCCCGTGCGCCACAACGGGAGAGGCCACAACAGTGAGAGGCCCGCGTACTGCAAAGAAAAAAAAAAAACGGAGAACAAGAAGAAGAAAGATGAGGAGGAGGAAGAAAAGGAGGGGGAGGAGAACGGGCGAGAAAGAGGAGGAAAGGAAGGAAAGAAGGAAGAAGGCAGATGTAGCTTTTACTCTGTAAAAAACTCTTTTGCTGTATATTGTAATTTGTGCAATTTTCTATATATGAGTTATAATTTAGTAAATATTTACTTTAAAAATGGTACAAGAAACTTAAGGAAGATAAGAACTGAAAAGAGTTCATTACTAGTGACCCTAACCAGACAGCTTAAAATCCTAAATGTTCTGGGATAAAGACAAGTAAAGGGGAAGTGACAAGGACACGTGTAGATAATTCTTTCAGGGACATTTTTATTGACTATTCAGATGGAGCCTGTAAAAAGGAAGAACTTAAATTGTATGGGTGAAAGAGTGCTAGTGGATCAAAGTCCTTGAGAAGAACTGGATCAAATCAATAGCAAAGGTTGAGGGGCTTGCCTTAAGAGAAGGGCCTCGGCCTCTCCTGAGATGCAGGCAGGGAGAGTCGGAGATGAATGTCGGGGTGTGGGCCAGGACACTAAGGGGGCTGATTCTGTCAGGCTGATTTGTCTCCTTATTGGCTAACTGCTGATCAAATATCTTCATTTCCATTCCACTCTATTATTGGCACTACAGTTACCACGTGAAGAATTATCTCCATGATTTTCAGGCTCTTCCTCTGAACATTTTTAAGACTGGGCCTGGGACCAGCATGCAGTGTTCCGTGTGAGTTCAGCCTTCTTGCAATGTGCCATTAAACCAATTGGTATGAAGAATGATTTCAGTGAAAATCATTGCTATTCACTAGGAATCAGTGATCTCTTTTTTTTTTCAGTCACAGCAAATTCTACTATGTCATTCATTGAACTTTCCTATATGTTTTTAATTTTATTGTCTACTTAGTGTCACGTGAAATAAAGCACTATGTATCAGATATGTACAATAGAGAGTAAGATCAAAGGGAGATGAGGTGAGGAGATTTGGTGAGCCAGGATGGTCCTAGTGACTTTATGAAGGAGGTATTTTGAATGGAAGGAAGCTAAACGTTTCGAAGAAGGGATGACTCTTCCCTATGGATCAATGAATAGATAAAAGTTGCTTAAACATAATGTAGATATCAGATGTCCCAGACATCCTAAGTGTTTTCTGTAAACAGAATTCAAAACAAACAAATAAATAAAAACAACAGATCTCTGATTCGCAAAGCTATGGAGGCATAAAACACATTAAAGAAGAGTATGCTTTGAATTCCTGGGGGAAAAGTGCTTTGTAAACATCCAAGATTATATTTCATTTATATGTCTATTTTTCTCATTAAATGAATGCCTTCCCCTTTATGCAAGAGCTTATTATTTTTTTACAGGCCGAGTTTTTTTTTTTTTTAATCACCCACCTTGTGTGCAGTTCAGGATTCCATTGTTCTCAAAATGTTCACAAATATCCTGTTAATATGTGTTCTGTTATTTCAAAAAGTATTACTGTCTGATTTGTAAGACAGTCTTAATTTGCAAGTTCACTGTTTATTCCTGTTTTAAAGCTTAATAAAAGACTTTATTGTTTTTCTAGCTTCCTTTGCCTCTACTATGTCAATGTGTGTTTCAAAATAGAGGTAGGTGGCAAATCAGTTTGTTGCTTTGTGTATACCTACGCTGTTAGTATTTTAAAGCCTCCATGTTGTCAGTAGATCTTCTTGTGCTGATTTATCCTTTTTAACTTTCATCTTTAAATAATATTTTAAGTATGATTTTATGGAATTAGTCCCCATAATTACTTGGCTTTGAAACAGCCAGTTTTCTCATCATATTGTACTCAAACACTATTATTTGTTTAAAAATGTTTTTATTTAAATTATACTTTCTCATTTTAGGATATACATGATTCTTGATTAGGGCAAAGGTAGGAGTCTAGGGGGGCTTTCAGTGGTGCAAACACATACACAGAAGTTAATTGTTTTACTTCTATGGGATATATAAAGGAAAGGAGGAGGGTTATTTGGTGGAGGAGGGTTATTTGGTACATTTAATCTATGTATAGAAAAATCCACCACACCTCTTACTTTCTTTGTCTTTTCTTTTTCTTTCCCCTTCCTTTCTTCCCCTCCCTCCCTCCCTTCCTTTCTTATTCTTCCTTTCTTTCATTTTATTTTTACAATGGGAATTTATCTTTACCATCCAGTTGCTGAAACTGATCTTAAAGAATCCAGCAACCATAACTCTACCAAAGAAAAAAAAAAGTATGGGGTTACTGTATAACATCATCAGGATCTCAGGAAAATGAATGAAAAATATAAAAGAGAAAAGCAAATTTATAATGAACATGGACATAGTTACTGTCTTAATAACACATGAGCAGTAACTAAACCACAGAGCTGGTGCTTTCAATGCTTGCAGTGATTCAGTAGAGGGGAATAAACACATATTCAGAAGTAGAGCTGGGAGCTAGAAATGTTAATATTTTGGCAGCCCAGGCTAAAAGGAGCGAAGTCCTGGAAATTCAAAGTGGGGACACATCAAGGTCTCAAGAACAACGAGAGTATATTGATATACTTGTGTGAATTACTGGAAGAAATAATCACAGTTCACACTGCATTTTTAGCCTTTTTAAGCAACATAAACGTGCGCGTGTGTGTATGTGTGTGTGTGCACTTTGTGTGTGTGTATTTAAATCCAGCATTTAAGGTTGAGTTGTTTAAAACACAGAGGGAGGTGGAGATAACCTTTTAAAACCCCTCAGTGTCCTTTCCGTTCCCAGCACAGGGTCCTGTTTGCTCTGTCTGTCATGATGAGGGAGTAGAGTGAGGACAAAGAAAGGTCAGAGGCTTGAGAACTGCAGAAAAAGAAGAAAAATGGCTTATCAAATACAAACAAATCACCAAAATATATATCATCTTTTCTGTGTTAGCTGCTAGCTATTGATTGCTCAGGAACAAATCCAAAACATACAGCGTATTTATTTTGAATTTTTCTTCAGTGATAAACAGAATATTACCTGTAGCTGAAAAATTCTTACTGTTTGTCAAAAGTAACGAACGATTTAAGGAAAAGGAGGAGTTGAAGAATATCGTGGCTTTACCCTGGAAACAACATTTTAAAAGAATATATTATCTTCTCTTCATATTTGCTGATTTTCGTTTCTATCCTATCCTATGTCTTATTTATAAGTCCTGTCAAATGAGAGTCAATTTAGCTATCAAGTTAAATTAAAAAAAACTTCAAGTTCTTCTAGAAAATAACATTATGTTTAAAATAAGCTAATGAAATTTTTCTAAAATTAATTATTGAAGAAGGTGGTAGGGAGGGGAGATAAAATGATCTGAGCCACGGGCGGACAGAAGGAAAACCCAAAGTTTTTCAAGCAAGAATCCAGGGAGTTGGACTTCCCTGGCGGTCCAGTGGCAAAGAATCTGCACTTCCACAACAGGGGGCATGGGTTTGCTCACTGGTCAGGGAAGATCCCAAATGCTTCATGGTGCAGCCAAAAAAAAAAAGAATCCAGGGAGTTAAAACCATGAGTAACTGAGAACAAGAATAATGGAAGGTGCCAGTTACTGAGACCAGAGGCTCTAGTTGAACTGTACTTCTTCTCCTAAGAAGACAATAGTGATCATGACTCCAACTTCAGTCGAGTCATGTAATAAAGAATTAACAGATCAGGCCTTACTTCATCTCATCCTGCAGTTTTGAGAATGTCTAGCTATTTTTAACTTGAGACATACTTATAGGAGTTACATTTTTAAAAATGAAAATCAATACCATTATATTTTCTAATTCAACATTTGCCTGACAGCTATTTAAAGAACAAGTAAAAATACTCTGAAAAGATTTTTTTAATTAACCAGTAAAATTTGTTTAGCTCAAAGGCGATATCCATGGTCGGGGATGAGGAAGGAAATCCGATTTTAAGCTTTACATTTTATCTATCTCCTACCTATATGTGTATCTATATGTATACATTATATATTTTACTCATTACTAGCTTTATGATATTAGGTATTGCTTCTTTTGAAAGGATCAAAAAGATACTTTAGGTTCTGAATATTTTCTTGTGAATAACTAAATAATAACATAGTTAATTTTATTCCTAAATGTGATTTTACAATCCTTTCATAGTTTGAATTTTCTTTTTTAATGGCATATAGTGTGAAGAAAAAAGATAGAGTTGTGTTACCATTTTCATTTCTCCAGTATTGTTCTGGAAGAAAGGCGAACCTCTCTTCAACCAGTGTCTTAACATCTGTTGAAGGAGCTGGTGCTGCCTTATCTCAAAGTACGTGGATATGAAGGAAAGCACTTTGACTAGCAGAGGTAGAAGCCAACTAGATCTGAGATATTTTTAGCTTTTCATGAGAGTGGAGAGAGACTAGGAGCGAAGTAACAGAGATTGATGTCTTAAAGAGAGAAGGTGAGAGGGTCATTCTTGAGCAGCAGTACCCAAGGATAGCGAGCTGGGCCTAGCACGCACCACACCTGCTCGTCAGTAAGACAAAAGCAAGGACGGTGCCCCTATGGACGAAGGCTGTATCACTCATATTCTTTCCCTGGCACCACTTAAACTCAGAATTCAGATATGATTCTATACAAGGGATAAGAAAAAAACTAAAATGACTGACATTGAATTTTACAACATTCTGGTAGGTTAAGTCCTAGAGGAAGTTATATTTAATTCATAGTTCTATAGAAATGAGACTTCTTTCAATGCACATTGCTCTGACCAAATTTTATAGACGCTGAACATACAACAATGGATATAGCACTATGTAGACTACTTGGCTAAACATCCTTTTTCTATATTTTGAGACATATGATTAATGCTTAAATAAATAAATATAATTTTCCCCCCTGGGTTAAATAGTTCTTAAATAGGACATATAAAACTTAACTGTAACAGGACAAATTTGATAAATTGGAATACATTAAATTGAGAAATTTTGTTCATCCAAGGCACTATTAGGATAATGAAAATTCAAGCAAGAGAATGTAAGAAGATGTTTTATATCTATAAATTGAATAGCTAAAGGATTCAATAAAAGATAGACTATCAAAATGGAAATAGGAGCCCCAAATTTGAAGACTTCACAAATGGGATAATCAGAGTCAGCATACGTATGAAAAGATGCTCAATTTTATTAGCTACCAGAAAAATGACAATTCAAATATGACATTTCTATATTCTTATCAGAATGGCAAACATTTTTTTTAGAAAACATATACTATGTTGGTTTGGAGGTAGAACAACTGAAATTCACATGCACTGTATGCAGGAGGACAAATTTGAAAAATAACTGGAAATATTTACTAAACAAGTCCCATGACTCAGCAGTTCCATTGCCCAAGAGAAATGTGGACATATTTTCGCCGTAAATATGCTAAAATAACCACCAAAGAACTATCAGTGTCAACCCCAAACCAGAAACTACCCAAATGTTTGTGAACAGGACAATGGATAAACTATGCTACAGTCACACGGAATACTGTACAACCATGAATAAACTAGAACTGTTCACAGCAACATGGATGCATTTCACAAAGAAAATGTTGAGTGAAAGAAGCCAGGTATGAAGGAATACTACTGCAAGATCCCACTTTTTAGAAAGTGAAAAATAAAACTAACCTGTGGTATTAGAAATTAGAAAAGAGCTTTGGAGTGAGGCAGGGACTGAAGCCTGGAAGGAGGGTGAGGGGGCTTAATGCTGTTTCTTGACCTGTGCTGCTTGCACAGGTGTGTCACTTTGTGAAAATTCTTTGAACTCTGCACTTATAATCTATGCACCTTATATTTGGTTTTGCTTTACTTAAAAATGTTTACTTAAAAATATTATCTTTTTAAAAAGTTGTTTATGCTTTCAGCTATCAGCCAAGTTCTAATCTGCAGATCCATCAAAGGGGATTCATTTTAAAAAAAAAAACGACTTGATATTTGTAAATTTTTACTGAAAATATATTCTTTTATTTCCATTTTGCATACCCTGAGGTACTTTTTCCCATCAGTAAATTTTAGTATAATCTACTTCAGGAATATACCCTTAGTTAACAATGGAAAAAATTAACTACTACTTTCCAATAAACTGTGTAGCTGGTCACCTCAAAAGTATTTCTCTCAAAGAATGAGACACGGGGAGTAAGAGAGACAGAGAGAGGGAGAGACCCCAGCCCCTATCATGCATTCCCCTCTGTAGTATTCAAATCAAACTGATTTGATCTGCTCTGAGCTTTATTAAATCAAATGCAGCTGAGTAAACTCAAAGATAAATGTGGGAGGAGATGAAGTATTATAATGTCCCCCATTTCAAGCACAGTAAATAATTTCAAATCTGCCACCTGTACAGAACACTTTTCTACATTTCAGTTTTTCAAATTGTGGAAGATGAACAGATTCTAGATAGGAAAGTTATCAGCAGGCAGCAAAACCACTGCTTCTTGGAGAGAAAGGAAAAACATTCTTTTACAGATCATTCCATTAAGTAGATTTTGACAGCTTCCTACTACTCGGAAAGATTTCTTCCTTCTTTCTTTTCTTCTTCTTCTTCTTCTTCTTCTCCTTCTCCTTCTCCCCTCCCCTTCCCCCTCCTCCCCCCTTCCTCCTCTGCCTCCTCCTCCTTCTTCTTTTAACATAACAACCACAGAACCTGTTTAGAAATCAGGAGCTACTTTACTCTAAAAAAATTACAAATCCATACTCTTCAGTAAACAGTTTGCAAGCCCTCTCAGTATGTGGTCAGAGCAAAGAAAAATAGATAAACATTTCTTAAAAGCTCTATCAAAGTATAAAAACTCCTTAAATCTTTCTCAGGCATCTGAATCCTTGAGGACTGTTTCTGCCTTCTTTTTTCTTAGCTGTGTGGAATCCAACTTAGGTGATCTTTGTCACATCCAAAAGTTTTTAGAGACTTTTGTCAATAGCCTAGGGACACCGAGTTTATAGATTGCAATTACCTTTATAATAATAACGTAAAATACCATATCTGCTTTAATCTGTTTTCAAAATAATCTTTTATTTTTACAAATTTGATTATAAAAATCTCAATATAAAGCAGAGTCAGCTGGGAATGGTTGGGAAATAATTTCTGTATAAAAATATGCTACAAATTAGTACGTTTTGCACATGTATTTGCGGCACATTGGTGTAACAGTAGGGGGAAGAATGCTTAAACCGTAAAATGTTAGATACATCTGAGCTTCACATTTTTATTTTACAATATACTTGCATCAGATCCTTGTTCTGTATAGGCACATAAAAATACTTCACAGAGGTGTTTGTATATAGACCGAAAGATAGCAAAGTGACTCAGATTAAAATTCAGTTTTGTTAATCCCTAGGCCATCAGTTTGGCTGTCTCCACCCGAAGCAAAAATAAGAGGGAAATAAAACCTTATAATACAGTTAATTTGAGACTGTGAATTTTAGTATATCTTTCCTTCTTTGATGGCCAGCTGGTTTCCTTTAAAGATCTAAAGATTTTTGTCCTTTATATGTAGGTTTCTTCGTCTCTCAGTTAGTACTTTATTCTAGCATAGAGAAATGATTTAGGCCTGAGAAAGTTGCTATATACTTAGGTTCTGAATACCTTGAAAGGAGAGTCTTACCCAAATAAAAACCACTGTTATTCTTGGCAATTTTAGCAGAACTTTCTGTGGTATCTTTCTTGAGGAGCTCAGATGTTAATGTAGTCAGTCAGAGATACTTAAGGATAATAGAAGAGTTCCTCTAGAAACACTGCAAGAGGAAATTGGTGGTATCATCAGGACTCTCTTCATTTCCTAAATCCAGGTGAAGGATGGCAGGTGCCAAAAATTTGATAAGACATTACTGCTGTTCCTTGCACCAACGTTTCAAACCATGAATTATTCTTGGCCTCAGTGCTGTGACAGGAAGCCTGGACTGAGAGTAAAGGAAAACAGTGAGTTCAACAAGAATTTTCTCAGTGGATGCTGGGTGCCCAGCACTGTGATTAGGCATTGCAGCGCACACCAAAGCAGTGCAAAACACAGCCCTATTTATGCTGAGCTTAAAAATACCAGTAGGAAGGCAAGATGTACACATGTGAAATGATTTGATAAGGCAAAGCAAAAACTAATGCTATAAATCTATGATTCAGTGATAAATGTCAGTGGAATTTCAGGAGGGAGAAAGGTCAGTGTAGGTTTAGAGATTTTAGGGGTAACTTTTAGAAAAAACGATATGGAACTAGAGCTGTATCTCGAAGACCTAAAAGAATTTAGAAGTTGAAAGGACTGTAATTCCTGGAAAAGTGACTACTAGCTTCTTCTTGCCTCTGACCCTTACACATAATATTCACTATACATAAAATATATGTTCTTGTGTCTCCTACTTTCCCACCCCACCCCATCCCTATCTAACTCTAAACTAGATTTTAGGCACAAGATATCATTTATTCAGGAAGACCATATCTGGTTTCCCAGTATAGATGTAGCATCACTATGTTATCATAGTGATTCATAGTCTCTGAATTTTATTACACAGTATACTGTTGCAATTTTTAAAAATGCTGATCTCTCTTACTTGGGTGTAAGCTCCATGAGGGCAGGGACTGTCTTGTTCATTGCAATATACCCAGTGTCTGGTACTTATGATTCATGAATACGTAAAGAATTAAGAGATCATATGCGCCATTACTCTTATTTAAAGGAGCCAACGAAAACTAAATGACATAGGTTGCGCATAAAGGTGTAATGGAGCCGACACTACAATCATATCTGCAGTCTTCCACCCAGTGTTCTTTCTGCTCAAACGTGATGCCACACTGGTATTGCACAGGGAAAGCGATGCGGCAAAGGAGAAAGTCTTCCAGAGGAGTGAATGAGAAGTGTGAGAGATCAGTGCTTTTCTCGAGCACTCGACTTTTACAACAAGGGACCGGCATGATGCATTAGGTGTATTTTCTAGCATGCATAGTAGTCAGCCCCCACCATCACCTTCAGACAGATTGCCCACCATCTTCCTTTAATACTTAAATCTATTCCATTTTACCTGAGAGTACAACCTTGTTGCTCTTGCTACTGTTTTTAGCAGAAATCACGTTTATATAGACCTTTGGTACAATTATTCAAAAGTTCTCCAATATTTATTCTTATAGCTCATTCAGTGCTGTTCTTTTATTCCACTCGAGAATAAAAAAATGTACCTGGAGATAAATAGTTCTGAAAAAAAACCCTGTTTTTCCCAGCTTTACTGAAACATAATTGATATATAACATCATGTAAGTTTAAGGTGTACAAGGTGATGATTTGATGCACGTTATATTGCAAAATGTTTGCCAAATTAGGTTAGATAAACCTTCTTCACCTCACATATCAATAGGTATCATTTTGTTGCCATTATGGGTGGTGAGAACATGAAAGCTCTATTCTCTTAGCAACTTTCAAGCATACAGTAAAGTATTGTTATATATCGTCACTGTGCTGTGCATTAGCTCCCCCAGAGGGCTTCCCTGGTGGCGCAGTGGTTGAGAGTCTGCCTGCCGATGCAGGGGACACGGGTTCGTGCCCCGGTCCGGGAGGATCCCACATGCCGCGGAGCGGCTGGGCCCGTGAGCCATGGCCGCTGAGCCTGCGCGTCCGGCGCCTGTGCTCCGCAGCGGGAGGGGCCGCAGTAGTGAGAGGCCCACCTATCACAAAAAAAATAGCTCCCCCAGAATTTATGGGAAGTTTGTGCTCTTTGACCAACATATTCCTGTTTCTGCCCCCTCAGCCCCTGGCAACCGGCGTTCTACTCTCTGTATCTGTGAGTATTCAATGTATTTAGATTCCACATATAAATGACATCAAACAGTATTTGTCTTTCTCTGTCTGATGTATTTCATTGAGCATAATACCCTTAAGGTCCATCAGTGATGTCACAGACGGCAGTATTTCCTTCTCTTTTATAGCTGAGTTGTATTTTACTATAGATATCTATAGTAAAATATCTATATCGATATAGATATCTATATCTATGTGCATATATAGATATAGATAGATATACAGATATAATTCACATCTTCCCATCCTCTCCTTCTGGGACTCCAGTGGTACCTAGAATGTTTCTCTCAATGGTGTCACATAAGTTCTCTAGGCTTCCTTCATTTCTTTTCATTATTTTTTCTTTTTGCTTTTCTTTATGGGGCAATTCACGGATCTCCATTTCTTTGGGGCCACTGAAAGTTTACTGTGTTCCTTTGGTAGTCCTATGTTTCCCTGATTCTTTGTGATTCTTTTAGCCTTGCATTGGTGTCTGTGCATCTGAAGAGGCACTCCTCTCTTCCAGACTTCTGTACTGACTTCTGAAGGGAAATACCTTCTCATGCAGGTGGCAGCACACTGGAGCCTGCTGTGAGCCGGGGTCGAGTGCTGTAGGGCACCAAGGGCAGTGGCATGTGGGGACTCCAGGTCTGGGGAGGCATGCTGCGTTGTTGGGTCAGGCCACCATTGTTCACAGCATCGAAAATTGTGTGGTCCTTCCGGTGAATCAGTGGGACAAAGGGTGCTTGAGCCCTCAGTATTGCCTCCAGGCCCAGTGGCTATGGACCAGGTCTGGTGGTGGTGGTTGGAGCAGTGATGTGCACATGCTCAGGTGTGGGGACTGGCTGCACGTGCCTGGCAAATGCTGGCAGGTACTAGGCATAGCGTTTGGGGCCAGTGCCAGCAAGGGCCGGCGGCAACCACAGGTGCACTGGCAGCTAGGGGACCCTGGCTGTCAGCATGCAATCTTATGTTTCAGGGCCTTCCCGTGGTAGCCAACAGCAGTGGAGTCCAGCGACAGGAGTCAGGTTGAATGTGCCGCCATGGGGGTCACAGAGTCCTGGGTCATCCGCCAGTGTGGATCCCCAGCTGTGAGAGACAGGTGTGGGATGGAGCAGGGAGGGACTCAGGTGGCTGGCTTCTATGAACATGGGTACCATGGGGCAAAACCCGGGGAAATCTGCAGAAGGTCCAGGACAGCTGTGCTGGCCATTGGTTTCCTCAGTGCCAAGCGTCCTTGTCCTCTGCAGAGCAGGCCACTGGGGAACCAGGTTGCTCCTGCTGTGTAGCTGACGTTGACGGCCCTTGTTCTTCTTCATGTTCTTTGCCTTCCCTATACATCTCAGCTTTGCTGGTCTGTGAAGGGGGTGAAACTGAAATGGGTCCTTCTTGAGGTGCCCCCAAAGGCTGGGAAAGCTGGTCGCTCACCCCAGTCTCCCCTTCCTAGCAAGAGGATCTCTTTCAATCTGGGGAGTTCCTGCTTGGGTCTGAGCAGTGCCATCGTGAGGATGAGATGTGCAGACAAAAATGAAGCTGTTTTTCTTTTCTTTCGGTGTGGTTATTTTCAGGTTCTTTGGTTCCACCGTGCTGCTGAAGTTTCTTGGGTAGGCTCCTAAGCTCTTGCAGAACTGTGTTCTCTGTGGGTAGCTGCCGAACTGTTGCTGTTTCTCAGGGATCGGAGGCTGGGGGCTCCTAATCTGCCATTTTGGTGACATCACTTAGCTTTTTCTTTTAAAACAGAATTCACACGTATGAAAATTTAGGTCACTTGAAATTTGGAAATAACTAGGAATTAATAAAAAGAAAATATGTGTTAAAATGTTGCAAGTTCGAAGTGAACAAAAATATTAGTTTTTCTTTTAGGTGTGTCTGAAAAAGTCTTTCAAAAACACTCCGTGTTTGTAGAAATACTTGAAACAATTCAAAAATAAGTAACACAAGTGAAAATACCAATTAAGCAGAGTGGGAAGAAGCAAGGGCAAATTTCAAGAGTTTAGACCAGTATATGAAAAACACAAAGTTTTCATCTAAATACAGAAACAATGTGTAAATGTGCCAACATGTTCAGGGACTCTTCATATCTTACACATGCTTTTCTTTCCTCTGTTTCTTCCATTCACACAAACCTTATTACATCGATGCTTTATCCCTTAGGGAGAATGCCATGTCACCATGAACAGAATTGCAGGAGGGAAGAGAAGTGGGATTTTGAGACCCCAACAAAGGGACTCACATAACCGGAGAAGGGAAGAAATAAGAGCCTGATACTAAACGACTTCCTTTTTCAAACTGATAAAAATGTTCACACTTTTCTATTTCCTATTTTGACCTAGAAGTACTAAAAATAACTAAAGAAAAGCTACTCTGCTCACGAAGTTAATGTAACTGAAGGCAATCCAGCTCTTTTCTGGATTCTTAAAGAAATTCTTTCTAGGCAATATGATTTTCTCTTGGATGAACAAATCAGGCATGCCCAACTGTCATATACAACATCTAAGTGGTGTGTATCGGTCTGGGGCACAGCGGATGGGCGTGGAAGTCAGGGCCACCTGGAAATGAGGACTCGAGTGCTCTTGACAAGACACGCTCTTGGTGAATTTTCCCATGTGCAGGTGTAAAGCATGATGTTACTCAGACCAAAAGATGATGAAATCAGCATCAAGCATTAAGTTCATGCCCTCCTTTACAGAAAAAAGAGGAGGGATAGGATGGGATGAATTATATGCCACAAGAAGATTGTGATCATACATGGTGCCTAAAAAATGCATATGAAGCAAGGTTGTTATTATATCCAACCTGAAGTGTACAGTGGCGGTGCTAACTAGTTGCTAAATGCCTCGTGTGTGTGTTCATTCTGAAAGAATTCAAGGAAAACTTACTACACCCAAGACGTTATAAAAATCCTCATAGGAAAGACAAATATGCACCAAACCACAGTGACTGATGGCAGATTTGTGATCTATTAAGTACTCCCTGGTCCACATTATTTCCTCTCCAGAATTAGGACATGTACTTTGAAAGCGGCCTTTCTGTTTAGTTTATTTACACTCTCTCCTGCCCAATTCCCGTTCCAGTCAGCACACTTTTTAAGAAGCTAGGAACAGCTAAAAATGAAGTGTATGGCTTTTTAGAAAGCAGAGAGAAGTAGCAGGCTGGGAATTAAAACATGCACCAAAAATTCAAAACTTCATTTGTAGATGTATTACCATGATCCTTTTGGTTGCAAAAGACAGAAACTCAAATAGACCTACTGTAGACAAGAGGGAGAATGGACTGGTCTGCTGAGTGCAAAGGAAGGGTTGAACCACTAAGAGCAGGGAAAATGGGATTGGCAGAACCTCGGGGGAGACTTGAACTATGACCTCAATGGTGACAGTGTCATCTTCATCTCTTCTGGATTGGTTTCTCTCAGTGTGTTTTTCATGCTCACTTCCTTTATGTTGTGGAAAACATGAACATTGATTATTCTCATTTTAATATTCTATGGCTTGAACCACAAACTAATTACCCAGGTTCAAAACCCAGAATAAATTTGATCAGCTTCCTTCTAAACCAGTGATATGGGATGATCAAGGAAAAACATAGCAACCGTCACCGGAACATCTTGGGTGGAGCTGAGGGAGACACACTTCCTCAAGGAAAACAGTCCTGATCTGTTGGACCACTTGTTGCACATCATTGCTCATTGTGTTAGTAGATGTCCCTCGTAAAAAGATCCATATAATGAGTCCTTGTACTTTAAGACCAGAAAAGGATTTCTTCCCCCAAAGCAGGTTTTTATTGGACAATGAAAATGACAGAGTCCATCATACTTCCTATTTTTGCTATTGCTGCCAGAAAGTTTAGAATTAAATTAAAACATACAGTTCAGTAACCAACTTACTTCAGGTTCATGGAAGTATTTTCCATTGTTTTCTATAACGTTTCTTTCTTTTTTTCAATTATTACTTTTTTTTACTGTCCTTTTCCTTGCCTTTAAAAAAATAAGTCCTTTGATTTTTTTGGAAGCAGATGAAGACCAATAAATAAACATGTAATCCAAAACATTGGTCTCGTGGGCCCTACATTTGCTAATACAGTCCCCTCAAATGAATGCTGTGGGCCATTTAGTATAATCTTAAAAGGACATGGAAAATTCCCTGTTAATAAAAAAAAAGAAATAAGCCCAGTTCATACATACAGGGAATAGATTTGTGGTTGCCAAAGGCAGGGTGTAGAGGTGGGTGAAATGGGTACAAATGGGGATCAAAAGGTACAAACTTCCAGTTACAAAGTAAGTAAGTCCTGGGGAATCTCATGTATAGCACGGTGACTATAGTTAATACTGTAGTGTATTTATATTTGAAAGTTGCTAAGACAGTAGATCTTAAAAGTTCTCAAAACAAGAAAAAAAAAAACGTAACTATGTGTGGTTAAGGATGTTAACTAGACTAATTGTGGTGATCATTTCCCAATATATATAAATATCAAATCATTACCTTGTGTGCCTGAAACTAGTATGATGTTACGTGTCAATTACACTTCGATAAAACAATTAATTAAAGAACATTGTTGGTGGGGTAGATAAATTTGAATAATTCTAACTGTTTTGATTTGGAAGTTTCAAGCATTTTACTATTTTTAATTACTGACCCTTTTGCGCTTACTCTTCCACTACTAGGCCTTCCTGAAATCCCCTCACTTATTCCAAATGAATAATCGCTATTTTTCAAGAAGCATAGATATCATCCCTCTAATTGTGGTATTGGGAGAAGTTTACATATACCAGCAATTCTCTTCCAACAGAAGAGAACAAACAGTTTGCCCTATAGGAGGGCAAACTGTGCTTTGGCTGTTGAGGAAACAGTAGTGACAGTGGAGGACAGCCAAAGGAGGGAAAAGCAGTAAAAGCAGGAGCGGACAGTGTCCTGGTACATGCTGGTCCTTCACATCATGTGCTTACTTTTATTGGTTGACTTCCCCTTGTAAATGACTAGAAAGATTTACTGCTTCCTGCTTTCCTATAGTCATGATAAAAAACATTCCTTGCAAATCTCAGCTGGTGGAACTGTATATCGATGAATGGAATGAAGTTAGTAGATTTTAAACGGGAAGCAAATACCTTCCGATGCAAAATTTTCCCTTTTCACTAGTGTCAGTAATTTGTGGTTTCCTTTGTCGAGATGCACAAAGAGAATTGTGTAACAGAAAATATTAGACACCCTCTGGCTTGTCATGAGCGACTAGGTTTTCTCATAATTTACTAGACCTTAGGTTTTTGCCTCCACAAAAATGCCATTAGACCCAAAGAATGAAAGAAAGTTTCTCTGTAACATGGGTAAAACATTATTTGGGTTTGTAACATAGCTATCCATACAAATGTCCACTAATTCTTGATGATAAATTTTTCAGTGAAGCCTTTGGGGCAGCCACGTGAAAGTTAGCGCTGTGGTTTGGAGCTAACTTTTCTTGGGGCGAGGATCATTATTTTATGATATCACTGAGGGAGATTGCATAGAATGAGTAGAGAAGAGGATCCAGAATAGCACCCTAAGGATGAACAACATGAAACACCCACAAATAAAAAGCAAAGGAGACCAAGAACAGCGGCCAGCTAGTTGGGAGAAACATTTGAAGAGAGTAGTATCACAAAACCAGAGTGTCAGGCACTTTATGTGAAGAAGAGAGATCAAGAACCACAAGAAATGAAATGTGTAAATGTGGCATCTTAGACTCTTTAAAATACAAAGCACCATTTTCCCCACAAAATTACATTATAATCTAGTATAGTGTGTTACAATTATATTAGATAATAAATTTAAATTAACAGACAACATACTCTGAAACACATTAGTGAAAAGTAGTTTAGTTATTGTAGCCTAACCATCCCCAGTTGACTTCATCCAGTGAGTTGAGAAATTGCAAAAGATGAATTTTCTGTTTCAAGGAAATCTTGATACTAACAAAGGCTGAGAGGAAATTCAAAGTAAGACAATACTGAGACTTCAGTTAAGTAAAGGAAATGGGGAACCTAAATTGTACAGTACCTGCTACCCACTTTTTACCTGACTGAGGTCTTCCACCCCTACACACGCACACTCGCAGGCACATCCCGCATGGTCAGGATTGCTGACAGGATGCATTAGGGGCACAGGTAGGGGCGGAACTGAGGTGGGCAAACTAGTTAGCCAAGAAGTCACTACATTGTCAAGGAAGTGCTAAGTAGCTTTCCATATTCCCCTTCCTATGTTAACTGGGTCATTTAGCTATAAGTTACTAGACCATGAGAAGCCACATCCAGAGCTGACTCAAAAGGTGTATATATTACCCAGTATCTTGGCTTAGAAAGAATGCCAAAAAGATAAGAGAAGTGTTGCATTTCTTATTGTAAATAGGATAATTTCTGATATTAGGTAGGAATATTTTTGGAAGGGTATATATGGGAAAAAATGTGCATGTCAAAGCATCCTTCTTTGGGAGACTTACCTATCACCTTCCCAAGAGCCCTGATGGGCCATAGGACCAGGCATATAATCTATGCTGGACCATTCAGAGAATCCCCAAACTCTATTAACAGCTGGCTCAGAGAGGATTATGTGATCTAAGCAGAGATAAACCAATATTTTTTCCTAGGATTGTCTAATAGAATTGAGAAGGAAAAAAAGAGAGAAAAAAAAAGAGCAAGAGAGAGTGAGAGGGGAGTAGGAGAGGTAGAGGGAGGGAGGGAGAGAGAGAGAGACAATAAGAGAGAATCTGTGTGCTGAACTTGGTAACTAGGAACGTGGGTCCGGGGCTGCCAACAGCTATCTACATGCATATGAAAATAAGCCATAGAGAAAAAGCAGAGTAGAGAGACTGAGAGAAAGAGACAGACCTGACAATATTATTTTAGTTCCTGGATTTCCCTGGGCCTGAAGATTCTCCCCCGGACCTCTCAGTGTGGTAAGGCAGTGAATGCTCAAACTAGTTTGATTTGACTTTCTGATACTTGTGTGTAGGAATTTTTAATGTGACCATGTAAATCAAATCAGACACACATAACAAGCGCTGGAAAAATACAACATAGTCCTACAGAAAATGTAGGAATTTCAACTCAATATCAGGAAATGTTGGGTAAATTATATCCGCCCTAATACATAAGCAGAAACCTGTAATTATGCCCCAGGCTCTTAGCTACATGTAATGAAAGGAAATATACATTCATTTGAAATTAATCATTTACATTTCAAGCAGTTATACAGTGGAACCATCTGCTATTCATGGGTCCAGGAGTTATTCATTGTAATGCTCAAATGTCATAAGGATATAAATAATATAAAATGACAAAACTCACTTGTTCAAACAAGGATTAAACTATAAATACATGTGTCCATGAGCTGTATACACATTTACGACAAACTCTGGAAAATAGAAAAAAGCATATTCAATTTCAAAATACATCTTTTCTGTATTTGTCAGAAAAGCTTAATCCCAAATCAAGTGTGATCATTATAAATCTCTATTAAAACTTCTGAGAGCTTTCTAAGCCATGACCCAGATGAAGGCTCATCCGTCTCTTCAGTGACCCAACAAGCAGGGGAGGCATGAGGAATTTCTTCGTGCCTTGAATAATTCAAAGGTAAAGGAAGGCCCTGCAGGCAGAATGGACCTCATATATGGAAGTGCTTACTTCTACTTCTATATTGTTTCACCACCCGCCAGTAGAAACACACACACACACACTCACACTCACACACACACAATTTTCTTCTCTTGTTTCTCCCCTAGGATGTCCAGAAAAGACCGCAAAGCTCATTTCCACAAAATAAATAAAAGAGGTTTTGTTTCCTGACTCCTTATTCCACAAATCGCAATTTCTGTGCCCCAATTAAGGCTGTCATCCAAAGGCCTCGAACTCTTGAAAATCTGAATTATTCTATCTTCCTAGAACATAACTCTGACTCCAGGGTTTATGTGTAATGTAGTCAATAAACGCAAGGTATTACTGGTTCCTCAGGGGGGAAAATACCTGTAGGCAACTTTAGCAAAGGTAATTACTGTGTCTGTCTTTATGTAGCTGTTTGAGGAAAAAACACCTATTGGGCCTTTGTCACTGGAAGAGGTATGCTTTTTCTTTAAGATATCATACTTATCAGTGATCACTTTAAATTTCTTCTAACTGATCAAATTCTTATTATGCTTGAACTACCAGGAAGCTGAAAGCCAGATTTATAGCACCTTGTATTAAGTCCTGTGTACCTCTTTGTACACTAACAGTTAACGGTTTGGATTGTATTCACCTGAAATTCATACGTTGAAGTCCTAACCTTAGGACCTCAGCATGTCACTGTAGTTGGAGACAGGGCCTTTAAAGAGGTATTTAAGGTAAATAAGCATCTAAGATAAATGGTTGGTTTTTAATCCAATACAACTGGCATACTGACAAGAAGAGGAGATTGGGACACATACACACACAGAGAGAAGACCATGTGAGGATGCAGGGAGAAGATGCCATCTACAGGCCAAAGAGAGAGGCCTCAGAAGAAACCAACCCTGCTGCCAGCTTGGTCCTGGACTTCCAGCCAACAGAACTGTGAGGAAATTAATTTCTGTTGTTGAAGCCTCCAGTCTGTGGTACTTTGTTACAGCAGCCCTAGCAAATGAATGAAACAAACTTTCACAACAGTTTCACAATTTCCCCACTCAATTTTTCTGTTTCTAGAGATGCTTCTTTTAATCTTCATTATTGTAGAAACCCTCATAATGTTCTTCCTCAACTTTCTGAAGTGAACCGATTTTGTTCCCTGTACCTGAGTGTGTTGACGTTTGAGATTGTTCACCAGCAGCCTTAAGTTCCTGAGTCATCTTAAACTCACATCTTAGACTCACATTTTACTATTGGTATTTGGTGTGTCTTTAGCTAACACATTGTCTGGCATCCTAGAAGTACCACCACCACCTTACACTTGGGTTTCTGTTGAAACAGAAAACTAATCTTGACGCTTAGTTTGCCCAGCCTACAATGAAGGTCAAGCTTCCACAGCTATGAAACAAAGCAGTGAGCTCTTGGTGTTGCTAAGGAAGGTGAATCCTAAGAAATGATCCTTCCTGAATCTTTGGGACAAAATTTTTTAAAGATAGAAATAAATGATCAATTGTCAGTGATAACCTGAAAACGGTTGACCGAAATAGTTTTTGCACTTACAGCTGGGAATCTACATCACCCATGGAGGTTTGTTCTGCTCTTCACTTCGAGATGGTTTATCCTCATTCCAAGTCACCAGTCATCCATTTTTAGTGTTATCTGGAGCAGCTGTACAGAGGTCAGGATGAAAACCAGAGAAACACATGCTTTTTCCATCTGCTTTTCACCTCAAATGGATGATTCATGTATCCCCTGGATACCTGACAAAATATATTTATTTTTTTCTCATATTTTTGTAATATGTTGAAACGAAGAGGTAGAAGAGGTAGATAAAGAGTGAGAGGAGGAGGAAGGAAAAATGGAATAAATGAGCAAAGAAAGGAAAGAATTAAGAAAACATGATTTAAAATAAAAACGTGATTAGGCCTTCGATATAAGAAAATGCCTTCAACCATTCAACCTCAATTGATGTATTCCATCTCAAAGAAAATATGATTAAATATATGCAATATTAATTATTCTGGGTAGGTTTATAATATGAAATAGGTTTATAATATGAAAAAAAGCAAGTATTTTCTTTTTTTTGTTTTTGCGGTACGTGGGCCTCTCACTGTTGTGGCCTCTCCCTTTGCGGAGCACAGGCTCCGGATGCGCAGGCTTAGCGGCTCCGCGGCATGTGGGATCCTCCCGGACCGGGGCACGAACCCACGTCCCCTGCATCGGCACGCGGACTCTCAACCACTGCGCCACCAGGGAAGCCCAACAAATATTTTCAATAACTAATTCCTCCTGGGTCATGCTGTATGTCTGTCCCTCTCTGAAATGAAACAGCTTGCAATTCCTCAGTTCCCCATAACTACAGGGCCAGCTCTGAGGATTCCAGAGAAGGTGACAGGGAGCATCTTCCTGTGCATGTGGGTAGGGTTTTTTGGGTTTGGGGGGGAAATTTGGGTTTAAATATCTAAAATACTTAGTATCCTCAAAGCCATTAACTTGACACCTACCAGTAAAAGAAACTAAATAATATTAATCAGTGCCCAGCAGTTTGAGTTGAATCATGATTTCAATGATCCTGCTCTCCACATAGGTGAAACACTGTGTCGTCAGATCACTCTCCCCATAGCCCTGATAACAGAACTGTAATACAGAGATGTTTCTGCACATTGGCCTGCCCTTAAAGGGTGGGAAAATTTATTTATGTCTACTCATTCTTTAAAAAGCACACACACACATTCCTTCTAATATGTGTAAATCTTTGTAAGAGTTATAAGAACAAGGAAATGAGTAAGCCCTGGCCTTGCCCTTAAGGACATCACCCTGTGCAGGAGGAGTGAGATGGGAAAGAGACCAAAACTCTTTAGTATTTACTATAAACCAAACACTGTGCTGAGCCCTGGGGTCAAATATAACTCCCAAGTTCATGGAGACTGAATCCCGCAAGGAAAGAAAGTAATTACTTACATTTGCACATAGCTGTGACAAATGCATGAATAAGAAGTACACAGTGTTATGAGATTCTGTATCAGGGGTCATCAAACTATAGCTATGGACCAAATCCAGCCAACTGCCTATTCTTGCACAGCCCACAAGCTAAGAATGGATTTAAAAATTTTAAATGGTTTCATTTTAAATGGTTATTATATAGGTACCCATATAATATCCTTGACTTTGCCTATTGGGCCACAAAGTCTAAATTATTTTCTAGTTGGTTCTTTACAGGAAAAATTTGTAGACTCCTGTTCTATACCAGAGAAGTTTGACCAAGTTGGGATGATAAATATAAACCAACTAAAATTTACAAATGTCTGTGAAATAAAACAGTTAAATATATATTTTGTATCAGTCATTTCATAGAAAAATATATACATATATACTCAGAATTAATCTGAAAATAGGTTACATAAAGTTATATTGTATATGCAACAGAGCAGAGGATCATGTAGTATATAGGGTCAGGTGACACGGGGTTTTGGATATTAGGCTTTTCTCTATATATCTATTGCAGGGACAATTTTTATGGAAAAAGAATTTTCCATAGTTAGAAAATGTCCCTGGTGGTCTCAACGGTAGGTTAGAAAGTGAACTGGGACAAAGTTCACTTTGAAAAAAGGATTGAAATCATAGAAGGAAAAAAAAATATTTTTCTACTTTCTTTTTAGAGAATCCAAAAAAAATTCACACTATTCTTGAAGGTTGGAATGGGAGATGAGGAGATTTTTGGATAGTTCCCAACAAAATGTAATATGTAATGACAGCAAGAGTGGTGGAGTGCAAGAATGGGGGACTCTAGCTTGGCAAAAAATATTTTCTGCTTTCTACATATTTCTCCTGATTCAAAATTATAAAATTTGAATAAATTTTCTCAGTGTGGATAGAATCAGGGTATCAGGACTGTAAATCACTAAGTAAGGAAAAACAAACAGAACTATTGTGATATCAGTGAGGACGTTCAGAGCAATCCTAAACTTTTCAAGGCAGCTCTGAACAAGTAAGGACTTTTACCTTTGAAACCCTGATCTGTTCAACGGTATTAACTTCAGCTTCTGGTAGGTTTAAGGAGATCCTTCTCTATGTTTTCACTGCTCCAAAGAAAAAATCGGACACTACCTTTATGGGTAGGAAATAACTTGTGAATCAGTATCACTGAGGTCACTGAGCTAGTTGATTCGACAGGCATAGCTATAAATACGTAATGTCTATCTAAAATGTGTAAAAGCAGCTCTTTTTCAGGATGATGAAAACAGAACAAGAATGACAAGAACAACAATGCAAATGAAGAATTCCTTTGTTTCAAGAGGCTTTATTTCCCAGAAGAAATTAAGTAAAAAGCCAATTTTAGAGTAGTTGGTATCATGCATAACACTTGTTATTAAATATAGTTTTTCTTGTTTTATTCACAGTTACTCACTTTCATTGTAGACTTTGCCAACTTTTCAGTATGCACAAAGGTTTATATTGCAGCCTCTTCTTTCTCAGGCCCTGAGGAGGAAATTTAGCTAATCTCTGTAAACGAAGGAAGGCAAAGACAACTTTAGCCTCAGAATCTTAGCAATATATGTAGTGAAAAGGGTGATAAATAAGTGGATTGAAAGGATGTTCAAAAGCATTCTAAAAAAATTAACATGTAATTAAACATGTAGTAATGATGGGGTGACCTTAAAAGCTATTGTACTAATAATAACTTCCAAAATAGTTGCAAATTGTGATGCCTCTAGAGATTAAAAAACAAGTAGTACATTTCCTTTTAGGAAAAAGTTCAGTGGAACACTGTTTTTGTTTTTTTTTAAGAGACCATTGAGAATATTTTGTACTGCATTATAATGAATTATAACAAATACTGCATTATAATAAATCCCTCAGTAAATGTTAGTATATTTTAACACAATAAATAGAAGAATGAATGAAATATAGCCTAGTTCCAGCCAGTACATAGGAATTTATGGCCTAACTTTTCATTTTTATTCTAACTTTACCTTAACTTTTTTTCTATTCTGATTGTTTTGAAGTTGTAATTTACTCTCTTGACTATTTTTTTTTTAACATCTTTATTGGGGTATAATTGCTTTACAATGGTGTGTTAGTTTCTGCTTTATAACAAAGTGAATCAGTTATACATATCCATATGTTCCCATATCTCTTCCCTCTTGCGTCTCCCTCCCTCCCTCCCTCCCACCCTATCCCACCCCTCCAGGCGGTCACAAAGCACCGAGCTGATCTCCCTGTGCTATGCGGCTGCTTCCTACTAGCTATCTACCTTACGTTTGGTAGTGTATTTATGTCCATGCCTCTCTCTCGCTTTGTCACAGCTTACCCTTCCCCCTCCCCATATCCTCAAGTCCATTCTCTAGTAGGTCAGTGTCTTTATTCCTGTCTTACCCCTAGGTTCTTCATGACATTTTTTTTTCTCTTAAATTCCATATATGTATGTGTTAGCATATGGTATTTGTCTTTCTCTTTCTCACTTACTTCACTCTGTATGACAGACTCTAGGTCTATCCACCTCATTACAAATAGCTCAATTTCGTTTCTTTTTATGGCTGAGTAATATTCCATTGTATATATGTGCCACATCTTCTTTATGCTTGACTATTTTTAAACTACTTGTCAGCCCTTTATAATCCTTGTTTGGAAAAAAGGGGTATAAATTATCAAATAAGCAGATAGTACTTAACATTTAGAATACTGTGAGGGAAAGAGGAAAGAAGAGTCCTATAATACTTAGCATGAATTTTTTTCCTCATGTAATTTGTATGGTCATTGCTAGATTAGTAATGATTATACATATTCTAATAGTCAGAATGTCCAAGTTCAACTTAGGAACCCATAAGCCAAGCACCTGTGAGTACTGTATCCATCTCTAGACTGATGTGTCTGTCATTTTCTTCCTGTTTCAAATATCATGCTGCCCAATAAGATTGAGAAAATAACCCAGTGAATAGCATTCAAATGTTCGTAGAGTTTAAAATCATTGCAGATAGACTGTAGATGTCAACTGAAGTTAATATAAGTGAGCAGGTCTGGACTTCAAGATTGACTGCCTCACTGGGGCAGACTCTATCATAAAGTTTATACAGTTGGATATAATACAGGTAATAAGGAAAGTAGTTTTTAAAAGCCTGTTAAGTATTTCTAGTTCACTTGCTACAATATAGGATCTAAAAGTAAGAAGCACAGCATTTACTGCTTATGAATCCTTCCACCATTCACTGGATCTTTAGATTATACTTCTCAATATCATCTCTACAGAAAAGGTAAAATATGGCACTGCTTATTGCAAATAAACACACACATATATACATAATAAAAAAGTCCCACGAATCATATGCCTAATCTCAGTAGGCTGATAAGATGAGAAAATATACAGAAAACAGCAGATTTTATTCATTGATATGATTGTAGGAAAACCTTCCAAGTTGTGTACTGGTTGATCAAACATAAGAATTTAAAGTGAGGTTGCTTTAGTTTTTGTTGTTTGTTCATCTGACTGAACGTTTTGCTTGTCAAGTGTGGTGGTTAATTTCATGTATCACCTTGACTGGATTATAGGGTACCCAGATATTCGGCTAAACATTATTTCTGGGTCCGTCTGTGAGGATGTTTCCAGATGAGATTAGCATTTTAATTGGTAGACTGAGTAAAGCAAAGTGCCTTCCCTAATGTGGTTGGACACCATCCAGTCCATTGAGGGCTTGAATAGAGCGAAAAAGCAGAGGAAGAGAGAATTTGCTCTCTATGCCAGCCTGCGTGAACTGGAACATTGGTTTTCGGTTTTCTTCTGCCCTCAGCCTGGGAATGACACCCTTAGCTCCCCTGGTTCTCAGGTCTTCGCACTCAGACTGAAGTACCACTGGCTCTCCTGGGTTTCCAGCTTACAGATGGTAAATCATGGGCCTTCTCAGCTTCCATAATCATGTGAGCCAGTCCATTGTAAGAGATATCTATTTATCTGTCTGTCTATCTACCTACCTATCTAGTTCTGTTTCTCTGGGAGTTAGGAAGTTGGAAAAGTAGAGGTTTTTGTTGACTGTGTGGATGGAAATTCTCTAAAAAATATGTGGGCCATTCTCTGATAGAAATGGAACAGGAGTTGAATCCTGGGTTGCTGTTTCCCTATTACTTGAAGACCAAAGACTATTTCTAGTCATGGAGGGCTGCTATTTATAAATCTTGTTTTTATATTTTTTAATGTTTTCTAGTTTATTCTTTTAAAAAGATGATGCTAAGGGGACAAGCTGGGACACTCTAAGGCAGGAAAATTCCTTGGTGAGATTTTAAAAATTCCACATAAATATTAATCTGCCATTGTTTTGCTTGGGACTCTAGAAAACTTTATTGTTTTCTGTTTTTGCTCTCAGTTCTGTAGGATATTTAATTTTTAAAACATGGTTCATTCAGAAGCTAGTAAGTAACAAGAGTGTTTTGGTGTATTAGACAATAGCATTTATAGATAGAATTTTTATATCTCTCCTTTAATATTGGATCACAGAATTGCCACACACTGAAGTTTCCAACTCTAAACAACAAATGATCAAAACACGTGGATCACTCACGCAAGGGTGTCTTAGGAAAAAGAAAAGGTGGCAGAAGTGGGGAGAGGCTCAAACACTGTGACATCAGAAGATCAGATTTTTCTGAAAACTAATTTTACACCCAGCTTTTCAATTCTTTTTAAATATTGGTGTTTCTTGGCTGATGATCACTTGATAGGATCACACAGATGAAATAACACTTCTCATTTTACAGGCATAATTAAATTCAACAAAAGCAATATTCAAAACAGAGATTAATACACAATGGATAATTATGTGCACTGAGTTCTGTCTCCCAGCATAGAGAACCTAATTAGACCTTGAGGGACAATGCATCTCTGCTAATCATGTGTGCCAGTCACAGCCCATGTGCCCTCAACTTCTAGCACTCTGTCGATTGTTGAATATTATTCAGCTGTTTGTTTTTCTCAGTGCAAATTTCCCATACTTCATTTTCTGTTTTGAACACTTTCTCATATTGAGATACTTGCAACATTTAATTTTTTTGTTAAATGCAAATGGTTTTAATTATCCTTCTAGAATTACATGCACATATATGCAGAGAAACCGCACTGAAATTTTAAAATTTGAATTGTTTGCTATTATAATGAAATAAAAGCTGTTTCAACGTGATTTAGCAGTGGATTTTATTAGTGCATTATGCACATAAACTCAATTTACTGGTGGTAGCTTAGCGTTTGTTCAAATTAAAGAATTTATTCTGTCCATAACTCAAAGTCATTGGTTCTAATTTTTGAGGTCATTTCAATTAATAAAATGAAAAGTGTTTGACAATGCCAAACTACAAGTATTACTTCTGTAGCCCTGTTTCATTCTTAACCTTTCCCCCCGTATTCATTAGAAATTATAAAATGCAATTGGCTTTAACTGTTTTAAATAGAAGTTTTTTTTTCAGGCAATTTCTTTGGTTTGAGGGGATCTGAATGAGTCTGTAAAACTAGATTGTAAAATAAAATAAGTTTAAATAAAATTCCATTAGAGCAGTCAAAACCCAGAGGAGATCAGCCTAGAATAAAGAATTTAAAGGAATTCATTTTAAGAATGAAAACTGCTGTCTATACAGACGGATGGAACTTTGGAGGTAGAAAATCTCCTCAAATATGTATTGGTTACAAAGGTATATGACTGCACAAATACTGGTATTAAAAAGTCATTTAAGCTCATTAATTTAGCACAGTGGTTTTCAACCACTGATACTCATCAGAATCATCTGTAAAGTTTTTCTTTTCTTCCTTATTTTTAAAAACACACATGCCTGGACCAGCTCGTGGAGATTTTGACTCAAGAGTTTTGGAAAAGAGCATGTAAATCTGGAGGATTACAGTCTCCACTGATAATTCGGATTTATTTGGAATTGAGATTGAAGAAACTTATTTATAGATTTAAAAAACAATTGATTAAATCAATTAACTACACACCTGAATCCTCCTCCCTAAGTCAATAGAAGCCGACCCATGTGTCGCTCATAAATTGGGATTATGACAGGAAATTTAAAATAACGATGCAAGATATATTAAGGAATAAAGCAAAAAAGGTTGATATATTTAACAGCTGAGCAATTTTAGCCAAGAAATAGATGACAGAAAAATGTAGAAAAATGTAACTTATCAAAACGGACACAAATGAAATATCTAAATAGAATATAAACTATGTCTATATTCAAAGATATATATTAGGTATGTTTTATTAAACCACTGACATTCCTGGAGACTTATTTCTGTGAGGAAGTTCCTGAGCCTCTGTTATCTTGTTTTACTGAACTAAAAATTACTGATCTAGAAGTATGAAATAATAAACAAAGCTAAATGTCAGCATTTACGCCAAAGTCAAATATTAAGAGCTTCATTGTGCAGGAGTCATGATTTGATTGGGAGGCATATTTCTGGGATTGATGTTATTCATCTCTGTGAACATTTTTCATCTTTATCAAGTTCATGCTGGGAAATTACCATAAGTCATAAATGGGATAAATACAGAAGGTCACCACGGAATGGAAAAAAGTGCTTACAGAGGATCCAAGAAATATCTGAAGCATATGAAGACCAGGCTGTGAAATTACTGTTTTCTGGGAATTCCCTAGCAGTCCAGTGGTTAGGACTTGGCACTTTTATTGCCAGGGGCCTGGGTTTCTTCCCTGGTAGGGGAACTAAGATCTGTGCAAGCCACACAGTGTGGCCAAAAAAAATAAATAAATAAAATAAAAAATAAATTACTGTTTTCCTTAATCTAGACCTGAAAAACAGGAAAATTATATGAGAAACTTTTGTTTCTTGGAATTTGAAGGTGAATACTTGACTTAAGAATCTCTCTATTGACTTAAGAACCTCAATTCCCCATGAAAAATAAACTTAGGTTATTAGGTTATAATAAAACAAAGGCCCTTTTTGGTTCTAAATTCTATGATCATGGGAATTTAAATAGAGAGTAATGATCCTGACAACAGACATTGAAATAGTGTAGAGTAAGAATCACAACATTTTAAAACTCTTGCGATAGCCACCTGAAAAATCAATGGAGATGTTTGTAAGTTGAAATTACCATGGTATCAAAATGAGTCACAAAATGGAAGCATTTTTCCTTGGTAAACAATCTGTTGACTTGATTTGCTTCTCTATGGAGGAAATGAAATAAGAAGGAAATAGGAAGTTATAGGCAGAAAGAGCTGAAGTGTTGATACTCAGAATGAATTCTGAATTTGTCTCTAAGTGTGTACATTCCTGGGAAATCTACCTAAACTAGGTAAGCCTCAGCTTACCCAAATATAATACAGGAATAATAATAGTCACTTCAAGATATTGTTGAGAAAAATCAGTGACAGTGTTTTTAGTGAAATACTTGTCATGATAGATGCTCATGAGTAAATATTATGGTATCCTGAAAATTAAATTCATTCAAAGTATGCTATTGTGGAAAACATTATATTAGTTTCTACAGGTAGGTAGCTAGTATTTTCTTAATATATTTACACACAGATAATTCACTTTACTATGGAAAAAGGTTTAGAAGATTAAATCGTAGGATACAATTCAGTTAGTTAAATTCAGGGTAGAAGATAGTAAACAGGCCCAAGTAACCAGCTAAGGAGTGACTCACAGATTTCAGAGAATCCAAAATTTTTGTTTTTCACATTTAATGTGAATTAGTTGCCAAGAGATTCAACTATGTTTTCCTTACCTACTATGTTATATCTGCTCGAGATACATATTTGAAATTATATTTATAGTAAAACAGTTTAAAGTCTTAAGTTCTAGTTGTTTTGAAAGTACAATTCAAGTACTAAACTTGAAACCTTGGCTTCCACAACCATTTTCTTACTCTCAAGCCCCTTTCAGTCTACAAAAAAGAATTTTCTGTGTTGTTATCATTTTTCCCTTCTCCCTCCTCCTCACAAATTCATCTGTGAATGTCTCATTTTCTCCTTTGCCATACTGTTGCCTAACATGTGTTTGCTTCCCTCTTTCTCCCATGGCAAGGATTCATTAAAAGAAATGATAACTAAATGAATGGCTTTCATTCATTTAATTTAAGATATGTGAGTGGGAGTGTTCTCAAATAGCTAATCCATCTAGGTTAAAAAATGACTCATTAGACTAAATGTGACAACTTTTGGCACAGAGTTTCCATTGATAAATAAAATAATCAGAGCTTATGGTCTGGGCCTAGAAAACACATGCCAACAAACAAAACCTACACCACTAGGAACCATTCCTACCACAACTATGCTCCCATGGTCACATTGGTTACATTCTAACTGACCTTACAAAGTGGATATTCAAGCTGTGTGGGAACAACATAGCAGATACAAAGCACAATTACCAAAGAGGGAGAGAAGAAAGGGTAGTTCTAAGCATTAGTGTCTAGTCCGCATTGTGATTTAGTTTTCCAGGGCTAAAGTTATATGGGAAAAATGTATAACTTTATAGAGCTTAACCCGTTGCTGCACTGATAGAATAAATTCTTGTTTTAGTGTGCCTCCTTACTAAAAAAAAAAAAAGAGTCAAAAAATGTAGTAGTTGTAATTCCATCATTCATCTTTGAAAAAGAAGAGAAATCACCACTACATCCCCGCTTACACACACACAACACATAACTAATGGTCAAATTTATAAAATATAGTGTTTTTGTTTGTATTGCCACAAAGATGATGGAACTTGAATCAGAAGTGTGGCATAGCTTCAAAGTTATTTTGTTTGATATCCTTCCGGACCAGTAACCCATCCCAGTGTGATAATAGTGCTGGTGGAATGAGAATCAGTCATTCTCAATACCATACTTTCCAAAAAATATAGCTATTCATTAGAGAAGATCAAGTTAGAAGGAATATATATGCGATAAAAATAAGAGAGGCAAACCCCAAAACATACGTCTTGATAATATTTCCAAAGTCCCGGAAAGGGGAGGTGGGTTAGATAGGCTGAGGGTAATACCAGGGACAGAGGTAATTCTGCTTTCCTTCTTATTTAGTATTCTGGGAAAAGATTGCCTGAAAGCTGTCCTCCTGCCCCACATATACCCCAGGGATCAATGACATTAAAGTAAAATCAGTGATAGAATGTGTAAAATATATAGGCAGAGGGTAATACCAGGGACAGAGGTAATTCTGCTTTCCTTCTTATTTAGTATTCTGGGAAAAGATTGCCTGAAAGCTGTCCTCCTGCCCCACATATACCCCAGGGATCAATGACATTAAAGTAAAATCAGTGATAGAATGTGTAAAATATATAGGCAGAGGGAGACTGTGATTTGGCTCTGCTAAGCCACTGCCTGGGCAGAGGGTCAGGTGTAAGTCACAGAAGAGTCTCTATGAGTTCTGCCTCAGCAGCAGAGTCAACATGGAAAGGACGATAGAGCCTGGAGACCACTTGGCCCTGCGGACTTGAGAAGGAAGTCACAACCTTTACTGCTGGGCACCTGCAGGGCAATCTGTGGTAACAGCCCACCAACCCCACTTCCCCTGTCAGCACCCAACATATACCCGGGAACAAGAATTACACCAGTTGACACTCAGATGAAGGCCATGATATCTTTACATGGTGATATCATATTGAAGAGGAAGAAAGAGAGTAGGTGAAAATCTGAAAAATCAAATCTAAGAACTGGTCTAAAAACATGGTTAAGTTTTAAAATAAGATAACTTTTTTTTTTGGCCACACTGCACAGCTTGTGGGAGATCTTAGATCCCGACCAGGGATCAAACCCAGGCCCCCTGCAGTGGAAACGTGGATTCTTAACCTCTGGACCGCCAGGAAAGTGCCCCAAATAAGATAACGTTTATAATTTGAACTAAAAATTCGTGGTTTTATTTTCCCCTCTGCTAGCTTGAATAATGATGGTTCACCAAGAACTTCAGATCAGTTAAAAACAAGGAAAGAAAGAATGGAAGGAACGAAGGAAAGAATGGAGGAAGGAAGGAAAGAAGGAAGGAGGAAGAAAACTGAAATGTATGCCAGAAGACACAGGAATAATACTAACTACGATTTTAAGGTAAATGCATTCTTAAGATGTTAGTACAACTTGCTTAGTATTCTGATTTCTTCCTCAATAAAATCTCAATGTCCACATGGCAAGCTTGTGTTCAATTGCTGGTCATATGAATTTGTTTTTTCAAAGAAATTTTACAGTGCAGCTCTGCCACCCCCAAGAGCACATACACACTACTATTGAAAATGAATTCCATCGAATTTACTGCCTTTTTTTTTTTTTTTTTTTTGCGGTACGCGGGCCTCTCACTGTTGTGGCCTCTCCCTTTGCGGAGCACAGGCTCCGGACGCGCAGGCTCAGTGGCCATGGCTCACGGGCCCAGCCGTTCCGCGGCATGTGGGATCCTCCCAGACCGGGACACGAACCCGTGTCCCCTGTATCGGCAGGCGGACTCTCAACCACTGCGCCACCAGGGAAGCCCTACTGCTTTTTATTTTAACAGGATTTAATAAAATATAATGATAACTGTTTTGATTTTTTAAATAGTACATCCATATTTAAATAAGATAAATATTTATTATCATGTCCATATTTAAGTAACAGAAATTGTTTCACATTCTACTTTGGAGGAAAAGTTAAAAGAAATTCTTCAGAAATAAGGAAAATGATATAGATCAGAAACTTAGATCTACATGAAGAAAGAAAGACCAATAGAAAAGGAGTTAATGAAGGTAAAAAAAAATCTGAATTGATGGAGCACAGGGACCTTTAAGGCGGTGAAATTATTCTGTATGATATTGTAATGGTCAATTCATGTCCATTGTACATTTGTCAAAACCCAGAAGAATGTCAAACAACATATGTGAACCCTATTGGAAACTAAGGACCTTGATAATGAGGTATCACTATTTCATCAGTTGTAACAAATGTACCACAGTGACCAGGGACGTTGATAGTGGAGGGGCTGTGTTTATGCAGGGCACGTAGCGGTAGGAACTCTCTCTGTACTTTCTGCTTAATTTTGCTGTGATCCTGAAACTTCTCTAAAAAGAAATCTATTATAAAAAAAATAAAAGAAAATAACTGTTGCATTGTTTGATCATGGAGTGTAGATTCAGAAGATCTGAAGTTCTAGCCTTATTTCTGGAAGTTTGCATAGCATTGGATAAATCTCCAAACATTTATTACTTCATGTCTTCTGGAAAAAGTGAAATCATGTTTACATCCTCCTATACCCATTGCAAAGAAAAGTAAGTTTAAAGGATAATTTGGCTTTAGCCCATGCTTTGCCACTGATTTATTGGGTGATGAAAGTCAATTTGCTCTTCCTTAGTTTCTCATTTGGATAATAGGAATAATAATGTCTCACTTCATCTCTTCACAGGGTTTTTTTTGGGAAACCCCCAAATTATACGGCATATATGATAGATGTGTAAAGCATACTTTTTCTAATCAATGGCAATGTTTGTTATATCTTTCACCAAGACTCTCTCGTTCTCCCTATTGATATTCTCTCTCTCTCTTTTTGCTCTCTGTCTCTCTGCCTCCGTCTCTCTCACACACACATGCACATACACACACAAACACAAGCACATCCCACACACAGTGCTTCCAGTACTAAGATCTTGTTAAAGAATAGAGGTAAGAAACTAAAGATATACTGTAAAGGGTCCCACTGATTCTCTATTGTTTGATCAGTAACATCTATCATTCATTTAAAGGCATGATAGATACTTCAACAAGGTAATGAAACTAGTGCTGCAGTGATGCGCTCCACAACTGTACCTCCACCTTCCTAATCCTGTTGTATATAGAAAAGATATAACAGGTTTCCCACACAGGTGGTATTGAGGTACAGTAGGAAATGAAACGAAGCCCCATCAAAGTATCCTGACACACAGTTGTGTATAATGAAACTTTGTCTTGATCAAAAACTGCACAAAAAGATTTTCTCATTACCAATTTATGAGGAAAAATTAATCAGGATGACTTCATTCTCAGGAGTAATCCTAGGTACTTCTTTTTTATTTTCTGGTATCTGCCGTATATGATAATTCCATTTAAATTTATAACATAAAATATGTGAGGACTCTCAGATGTTAAAAACTAAATGACCTCAGTTCAACTCAATGCCTCATCTTCTTTTTACTTCAAGAGTAACGAGAGAAAGTGGGGAAAAGAATGAGAGACAACTCTTATAATTTGGAGCTTAAATTTTATCTACCCCTGAGTTATTAGAAAACTACTTGCAGTCTTCACTAAACTCAAAGGGTATGCAGTTAACATTCGATTAATTAAAAAATCAATAGTGTCAAGAAACTTCATGCTTCTGTCAATAGTGAATTGAGTATGAATTTAATCTCATCGGAAGAAATCTTGAATTATAGGTCTGTTTTCCATTGTATTTAGTCATTCCATGTACATGGACAGTGACATGGATATGACAGAAAGACCAAATAGTTATTTTTGTTTTGAAGGGAAGTTGTAAGGAGTATGCTTTTAGGTAAGTTATTTGTGAATTCTTTGGTAAAGTTGATAAACTACTTGGAAGCTCTCATAGTGGAAGCAGATTACAGCAAACGTTAATTCGAGTGTTTGACAGTCAGTTCTATCTCTAATGAGCCTAGAGAAACAGAGAAGCACAAACCTCAGCCTGTGCCTCAATAAACAATAATGGATCATGGCAGTATAATTATTATAATGTTCATGATCCTTTTTTTCTTTTTGGAGGGTTATTGTAAATGAAAGTAGGTATTTGATAATACACTCTCTAACCATTAAAAAATCTGCACAACAGGACATCTTCTATGCCCTATTTTTGACACTGACTCATTTGATACCTTTGACTTATATATATTAAGAGAAAATGGAAAATTAAAAGTATCCAAGTGAGGTGAAAATGAGTTCAGAAAATGAATATTACATAGCAAGCACCCTATTGTTATCAGGTTAAGAAGTTCCCAAACTCCAGCCCAAATATCATAGCACTCAAAATTAGATTTTGCCTATTCAAAGTTAAGCAAATATAAAATTTTTGAGGTAAGGAATCTGTCAAAAGAAAGAACAAAGTTTCAAATGGTCACCAGAGGGCATAAAGCACTTTGGAATAACTGTTACAAAATACTTTAAATTTGCTCAGACGAGATAGCAAGACCCATAAATGCCATAGTGTGGGCAGGAGGTTTCAAGCTAAAAATATTAATGGCCTCCTATGTTACTACAAATATATGTACTTTGAAGTAGAACTTATAAGTAAAGACAATCACCTTCTTTACCCAGAGTAACCTTCCTAAAGGGAAATTTTATTCTTGAAAGGGCAGAGTAGACCAAACTTAATCCATAGGTAGTGGCTAAACATTTACTTGACTTGAGTTTATGGTCATGGGTGACATTTCAAAGCTGCATCTAAGGTGGCCATGTAGAATTCTCATTAAAAACAATTAAAATGTAACTGCATCATTGAGACATAAGAATAAATAGATAATGGATTTTTAGACCCATCAGACTTAGTTGTCTTACCTCTACTGAACTGCATAGAAAAATAGCACTGATATAATTATATCATCACCTCACTTCAAAAATGTAATGGTTTACCTAGAACAATGATTCTCAAAACTTTTTGGTCTCAGGAGACTTCTACACTACTATAAACTATTGAGGAGCTCAAAGAAACTTTGGTTTATGTGAGTCTATCTCCATTTACTATACTAGATATTAAAACTTGACATTTTAAAGACAAGAATATAAATACACACCACTTTCCCATTAAAATAATGATGTCACTATATGTCATGTAGACTATGGAAAACTTCATTGTGCTCTTGTGAGAGAATGAGAGAAAAAAAGTGAATATACTGTCTTAGCATTATTATAAAAAGAGTTTTGACCTCATGAATGCCCTGAAAAGGTCTCAAAGAGCCCCAGAGTGCTACAAACAACACTTTGAGAACTACTGGCCTGGAAGACACAAATTCTTGCTATAATGTACTTCACATCCTGTTCAGTACTTAATTTTTAGAGCTCTTTCTACCCATAGTCTTTCTGTGTCTCTCTGTATTCTTTAACAATGTCCATTTATTCATCCTTAACACGGAATATTTACTGCATGCCTTTGTGCCTGGTATTGGTCTAGGTCAACAGGGAAGGTACGATCCTTGCCTCCGAGATCTGAGAGTGTAGGAGAATCTTGCCATACAGCTGGCCAACCATGATTGACTCATGCTCTTTCCTCCATCTGCCTTTCTCTCCCTACTTCTCCAAATTAGAAACTCTTACTTATCCTTCAAGCCCAAGGTCAAACATTTCTTTCCAAATGAATTTTATCCTGATGTTGTAACCAACTTGATGCTTGTTTTTACACTGCACAACACTTTACAAAAATGTTCCGTTACTCTTTTTATTTGTTTTTCTTTATATAAAGAAAGTCATTGCATAATCCACAAGAAATTAAAGTATCCTTGAGACACTGAAGACAGTTTACTGTTTGGAAAATGAGAGCAGTTGTCCTGTTTATGTTGTGTAGGTTGGGGAACCTCTTAGGGACAACCAGGATGGTGACATTAACTGGTGTGCATGGATATTCTGTTTTCCAAAGTCTCTTTTGTTTAAGGGGTTGGAAGGGAGAACTTGTCTGGATCATCTAGGAGGAAAAGAGCCACAAGGAATGGATGCCCCCCCAGATCTAGACCCAACAGCCCTGGTGGGGTTGGTGCTGTAGTAGTAAGTAAGTAGTAGTTGGTGCTGTAGTAGTAAGACACACAACACTGGACATCTGCTAGTTCCTGGTCTCTCTTTGGCCTTTAGAGGGAAGAGGCTTGTTTCCCCCTTGAAGATCCAGGATGGCAGACTGTCCTCCCTTGATAACTGGGCTCAAAAGAAAATTTTGCACTGGACTGATACTAGCAGCAGAATAACATAATACAGGTTATACTCATTGGCTCTAGAACTAGACTGTGTGAATTTAAATCAACCTCTTACTAGCTATGGAAAGTTGGGCAAATTGTTTAAGCTATTTGTGTTTCACTCTGCTCATTCATAACATTGGAATAATATTAATGCTTTCTTCATTGAAAAGAGTAAATCAGAATATATATATAGTGTCTGACCCAAAAGAAGCATTAGATAATTACTATTCTCACTGGAATATGAGGTTTATAAAATTAAAACACTTTTGTTTTCCTAGCTGTTATGTTTCCAGCATCTGAAACAGGGCTTCGAACATAACATCAATCAATAACATTTGTTAAATGAATGGATGAAAGAATCCACAGTCAAATGGGTAGGGCCCGTTGTCAAAGGCAATTATCATTTTACTGAAAAATAAATTGCAGCTGCAGATCCACCAATCTGTGTCTCTCTGTCTGTGACTGTGAAGTGGAGCTGAACCCCAATATTAGGACTGTGCCAATCTCTGGCTTTTGATGCTTTCAGAAGTTTGTGGGAATCCTATATAGAGATAGTAGGTTTGCATCGATTTTGCGATGTGGACTCAAACCAGTATTAATTTAATTGGAATAAAGTATAAGATAGCTATATTTTATCTCTGTTTTGTGATATAGTTTTCACTGGTTATATCTCCATCACAACACTTATCACATTGTATTATACTTACTTGTGTCTGCATCACATAATAACAAGAAAAATATTATAGACTTAGAGAAATCAAACCAAATTTTAAGGAAGAGATTTTACATAGGGTGTGCTATTAGGCAGTGGAATGAGTTACTGAGGACAAGGGAGAGGTCTTCTTTTATGTAAGTCTTCCAAAATAAGATACAGTTCAACCTGAATACTAAAAGCTGGTGTAGACTTTTTAAAACATTCCCTTTGCCTTTATCCTCTGTTCTCCCCACAATATTGTAGAAAGATAGGTCATATTAAATGGGAAATAAAAAGAGAGAGGTTTTCAATCTCTCCCTGACAGTGCTGTTTTTCATAAACGTCCATCTTGTAAAGTATAGTGTGGTCTTATTTTTGTTTTCGATAGAAAAACACTGAAAGATAAACAAGATCCAAATCCATATTAGATTTGAAAAAGGAAAATTTGTGGGTAGAAAAAAAATCTACAAAACCATTGCATGCATCATGTTGTCAATATATCAACCAAAAGGAAACTCAGCCTTTTATAAACACTGTAATGGTCTTGACCACCTTCCTATGTAAACAAGTGAAATGTCAGCCTCTTAGGGAGAAGAGTCATAGAGTTGCTTACTCAGGAAAAAAAATAATGATTTAAAAGTGATTTTGTAATGAACTTCAGGTTTAAAAAAAGAGGGAGTTGGGTTCAAGGATAGAGTAAATTAAACAGAATCATTTGATATGTGGAAGGATAGAGCATTGATTTAGAATGATGAAATTTATGAATCATTTGTCCTTTCTTTAATTCACTTTATTTTTTCACTTTATTTTTTCTTAATATATACATTCTCTTGATTATATCATGGTTTTTTTTGTAAATTAGGAATTTCAATGCCTTTGCTAGGGATTTACTATGTGCAGTTGTTTCTGGGTTCATTATCTCATTTAATTCTCACTACAGTCCTGTGAAACACACACTCTTACCCCCAGTTTGTATAAAGTGGGTGAGTTTACCATTTAGAGGTTAAGTGCCTTATCAAGGTCATACAAGTTTAATTGAAAGAGATTGACTTTGAGGCTATGTCTCATAACCCTTTTGTTTTATGTTAAAGATGATATATTTCTATAAATATAGAAATCAAGATCATATATTTCAAAAGTCTTGTGTTTTTATTTTATTCCTTTTATGAACTACATTAACATAATAATACTTTGGCAAATGTACTCAGAAAGTTTATACTATTTATCTTGTAGTATAATGATTATAGGATCTTATATTGAAATTCCATTAGGATATGATTAACCATATGTTCTGTAAATGAAAGAATACATTTTGTTCCATTTGAAAACTACAGGAGTTACAAAAATACAAAATATTAATTACTACTGCTACTACTTTGAGAGAAACAAGTGTTATGGAAAAAGCTGTTGTAAGAGAAGGTAATAGAATCTTTACATTCTGTAAATGGACATTAATAGATAGAATAAAAGAAACATAACAGCCTTGGAAAAGCAAAGCAGAATCGGAGGCAAGTTTATCTAAATACTAGTAAAGTAGCCATCGTATTTTCTAGACAGTCAGGTCTGAATCATATTCCTCGCCCACCTACATTTAGGATTCCCCAAGGTAAAAATCTGGGAACTTTCTCCTGTTCGCCTTCCATCAGAGATTTCAATTCCCAGGTTGGTCTGCCATGTCTGAGCTTACCAGGGCAAAGCTCTACCTTGTGGTTTATCAGAGTATAAGGTAGATCTTATACTCACTCCTTTGCTCCCAGTGCAGAACCAGGCTGCCGTGATAATAATTTAGAAAAATATAACAAAGTGCAGATTTGATTTAAGAAGATTTGTTCAGAACCTGACTGTTCATTGTGCATGTGCCATGAGATGAAGATGGGCAGAAGCCTAGGGGCTGGGTAAAATTTGCTGATAAACGTTTCCTTCCTGCGTACTCTGGGGATTTTTCTGTTGCCCTCATCTTTTCCCTGATCACTAGCAAACACATCTGTGAATGTGCTGTTCAGTCCATTTAATACCAATGCCACACATTAATTTTCAAGGAGAGTGCTGCGTCTTTTTTTTTTTTTTGAGAAATATAATCCAATATGCTCTTTTGAATAACACGTAATTTATAAAGTAGCTAATGTTTTAGACAGATGTTAAGTGAAGGCTGACTTGTTTCTCTTCAAAAAGTTACAGATATGGACAAATTAAACAGATCTAAGTTTTCAGAGGCTAATGAAACACAGATACTTTTTCAGCTTTCTAAGCACATACTACAGGAAATTTTTACATTGATTGGCAAATCAATTTACTTCTTAAGAACAAAAGGGAAAATAAGAAAGCACTGATACAATTAGGTACTAGAATATGTTGCTTTATTTTTTATATTAAAGATTACATTGACAAAATATGCCCTTAGAGGAAATAAGAAATAAGTATGCTTCAAGGTTTGAGCATCTGGTTTCTGTTTCTATCATTTTTATTTTGCTCTGAGTTATTTTTCTTTGGTTTATTGGGCCTGAGAACAAATTATCTAGCTATGTAACCAAAATGAATTACCATGTGAAAGCAGAGTTACCTTGAAATCTCTGTGGCATTCAGCATCTCTGCAGGGCTCCAGCTACACCACCTGCTCAGCTGGAGCTGGTCTGTTTCCCAGGCCAGGAATTAGGTGGACAGAGTAAGACTGTGACAGCAAGTGAAGTGATTCACCATCGTAAGAGGATGTGGAAGATAAGTGACAATCAGTTTTGATTAATGAGAACCCTCAGATTTCCATTTTACAGTCTGTATTATAATTTGGGACACAGAGGGAGAAACTGTGATGCTTTCTGCTAAAAGTACACTGTTTTGGCTCTTGTGCACTGTAGCAGTAAAGCACACATGTCTGAGGTGGAAGAGGGTGAGAGGAACATACTGAGCTATGTCTGGGAACATCAGGAGTGCATATTGTTTTTGGCCTTTCCTAGGCTTTCATGAATACAGTGAGATAACATAATATATGGTTAATATAAAACCAAATTCCGTGTTTAAAATGTGAGCTTATTCCCCTTGAAGGTGTTATGTTTCTAGATTTGATTTCTGTCTATAACCAGACATGAAGTGTATCCCTACTGCAAGAACACTTTTGTAATAGTAGGAGAGAAGTAAAACAGGTAAAACTTCCTGAAAAATTAAATGTTTAAGTAGCGTTCCACCATGATTGCTTCTATCAGATATCAGCACCGCAAGAGACACATCTCACTTTCTTATGTTTAAGAAGCAGGCACTGATAACCACAGGGAGAAAAAATCTACAGTGTTTAGATTCTGTAAGTGGATGATAAGCATTAAAGGCAAAGCAGCATCAGGCCTATTGTTTTCTATTGCTTTGTGGTGTTTTCTGTAGCCTACACTTACTGTATAATTTCTGACTTCTTGCATAACTAAGATCACCTCTCTTCATTAAGAGAATGGTAGCCCAAATCAGAGTCTTTTCCTGTGGTTTCCATGATAGAAAATGAAAAAAAAAGAAAAAAGAAAAACAAACTTGAATTAGTTGGGAAAATAATTTTCTCACTTTAAAATGCAATTAGAAACGAAAATTAGAATTAGATCATACCTTGAAGAGGATCTGTATTTTTCATACATCATGGAATGGTCAATGGTCAGGGTCAAATAGCCCTGTCAAACATTGAAATGTTTGATAGAATGGCATTCAATGATTGTAAATGAAAATTATGAGGGATGTGTACAAATTTTTTAAAGTATATGATAGACTAATAAGTTAAAATAGTATATAGTACATGAAATGAGTGTACTATGACTGTAACATTAAAATGAGTGCATGTGTAAGTTAATATGCACAAATTAAAATAGAATTGTATAACATTTATATCATGCTTTCTCTAATTAATATTAAAATATTTTGCTAATATTTTATTTTTTAATCAAGGCAATGATAGTCACAAAATAGTAATAAATAAATTATATATAAGGCAATGATAAATTGTCACAAAATAGTCAAGGCAATGATAAATAGTCACAAAATAGTAATAAATAAATTATATATTTTCATTTTGTGGTATTTCGGGTGTTTGGATGAAACAGGTTATAGAAAATAGGAGTGACATGAGCAAGACGGTAGATTAGGAAGCCCTGAATCTTCTTTTGTCCAATGAACACACTGATTCAGCAACAACTCATGGACAAATTCCCTTTGTGATAAATCTAAAAACTAATTGAAAGGCTTTAGTAGCTGAGGCAAACATGAAAACAGACTCACTGAAGCCAGTAGGGAGAAAAAAGACACTTTATTACCAGAATTCCTACTGCTGACACAGTACTGTACAATCAGGAAGAGAACCCTCACTTCCAGCTTCTCCCAAGATAGGTAAAGAGAAGCCAGTCTGTGAAGACCAGGAGAGGTGACTGCTTTGTCTAATGCACAGAAACCAACATAGAGGTCAAGGAAAGTGAAGAAATGGATAAATAAGTTCCAAACAGAAGAACAAGATAAATCTCCAGAAACTGATATTAATAAATCAATTGATACTAATAAGAGAGAATTAAAATAACTGTCATAGAGATGCCTACCAAGGTCAAGAAAATAATGCATGAACAAACTGAGAACTTCAACAGATAGAAAAAATTTTTAAAGTACTAAAGAGATTTCAAGAAGTTGAAGAACACAATAACCAAAATGAAAAATTCACTAGAAGGGTTTAAAATCAGACTAGGTCAAGTAAAAGAAAGGAGCAATTTATTCAAATATAAGGCATTGGAAATAGTTCAGTGAGGGGAGCAAAAAGAAAAAAGAATAAAGAAGAGTAGAGAAAGCTTAAGAAATTAATGCTCATTATAAAGAAAAACAGTATGTGCATTATGGGAGTCCCAGCAAGAGAAGGTAGAGAGAAAGAACCAGAAAGTTTACTTAAATAATGGCTAAAAACTTCCCAAATCTGGAGAAGAAAATGTACGTCCAGATCCAGGATGCCCAAGGCATACCACAAAAGATGAATCCAAACAAATCCACACACGAAGACATATTATAATCAAATTGCCAAAGGTCACAGACAAAGAGAGAATTTTGAAAACAGCCAAAGTAAAGCAACTTTACATGTAAAGCAACTTGTCACGTACAAGGGAACTCCCATGATAAATTCAGTGAATTTTCAGCAGAAACCTTGCAGGCCAGAGGGGAGTGGGATGATATATTCAAAGTTGGGAAAGAAAAGATTTACTAACCGAAAATACTATACCTAGCAAAACTGTCCTTTAAAAATGAAGGTGAGATATAGACTCTTAGACAAAGAAAAGCTGAAAGAGTTTATTACTACTAGATTGCCTTACAAGAAATACTAAATGAAACAAAGGGATGCTAAAAAAACCCAACATGATAGCATAAAAAAGTATAAACTTGTTAGTAAAAGTATATAGACAAACACAAAATACTATAATACTGTAACTGTGAGTAAATCACTTTTAATTATAGTATAAAAGTTAAACGACAAAAGTGTTAAAAACAACTATAAAAACATGTTAATAAATAAATACACAATATATAGATGTAAGTTGTGACAATACATAAAATGTGGAGGAAGGAGAAGTAAAAGTGTTAGGGATTTGAATTAACACTTTTATAAATTCCATGCTTCTCTTCAGGAAAGCCCTGTGAGCCAAAACACTAGGATAAGCAGCTGGGCCCATTCCCTCTGGGTTTTGGGCATTTGTCAAGTGTGAAGATGGGGCAAGTCCATTTCACTTTTTTCTCCGATACAAGTATCTGTGCATGTTCTTCTTGGCTTCACGTATTTTTAGGAATTTTCAAAATCTGAGTTTCAGGAATATAAAATCTAAAGGTTTTATCTAAAATGATGAAATTGTCATCTTCATCATTTATATGCTGAGCCATTTAGTCAAGAGTCATTCACTGCTTTTAGCCTAGGTTACATTTTTGGAAAACTTTGTCTCTTTTGGGGCTCAGGAAATACACCTTCTCTTTGAATTTCTAGACCTTACAGTACTCTGATTTCCAGAATATTTTTTCAAAAGTCTCAGCATTCTTCTTGATTAGATTTACTCTGTTATATGTAGACATCACATAGTTGTCTTTAATCAAATTATTTAACTCTGCTTAGACTTTTTATACAGAAAGTTCCCAATTCCTCGCATCTGAGGTGTACAATTTAGTCACATAATATGTGCTTTTTGTGTGTGTGTGTGTTGCGCGGACCTCTCACTGTTGTGGCCTCTCCCATCGCGGAGCACAGGCTCTGGACGCGCAGGCTCAGCGGCCATGGCTCACAGGCCCAGCCGCTCCACGGCATGTGGGATCTTCCCGGACCGGGGCATGAACCCATGTCCCCTGCATCGGCAGGCGGACTCTCAACCACTGTGCCACCAGGGAAGCCAGATATATGCATTTTTTATTATTATGGTAATGGTGGTAAGAAACTCTGTTAAAAATAGATTAAATATATAAAAATAACTTGTGTTCATTGTAAAACAAAATAAGATTCATTGATTTGTATGACGTTAAGAACAGAAGTCTGTCATCCTCCTCCTCATCTGCCCTTCATTGACCTTCACTCCTGACCCCCAGCTTCTACAGGCTAGTGTTCAGCACTGCTCAGAGGTTTAAATTTACGCCTTAAGACCATTTCTAGGCTTTATACTGTACAAGATAGAGTCATATACTAGATACTCTCCTCAGATTTGACTCATTCATTTTAATATTTATAAGGATAACTTGTACCAGCTTTTATAAGACACACACCCTGAAAGCTCAGTGCCTTAGCACCATATGTTTATTTCTCAGTCATGTCAGTTTGATGTGGTTTCACTGAGGTTCTTCTGTATTTCACTGAGGCCATCTGGAACACATGACCTCAGAGGCCACTGCACTAGGGAGTAAGAAATACCTAAGAGGCTTACCACCTCTTACCTATCCTGCTCATAGATGAAACACATCACCTTCACTGACAGTCCACTGGCTAGAAATAGGCTGAAACATGGAGTCCATCACCTGGTTATTTGGTAAGCCCTCATTGTCCTCCACCTTCACTTAACATCTTCAAGGTATCTCCCCATGTTAGTATACCTGAATATTCCAATAAAATTTTTAATCAAATAAGATTTTTTTATAATATATACTGCATTTAAGCATTCATTTTTTTGGCCTATAAAACATAAGATTTCTATCATTAGAGTCCATCTTTACTGATATAAAATGAAATAGGAACTTCTCTGGTGGTGCAGTGGTTAAGAATCCACCTGCCAGTGCAGGGGACATGGGTTCGAGCCCTGGTCCAGGAAGATCCCACATGCCACGGAGCAGCTAAGCCCGTGAGCTGCAACTACTGAGCCCGCATGACATAACTACTGAAGCCTGCATGCCTAGAGCCCATGCTCCTCAACAAGAGAAGCCACAGCAATGAGAAGCCCGTGCACCACAATGAAGAGTAGTCTCTGCTCACCGCAACTAGAGAATGCTCGTGCACAGCAATGAAGACCAAGTGCAGCCAAAAATAAATAAAATAAATTTATATAAAAAAAATGAAATAACTAAACAATTGCCCAGATTATTTAAGATGTCTAAACATTATAATAAGAGGAGATAATAGGGATTCAGGACAAATATTTGTCTCCTGAGATACTCAGTTTACCTTTCTCATCATTGTCTTTATGGAAATGAGTAGTCCTGAAGCTAAAGGGCCTCAGTAGTATTTTGGCTTTAGAAAGATAAGCTGAATAGTGGCTGACTGATTTCATACAGTTTTGAAGTAACCTGACTTTGTAATATTTGCGGTCAATAATGAGAACATTATAAGGGCAAAGGAGTTCTTTATACCTCTGATCTCATATAAGAGCTGTTTCACCTACACCCACACAATTCACAGCTTGACTGTTTTGCCTGTCTTTTCATTAAATAATAGTCTGATTGAAATTTTATGTCCTTATTTAAGTTTGACCATGAATTGTTAGTTGTTTTTCTCTGAAATGCTCCTGTTATAGTGTTATTGACGGGAGCATCTTGTCTTTCAATATTGTTAAAAAATAACAAAATGTCACTGAAATATTAAGTCAATATTGAGATAGTTAAATTACAAAGTATGGACTGTATCTATGGCAAAATATGACAATATTTTTTGAAATTTTCTTACTGTATATTGGTTTATCTCTGGTATTTTTGATAATTACTAGACAGTTTCCATCATCAAATTTACACAATTTGATTTAAAATTTATAGAAGTAATTGATGCCAAATCTTTTTTTTTTTTTTTTGGCGGTATGCGGGCCCAGCCACTCCATGGCATGTGGGATCTTCCCGGACCGGGGCACGAACCCGTGTCCCCTGCAACGCCAGGCAGAATCTCAACCGCTGCGCCACCAGGGAAGCCCACCAAATCTTTTTTTAAATGACACCAAAGGACATAGGATATACTTCCTTCCAAGTGTTATCCTTTTGTTAATTAATTTCTGCCCATTAGCTGAAAAATGTACTTTTTCTGGGATTGACATGACTCCATAGAAACCCGGCTCAGCACTGGTTATGAAACATATTTGAGGTGGTGTTTTCATCAGTGGAACCACAGTGCAGGTGAGCCAGATCTCAAAGAACGTGCAGGTAACCACAGGCTGTAACTTTGGCAATTACTGTGATGGTGTTTTGAGAGATGGGATGACTCAGGAACTGTTTTTCTGTCCCTTCTAAAGGTGCTTTTTAAAGTTAACTGTCTGATTCTTCTTAGTCTGGCTGACATAAATCTTTCCATATATTAGAATATTATTTTAGGTTTAGGAACATGTCTGTTACCACCATTGTCTGATCACAAGGAGAGTGCCATTTTCTTTCTTTTATATGACTACTAAATTCTATTGTCTATTCTAGGACAATACCTGGAATATATACTTAAGTAATGGATGAGTTAAATCACTTATGTATTATGACAGTAGGTTAATCTCACTCCAAGGTCTTTACAATACTTGTGATTCTCATAACTATACTGATTTAAGGTAATGGCAAGTGACAAAATGTAGATGCTACTGCTTTGGGATAATGCATTGAAACTTACCAGCCATTAATAGTAATTTGAATGAGCTGATCTCTTTCTAGGATGCAGAGGGACCATGACTTAATACCAGTTTGAGTTTGTGGAAAGAAAAGATTCCAAAACATATAGTGATAGAGAAAAAAAATGCAGCTTAACAGAATCTCATAATTGGAGAGCCTGGAAAATTAGAAGCTTATAGGAAATGAGTAAAGTGGATACAATGGGGGCTGGAGATACCCTGAGGAAAAAAATGCCATTACATAAATTTACACAGTGTTCTCACAGTATGACGTTTCCACTAAATGTCCAGATGCAGCCAACTAACAAACTATATATATCCAGGTAGAAGCAGGCCGAATGATATTGGATAATCATTGTGGAATGAAGGAGGTGAGTTGAAGCTAAAGGCGTCATCTGCTGTTGGGAAGAAGAAAGCTAGAGAAGATTTTCTTTCTTAGTTTAAATAATCAGTTAATCAGTGCATTTTATGACTGGCTTCTAAAGATTGGTAACAGAATGATTGTACAATGCTTGCAACCATATCTTTTCACGAAAGATACAACTACTTTAGCAGAGACTGCTGGTCCAGACCAATCTAAACTTGGTCTCCACGTGGAGGGAGTGGGAGTCCAGCAGAGTCACTGGGTGCCTTGTTAAAACGTAGCTTTATGGGTTTCTGATGTAGTGAGTCTTAGGATGGGGCCCAAGAATTTGAACTTTAACAGGCTTCCTGGTGCTGCTGCTCTGGTGAACCACTCATGTAAATTCTGTAAACTAGGTGAGAATTATTAGTATGCCAACTAAGGTAAATGATTTTATATTTAAATACATAAATTGAGAAACGCTGGCTTGTTTTTCTTGCTGTGGTTGTTGACTTTTTCACCTTGAGAACTGAGTATCCACATTAAATATTTGTATGTTAAATAACAGCTATTCTCAATTTCGTTTTGTCTTGTGCATTTAAGGAAAAGGTGCATAATATAAGTTGAAACAGACCTGCTTCAAATGCATATCTATTATAGGCTATGCGACTCTAATAGGATGAGTTGACTTTTAGAAGTTTCTGATGATGACAATGGAATAAAAAAGTCAGAATCAATCCATGGTTCTCTATTGTTCTTTGAGACACATTCTGGATCAGCGACCCCATAGAGGGCATTGCTTTTAAAATGAGGAAGCTACCATCGACAAGATGGGTCACAATAGCTCCACGGGAGGCAGTATCATCGGCCATGTCAATGATCCATACAATAAAATTCTGTGGCTTATTGTGTTGGTGAACTAAAGTGAGTGGATCAGTCATATACCCAAAGCCTTTGAAATCATATGTGTTCTTTTTTTACTTTTAAATCGAGGAGGAACAGAAATGAATCATCAAAACAGCACATTAAAACTGTAAATTAAACTGCTCTGAAAAGAAATTTAGTCATGATTTAAATTACTAATGTATTTGCAAAACAGCATCTGGCCTGCTTTATTTATTTGAGAGGGGATAGGTATGAGCAAAGTATGTTACGGACATTCTTGGGCTTATGAGTTTAATGGCATGGAAAGCAACTGCCACATATTCTTACCTAATATCCCCTGGGGCCATTGTCAGAACACAGACACTGGGGAGCTAGGCCACTGGTCTAACCCCCCTGGTATTCTACAGCTATTCAGGGCATGTTTTATGAGTAGTACAGATATTGCCGCTAACCTTCATTTATAATTATATGGGTTTAAATAATTTAAAAAGTATATTCTACACATAATCCCTTGAAACACAGCAGTCTTGTGAGGTAGGCAGAGCCATCCCATGACCAAAGCAAATCTCACTTTCTAAATTAAAGGAAGCTCTAATCTAATTGCTATAAAACTGACACCACTTGTACTTTCCTTGCCTCAGCCCTGGAACCATCCATTTCTCTAAGGAGCCCTGGTTCTTTTTAATGGAGAATAATACTCAGAAGGAAAAATCTTGAGCAGGAAAATATATGTATACACCCACAATCAGCATTTATATTTTTGCATGTTTTTATATCTATAGTTATATATTGAAAACTATAAGTTCACACTGATACTGGTGACTCCAGTTCAACACTAAAGTGTCCATTTTAGTGTTTCCCTTTTCCATGTTTGTAACTCGCTTCTCCTACAGTGAGAAACATGTCTCCCATATCTTTGGTATTTTTACTGTTTGCTCAGAAGTCTATTTGTAAACAATGGCTGCCAATGGCTGTACCCCGGTGGATCACCACCTCAGGTCTCTGCCTCATGTGGACTCTGCCTTCCACTGGGCTCCTTCCCTGCCCTCTGCCCTCCTCTCCTGGCCTCTGGTCCAGCTGTCTCTGGGCTACTTGGTCTCTCTCCCCTTGGGGTTCTGATCCCAGCACTCCCACACTTTCCCCAGCCATCTTCTCACTCAGAGTTTTGGGCTGCATTTTCACGGAAGGAAGAAAGCAAAAAGGAAGGAAGACCTTGTTCTCAAATCAGGTTTTTTTGACTCCTTCTTGAAAGTATGTTACACTTTGCTACAGTGTCCCCGAAAAATACTGTTATGTGATAACCATTCCACTGAACAGTTCCATCAAGGAGTTCTGCTCGCATTTCTTGTCAGTAGGTTTAAAAACCAGCATGGATGGAGAAATTATGCTGATATCTATGAATGAATAAAATAAGGATGCTATTCATTGCATTTCCCACAAGAAAGAGCAATTGTCTGGGAATTCACTGCAGTTAATAATCCACTTAGCCCCAGACTGGCAGGGGCCCAGGTCATTTGTAAATGTGTTTCTGTGGCATGCACTACAATCCCACAGATGTCTATTTAAACTAAAATTACAAGGAAATCCTAATGTCTTGACTACTATTCCATGTGTCCCTGAATAGCCATCATACTACTTAATGAGCTTATTGATCAAATGAGAGTATTTATAGCACTAAAAGAAAGAATATTTATATAGTAATATAACGACACATATATTCAAGAATCAGAAATCTTGCCCATAATAATGTTTTGTAAATATGTATGTTGGGCCTAAATTTGTTTTTAAAAATTCATCTCTTCGTGGCTTGTAGTGTTCTCTTCATCGTGTTCATCTCTTTCTCCAAGGATCATTTTTTAAATAGTTTTATAATAAGGTAACTTAAGGGCTACGCTACACAGTATTGGCAAAAGGTTTTATTTTATTTTATTTTTCCTCAGATAAAATTAGTCACAAAGTTTAGCTAGGTCAGATATTTGTATGGAGATTTTCATTTGTATTTTGTTTCTTAATAGAAAAAAAAGTGACTACATCCCTTCCAGAATATTCCATGTAAAGTCCCAGGAGAGTCAGCGAGTAGTTCAACTGAATGGTCTACACTCATGTCCTGCACTTCCTTGTCTCTCATGTGTCCTGTGTGATAAGCCTCACTCCACATGTTCCCTAAGGCTGCTCTCACTAACTTTGCAGACTAACATCCTAACCCCACTGGACTCGACTCCTTTTCACCTTGTGGGAACCCTCTTAGGTATAGGAACCTTCTCCTTTGCGTTGCTCTTGATTGCACCCTCCTGTGGTTGCTGACCTCCGGCCCCACTGCCGTGTTTTCCTACATGGCAATGAATGTTGTAGTTCCACAGGCTCTATTCTTGTCCCCAACCCTTCTCACTTGCCATGTTTCTCACGAGAACTCTTATCTACTTCCATGGCAGTTCATACTGTGTATCTGCTGTACTGTGGCTTCCACAAATATATCCAAAGCCTTATTGGGCATACTTAATATGATATGAGACCTGAACCATGTCTAATTATCTTTTGTATCTTCAGCAGAAATGAGTGCACACATAGTAAGCGTTTATTAACCACATCCTACATGAACACTCAAAGTCCTCTTTTCCAAGAACCTAGTCACCCTCTAGTATTACTTACCTTACTAGGTCAGTAGGACAGGTGCAGAAGCATAATGGTTGTTATGACATAATGACTGACTTCCTGTTCCACTGCTGTCCACATCCAATCCGTAAACAGTTCCATCATGGCCCTCAGTCCTCATTGCCCCTCTTACAGCCCCTTATCCTCTCTAACCCTACCCATTGCAAGAATCTGTTATCTGTTCTCTCTCTCCCTCTAGTCCTGACTCATTCCTGCCACAGTTTGTGTTCTAAAAAGAAAATCTGGTCATCCTATTGCTTTATTTAAAATCTTTTAACGACTTCCCTGTACCAAAGGGACAAAGTCTAAACTTCTTATCCTTATAAAAACAAGACCACTTGTAATTTGACACCTCTACCTCTCTGGTCTCTTCTCTCTGTGCTCTCTCTCCCTTTCTTTGCCGCCCCACCCAGCCAGTTGCTCTTCTGCAGTTAGGATACACGGTCCCGTACCTCTGCTTATGCGTTTTCCTCTGCCGAGAATGCTCTTTCTCTCTTTTTTTAGAGAGAAATGCCTCTTCATCTTTCAAGCCTTATTTGGGATATTTCCTCCTGATGAACCCTTTCCCGTCCTCTCTGTCTCCTCCCTCAGTAAGGTGGAGTGAATGCCTCCTTCTTGGGTGCCTCCTATATAGTTCTACAGTAGTCTATCATAGCACATAAATACTTTCTTCACTTATTTTTCATAGTTCTGTACTCCTATAACAGACAATGCCTTCATTGAGGTTAAATATAATCTTTTTTTTTTTTAAGATTTTTTTGATGTGGACCATTTTTAAGGTCTTTATTGAATTTGTTACAATATTGCTTCTGTTTTATGTTTTGGTTTTTTGGCCTCGAGGCATGTGGGATCTTAGCTCCCCAACCAGGGATCAAACTCTCACCCCCAGCATTGGAAGGCAAAGTCTTAACCACTGGACCACCAGTGGAAGTCCCTATAATCTTTTGTTTGATGTTTTTAATTTCAGTTCTAACCCAGTATCATGCCCTGGGTGCAACATAGTGCTCAATGAATATATGTTGAAGGAAAGAAAAAAAATGAAGAAGCAGAAGATAAAAGGAAAGAAAGAGAGAGAGAAAGAAAAGAAAGAAGAAGGAAGAAAGAAAGAGAGAGAAAGAAAAAGAAAGAAAGAAAGGAAAGAGAAAGAAAAGAAAGAAAGAAAGAAAAGAAGGAAGGGAGGGGGCCATCTGACTCTATAGCTCACATTTAACATTATTTGTCATTTAAGTGATCCAGTACAGAGAAGATGTGTGATATTTCATGTAGGCTAATTTGTGTATTTTGGTTCAGTATTAACCCCAAGACAAGCTACTTTCATGAATGAGATATAGATTTCTGAAGACCTGATACTCTTCCAACAGCACCTGAATTGTCCGTCCATGGTGATGATGCCAGGGCATGGTATTCTGTGTATTGGATGTATAGATCTCAGCATTTAAGGAAGTAGACCCTGTAGTCAAGCCACCCAAATCTTAGCCATAGCTCCATTCTTTACCAGCTTAGTAAACGTAGTTCAGATGATAAATTTCCTCATTTGTTACATGAGGATAAAATGCATATCTACCCTCAAAGGTAATTTCAAAGTTAGTTAAATAAACCATGCAAAGCACTTAGCTGTAATATCAATGGAAATTTGATAAATATCGGCAATTTTTAAAATAAAGGAATTGAATTAAAATGATCAAATAATCACTTTCCATATACTTTTTTAAAAGTAGAAAACTACCTTTATTTAGGTAGTTGATTACTATGCAGTAAAAACTAGGAATTTGCTGTTTATTGAAGAATATAAAAATATTAATGTCTAAATCTTTTCTGTTCATAAAAAGATATTATGGTTTCTGTTTTATTGTTTAACTTTGATTCCAAAAGATTAAGTTAAAAACATATTTTAAAAACAAACATTTTAATAAAATTATAAGAAAAATAATACTTTGAATTTAAATTAGTTCAACATCTACAAAGAAGTTAATCCTCTTCAAAGTAAGAGATCTTTACTAGGAAATAGTCCACAAGTTTATCAATAAAATTCAGCTTTGAAACTGATAATAATTCCCATTTCTTTAGTAGAAAGGAAAGCTGTTATCTGTGATTTGAACTTGAGAAGACTAACTTCATTAGTAATGAAATTAGTGTTGCCTTCCCAACAAGAATTCCAGGATTTTCAGAATTTCTACTTTTTGATTATTCCTCCATACCTAATTACACTTTAGGAAAAATTTTAAAAGTGATGACACGCTGAGGAGTAAACTCATGGGTACCTAGAAACCTTGATTCCTGTTGATCACATTGCTTTGCCATTAATGCAATGTAATATTATCCATGGTTTGTCTTCTCCCCTAATATTATGGCTAAAGAATAAAATTCTTTACCAATAGCAACCCTCAATTTTATTGACCACTAATTAGCTTGTAAATGCTGATTTGCACTGTAAAACATGATGCAACTGCCAGAAGTTTTTTCCCCTTAATATACAAATAGAAATGACCAATAGCCTTCCTTATCATATTGCACAAAAGACAGCAGCTTCAGAAGCACATCTTTATTGCTAATGGACCACATACCCTGCAAGTGCTAAAGAAATGCTCAGCTTAGTGGGAAGATGCCCAGAGCCCTCCCCTCCCCGCCTCTCCCTTTCCTGCCAGGGTCATTCAGCCACTGCCTGAGGTTCCTAAGGTTTTGCAGAGTGTCCCAGTTTGTCCTTGAAGAGCTATTATTTTGTGACACATTTCCCAATTTAGCTTAGGAAGAACAATAGTCTAGAGATGTGAATGAGGACATGTGGGGAAAATGGCCTCTTGTTACTTCTCACTGGACAGTACTTGGAAATTTGCATGTGTATTACTGTGTTACAGACTCTGAGAAGTTCTGCACTAAAAAGTCAGGTTTAACTTCTTTAATTAGTCATTATAATGTGTATTATTATGCATTACTTTGCAAAGCAGTGGCTCCAGAACATTGGGGGACCTGCATTTTGACTTGAGCCCAATCAGGGGCCTCTAGAAACCTCTTGCTGAAGAGAAGGCATGCTTTCAATGCAGTAACATATATAACCCAAAACAATAATTCAAAGAGGAGGCCAATGGGCTATCTCTCTGAGAAATGGGCACTTTTAAGACAAGACATTTTAGAGTTAGTTTTTCTGCTTATATTAATCATTCTGAATGAATTAAAGAGAGCACAGAAAGTGTACCAACATGTTATAAATAGTATTTTCATAACTCTAAAAGACATTGTCACAGATATGTTTTATCAATTTATTCAAAAAAAGGAAGGAAAATAAAGGCTTTTATGGAATATAAACGGGTAAGAACATGAACATGTATATGCATGCAAACAAGAAAAAACAATCAGATAAACACCAGTGCCACTACTTGAAAAGACAAAAAAAAAAAAAGTTAAATATTTAGGTGGACTTGTCTTGAAAACTTATTTCATTTCAGTTCTCCATCTCAGATGACTTATCATAAACCGAAAGTAAAAGGGTAGTATTGTCTTTCTAATTCTAATTCCATTTTAAAATGAAACCAATCAAAGTATTTGCCAACAATTGGTATAAATCTTTTTCCATTCAGTGTTTCCATTGGCCATTTATAAGGGCAAAACATATAGAAATAGGCCTAAGGAAGCAGGTATCAGATAAACACAGGAAGTAATTATTCAGCAGGAAATGTCGAGGGAAATGGATTGTTTTTGTTTTGTTTTGTCTGTCTTCCCTGGTGTTTCTTAAGGCTTGAGGCATCAGCTGTAATGAAGGAAATAGATTTGTAATTGCAGGCCGGCTGCTGTTTACTTTACATAGTGTTAGCACTAAATGTCGCTTACCACATGTTTATCTTTAAAAACAGAGATAAATATTATTTTGAATTGAGTACCATTTGCAAAAAATGTGCTTTCAAAATCTATAGATTCTACTGGGTTTTTTGTTTTTTTTTGTTTTTTTTTTTGAAATTAACATAAGGAAGAAAAATTCCATCTGAAAAGAAGGTAAGAGTTTTAAGCCCTGGGTTGTATAGCTGGGGTTTTAATAACAGTCACAGAAGAAAAGAAAAGGTACCTAAATATAGTAATATTTTTCATATAAGATATCTGTCACCTGAGCAAGATAAACTTAGGTGGTTAAATGGTTAAAATGGTTCATTAAAGACATTGTTTTGACAGTAGAAGAAAACTAAATTTGTCATGATATTTTAATATTACCTAATCTTTTTATTTTTCTGTTCAATGTTTGAGAAGAATTTCTGTGTTTATGATCTCAAAATAAACCCTGATGCTCATATAAACAATCCCCAGGACATTGTGTGATCCATGCTCACTCATCTTCAGAAGGGAGTAAGAATTTTAGAAAATAGGGCGTTTTTTCCCACAGAGGATCATTTTATCTGAGGAACTGACTAGATTTTCACATACCTAATCTGGTGCTCAGACACAGTAAGATATAAGTGGCCTCCTTAATGTGAGGTTGGATGGTAAACAGCCAGAGAGACCTCTCTACCAGAGACAAGGGTGCACACCCCTGACCCCTGCCCTTCAGTCAGGTGCACTGCAGCAAAGGGCAAAGAGCCTGGCTTGGAGTCAGTAGCCGTAAATGTCTTGTTTTAAAAGGAGCTCAGCACCTTCCAGCTCTCATCAAGCAAGCCTGGGTTTTCTTGCCTGCAAAATGAGGACAATAGTACATATCTCAAAGAGATGTAGTAAAAATTAAATGAAATAATGGATAAAGTACTTAGGATAATGGCTGACACATGGCTGGTGTATCTTAACTCATACTGGCTGCAACGTTAGGAAATTTGGCAAATAATGTCCATGTTCTTGTCTAATAATAATTATGTTTCCCAAACCTTGAGAATTATAGTGTGAAACAATTGTCTCATAATTTATTTCCTATATCACGTTTACATATTTCCAAATTGTGCCAGCAGAATTTGTAAGCTGTCAGGCAATGACTAGCAATTCTCTCCTCAAATTTAGTCCCATATAAGAAATTGGACCAGACTGATCAACTCTTGTGTTAAAGAGAGTAAAATTGTATCTGGTCACATACATTCCACCCATTCGATTAGGGTTTTGTGGCTCCAGAAATCTCCAGTTAGAATGAAGTTGTTCCCATGTAGTTAGCATTAATCAGTTATGAAACACTGGCTTATTACATGTTTTTCAGATTTCTTTTCATCATTACATATAATTCAAATTACAGTGAGGCTCAGAACAATGAAGTTTGATTAAGGCAGGAAAATTCCAAAAGAAACAGTATTAGTAAGATAATGTAGGTCAAATGGAGGACACTGGGCAACCAAAGGGGCAAGACCCATAGGAGTGAAAGGTCCAAAAAGGAGGGAACTGGGGGCCAAAGAGAAGCCATCTTGTTCCATGAACCTAGAACAAGCTCTGAATTAAATATAATAGGACAGGACAGTTGAGTTTTGAGTGTGTGTGTGTGTGTGTGTGTGTGTGTGTAAGAGAGAGAGACAAGGAGAGAGAGAAAGAAAAGGAGGGAGGACAAGAGAAGAGTTTTTCTACTTACCTCACTTTGTAGGATGTGCTATCTTGCTATTAATATTAAACTGGGTAGAGATAACGGAAGATTGCATAGAATTATCCTTAAAAATTTCTTGTATTTGCTTTGTCTCACTTGTCTCTCCTGAGATTACATTATTAATCACTAGGAGCAAAAAAAAATGTCATCCCAAATGGATAGATATGGAGACTTGTATACATCTGAAGGTGACTTTACACTCTGAAAGCTAGAAATGATTCAGGATTGTATGCCATTATCTGGAGGGGTGCTTTTAAGTTTCAAATGAGGAATGGGTCTTGAACAACTTGTATCTTTCAATGAGAGCAGTTATAGTTTTTTGTTTTTAAATACAGTATTAGGCCAATACATTTTCTATTATACAGAATCATGTTTTGTTCCCTGAATTATTCTAGAAGACAAACCAGCTTGCACCTTGAGAGTGATACGGTGAAATATTTATGTTGTCACTGGATTTGATTATTAAAGTGCTTTTTGCTCATCCTGCAGGCAGACTGTGTGTGAATAATTCTGTGTTGGGGCAGACCTGTGGCTTGCTCTAGCAAGGTCTCAGCTGCGCTCTGTAGCAGCATGATGCTGAGGCTGGTTTCCGGGCTAAGCTTTGAATAGATTTTGTTCTATGGAGCATTTATTAGGCAGATGAGTTTTTTGGTGATCTCCCACTGCTCATTCTTTTACCTCTAGCTGTCTTTTAAAGATCTTACAAATCTTTTGTCTCTGGGCTCTTCATGCTTGTTTGTGACTTTCAGAAAGTTTTCCTGCAGACAATGTGTTTTCTCTGAAAATCGATAATAGTAGGTTATTAGATAATGGCACTACTGCAAAAGCTCTTGTTAACAAATAGCCAACAGGAAGCTAATTACTTGTTAAAAATACCCTTTCTCTCATCCATTTCTACTCAAGGCTTATCTAGCTTTGTATTTCAGACGTCTTTCTGAATCAAAATTAAATTTCTTCCTCATACTTTAATGAAAAAGCAGCAGCTTAACGTTAAAGATTCTTTAAAGTCATCTTTCCCATTTCTCTCCCTGCTTATATGTTTGAGGAACCTCAATGCTAGTTTTCATTTATTTCTTTGACTTCTTCCTTTGACTCTTTGTGTCACCTCCCACTTTTTTGCTGACCTTTACTTTGAAGATTCATCTTAGCTTCCTCTGGTTTTTATGTCCTCTTTCTTGGCTTTTTATTCCTACATTTTTTTCTTTCCACACATATTTTTAAAACATCACTTACAGCAAGTGTTCTTTAACTTATGTTCTCTAAATTGATGAATCCTAACTATAAATTTTATTCTCTATTTTATCGTTTCTGGTTTTTAGTTGCCTATCTTAGGTCATTCATTTCGATCTATATTTTATCTATGCATTTATTTTGCATTTTCACATACTTGGTTGAAGTTTTATACTAGCATTGCAGTTATCTGAAAAATTTCAATATGATTTGGTGAACTAAAGATATGCAGTTTGTTACTTTCAAATACAACTGGTAATACAAACAACTTTATAAGGGGGTTCTCTGGAAAGTGGTATCATTTTTCACTGGAAGTCCTTAAGGACATTAATGAATAGAATAAGAGCATGTGCATTGTGTACATTTATACATACAATTGATAATTGACTATATGTAGGTCACATATCTGTGTCTTAATTGACTTATTTTTGTAAATAGTAATTCACTCCTAAATGTACTTTTAAACTTTCATATAAATTACTTTTTCATTGTTAGAATTCACAGTAATGTGGTTTTTGTTTTCTTGAATGTGTGTAAACAGTGTAATGATCTTCTGTTAATACAGTTCTCATTTTCTGTACCATTTTCAGCATTGCTGCAGAGACTGCTAGGCAATAACTCGACTTGCTTCCACTTTTCTGGGGCCACAGGATAGACTGCATTTCCAAGGTAAGTGGGGTCATGCATCTGAGTTCTAGGAGATGAAATGTGAGCATAAGGGATGTAAGTCCTGTCCTAGCCTGGCCTGCTCAGCTAAGAGTGAGGCTCCCTGTCCAGGTGTCTAGGATGGAGACACCCCAGATCACATTTGCAAGTCAGGGTTTTGCAAATGGAGCTACAATGTAGAGGGGATTTTTGTTCTTTCTCCTGAGTGGAGAGCTGCCCAAATAGGAACTTTCATCTACAGCAGCTGGAATTACTTTAAACCAAACAACATCCACAAAATAGGGCTGCTGGGATAAAATTACAGGATGCCTTGTTAAATATGAATTTCAGGTAAGCAGTGAGTAAAGTTTTTTAGTATAAGAATGTCCGATACAATATTTGGAACATATTTATACTAAAAAAGTTTTAGTTTATCTGAAATCCAAAGTATTCTGAGTGTCCTCAGATTCATTTGCTAAATCTGATGACTCAGCTCCAAACAGATACTATGCAATAGGAGGAATATTGGAACTCAGAGAGCAGAGATTATGTTTTCCTTCTTTTGCCCTGCTTGATTTTCTAGTTTTAGGTACTTGGAAAATACTCAACATACTCTTCTGTTTCAATGCAACAGTTTAGTGTAGGAGGAAAATGCCACTATGGTGAAATTTCATAACTATTGTTTTCTAAACCTCACTCGTTATCAACACATTTCCAATATTATTTGTTAAAACAGAAGTTCCTAAAGTATGTATTTGAAAAGTTTGACTAATATTAAAAATATAATAATTACTTTTTCTACTTTCTCATTTTTGGCTGCTAAGAATATTTTGATGATTTTGGGGTTTTTTTCAAATATGTATCTTGCTACATTATATGAAGAATTTCTTACATTTATCACACAGTTGCATCTCTCACTTTGCTGTTAATTTACCAGCACACTGTTTTATTTTTGGTAATAGTATCCCATTGGTTAGCCCAGAGTCAAACTCTGCTTGTCTTCCAGGACAGCCTGGAATACTGTTGATCCTTCGTGTCAGTGTTTATTCTATCATGCAAACTCTCAGAGTCTTGTGAGTGGTTCACGCTTATGGCTCGTCCACGCTGATATGCCAGGTGAAAAACCTTAACCGACTAGCATCTCAGACAGCCAAAAGGCACAATATTGCCACAAAGCTCGATACTAGTTACTAACAAAGCGTGATGTTTATGCCGTCTTTACCATGGGCCTATGTGATAAGCACATTACATATATTATTACATATAATATATATATAATTTATAGATACACTTATATATTTATAAGTAATCTATGTGTTTTCATATGTATATCATGTTTATCATTACATACCATATACAGAAAATTTATGTATATATGTATATTTAAATAAATGGTCCCCCAAGAAGGATCAGGAGGTTCATACCATTATTACCGCCAGTTTAGAGATGAAAAACTGAGGCTTTTAGAAGTTGAGTAACTAGTTGAGGTCACCATCAGCACCACTGACATAATTGTGTGTTGAATAAATAATCAGATTCTAAGCAGTAACAGTGATAAAGAAGAGGTGGCAAATTTTATTTTGCATAAATTGGAGAGGGGGCAGCCTGGATCCTTGGGTGGCGAAGGACCTTCTCAGATCCAAGGTGACATGGTGCTGCTCTGCTTTAAGCACAGGTCATTGAAGAGTGTGCGGTGGGCTGGACAGAGCCCTGGGCTGAGAGTCAGAGGACTTGTTTGACTTAAAACTTTTCCATTTGGTGGCTGTGTGGCTGAAGGCGTATCTCAGTGTCTCTGAGCCTCGGTTTCCTTTTTTTCAGGAAGCAAGAGAATGTGCAATTACACAACTCTTTTTTCACTCTGAAAAGATTTTTATCTATCTTGTTCAGATTGGTTTGAGGAACTGTCCAGAAATATGCAGCCCTCCTAAGAGAGCGCTTTCCAATGGGGCATTTCATGCCTTCTCCACCCACCAACGGTGGATAATATTGTTGCAAAACATAGTTATAGCTAATATAATGATGAAACAGTATTTTATACATAAAAAGTTTTAAATCTTGAGCCACTGAGAAAAGTTACAAATATTTGTGATACACATTGCACATATTTTCATTAATTTTTTTTAAAATTGGCATTTTAAAAGGAAGGTTCTAGTTGATTATGAAACCTACTTAAGGGTCACGTCACCTGAGGTGATGCCAGGTGGTGTGGCGTCAAAAATAGTCTTTAATTACTTATATCGTACTTTTTTATAAATAAATAAATTTATTTTCTGCTGCATTGGGTCTTTGTTGCTGCATGCAGGCTTTCTCCAGTTGCAGCGAGTGGGGGCTACTCTTCCTTGTGGTACACAGGCATCTCATTGCTGTGGCTTCTCTTGTTGCAGGGCACTGGCCCTAGGCGTGTGGCTTCAGTAGTTGTGGCTCGTGGGCTCTAGAGCACAGGCTCAGTAGTTGTGGTGCATGGGCTTAGTTGCTCTGTGGCATATGGGATCTTCCCGGACGAGGGATCGAACCCGTGTCCCCTTCCTTGGCAGGCGGATTCTTAACCACTGCTCCACCAGGGAAGTCCTTATATCTTGACTTTTGATGTGTCCATTTTGGGCTATAGTTTTTCATCTAAAAAAGTTATAACTCAAAGGAATTGCTATTTTTCAATATTTCCCTGCTTCAAAATGTTCTCCATTTGTTACCCGTATCTTCATATACTATAGTATTGAATGATTACCCATTGGTTAACTCATTTGTTGATTTGAGGGGAAATTAAATGTATATATTTCTGTTTTGGAGACATTATAGATATTGTCTTTAGTTAATGATTACTCACATGGCTCTAAATATGTTGGGCAGAGACTTATGACCAGGCAAAGTGTAAAGTTGTTGAAAAGGCTACAGGATCCGGCCCCATGCTTGGCTTACAAGGATGGCTCCCAGACCCTGTACTTGATTTATTTTAACATTCAACAATACCTTAATAATAGTAAAATAGTAAAGTTCAATTCATACTGCTTGTCAAGGAAAAATCCTATAATTTTATTAGCCATATGAATTACATATTTAATACAAAGAACACAGCTATCGTAGACAAAACCATATGTTTGAGAATGATGTTCTGGGTGACTGTCTTTTCTGATACTCCACCAGAGTCATTCTTTAAAGACAAATATCTTGCTAGTGATAAAACTATGTTGTGAACTCATTGTTTTTAACTAGTATCTCTTGCTTTCTCAAAAATCTTGGCTCTACATGACTTCCTTGTATGAAGTAAATCTCAGCTTCCTATTAGCTGTGCTAGACAATCCTAAACGGTATAATGGTTTTTCATCCCATCACAGTTCCTGACTTGTATAGTCCTGCATTTGATAAATTTATTTTGCATAGCCCTCCTGTTGAAGCCACATTGACAGAATTCACTGAATTCCAGAATTTCTTGATGACTACATTTGTCACCAGACCCTAAAGTCTCACACTTTGCAAGTTCATGTGTTAGGTCTCAGGAGACTCCAGAGTTAAATAATTCAGTGCTGGGACCCGCTTTATGGCCATATCATCAAGTCTTGTCATGAGTTTGTATCAATGGAAGCATTTTCCTCAGTGTTGAACTCTCACCCTATCCCATGTGTTCCCCTAACACATTCACTTCACTCAAGTCAGGAAACGTTCTGCAATCATAAGAAAAGATTTGCTGTCAGTTGACTGAGACGGACTGTAAATAACCGGCCCATAATTTCAAGTGAGAAAGATGAAATTAGAGCCATTTTCCATTTTCTCTTCTCCCTCGAGGCCAGTTTTATGCAATATCATGAAGTAAATTTTCAGCAGCTCCCAGAATTCCACTTCTGACCCTTGCTCGGTGGTCATAAACACAGCAACTCCTTAAGGTTTATTTTATAACTCTTCAAGCAAGTCTGTGATTTGGAACAGAACGCCCAAAGTAACACACATTGTCTATGCGTTCAAGGAGTACTGCGGCTTGACTCTAGAGATAAAGATTGAGTAATTGATGTTGTCTTGTTCTTTGCTACTTTAGAGCCTGTGGTGGCGTAATTGATGCTGCCCTCATTGCTGGTTACTGTGGTTAGGTTCTTGGTGCCCATTTTATCCCACTGAAATGAGGTTATGGTACATAATTACTGGTCTGTAGGGAATGATTTAGTCCTTGCCAGCCAACATTTTTTCATAGCTAGGGATATTCATTTGATGATGCTAAAATTAGGAAATTAAGAAAAATTATGATTGATAAAATAAATATTATAATTTCTATCACAATGTTGGCTTGGTGCAATGCCGTTTTGTACTATTAAAATTGTAATTAAACTCCATCTTCATGGACAACTTGATTGTTCTAATACATCAGTAAAAGCAACTCTCATTCCTGGCATAGAGGAAATGAATAGCTGTGTTGAGGTTCAGAGAGTTTAAATTTCTGGTATTTCAAATAATGAGCCATTTTCCTATTAAGGAAGGAAATCAGTTAAGTGCAACATCTCCACCCTAAGGGGAGGTTACTGTCTAGAAGATCTTTTCTTCAATGATTAGAAGACCTACTTCTTCTGATAATGTGCTTTTACTCCTGTTAAATCATATAGTTGTTTAGTTTAATTATCAAATAAGTTTAAGGAGCTACTAAACCCAAGCCAACTTATAGGCATGGTAAAGATGGAGACTATGGAAAATGTAGTCTCCAGGGCCTTCAAAGAACTTGCCAGTTAGTTGGGGCAACAGATCATAATATATGGAAAAGTTGAATAGTGCACAAGTTAATTATAACATGACTCAACAGTAGGAGGAATATTACAAGACATTTGATAATTAATTGACAAACGCAAGATGTCAGTTATTGCTTTGACTCCACTTTGGCTTAGATTAACAAGTAGGAGTAAAACACACTGAATGTATCATTGTATCTGTCTACTTGTTTCTGATGTATAGAACGCAGCTACAGAAGACAAAACCACATGTTAAAGGCTGATGCTTATGGGTGTGTCTTTTCCTGTTCTCCATAATTGATGCTGTTTTTAGGATAACAGCGCTAGGATCCCAGGTCTGCCAAGCCTCCCAACCTAGCTCTACAGTCCCATAACAAGAAGTTCCAACTGCTTACATGAAAAAAATTCTCATTAGAATCCAAGTCCAAATTTAGAGTACTAATGTCATGATTATTTTAATACATGACTCTCTGCAAGCTATTGGATCTCAGATATGAACAGAAGAAATGCTTATTAAAACCTTTGTCATTTGAGCTTTAGTTTCCAGAATTGAAGTGCAGATATTCTAATAAAGGATCAAGGTATAACTCAACAAAACACTCCGTGTTTATGTTTCCTTTTTAAGTGACGTTATCGAACACCACTTGAGAATTAGGAAGTGGTATTCACTTCAAGAAGCTTTGAACAATTTAAAGCACAAAATATCTAGTGTCATGTCTATGTGACACTAAAACATAGGCTGAAATTTTTAAACAGTAATTTGGACATTCTTTCTTCATATGCCAAACAACTGGGGAATTTCCAAATATGATAATAATGTTTGTTTTTAATATTACATAAATACTAATGAAAAATCTCTCATGGTAATGTTTCTGGTATGAAAAATAAACTTCAGTGCCTCTGATAATGAACCCACTTTTCTAATTAAGAACAACCACCTTCTACAAAAACAGAAAGTTAGATTAACACACAGCATCTTTAGAAAGCCAGCAATTAAAATAAAGAGAGCTGGAACAGGTAACATTGTCAGCAGTCACCTTAACAAAAATTAGAATTTCTTAACACAGACCCCTGGAAAAGCCTCTTGTCTCTGTAGAGATAGAAGTTTGTGGTTTTTAGTTTCATGGGTGAGGGTGGAATGACGAGAAGGAATGATTCACAGCCCTCTGAAAAGAAATGTGCTTATGTTCTCTGTGTAATTCTCCCAGGGTTTCTCTCCCACCTTTATGGTTTCTACAAAGGCAGCTGCTTATAGCCAGACAAGGCAGTAGTGACCAGGATCTGTCAGGGTATTCACAGGAGATGTGCAGTCTGGCCTGGTTAACCTGATCTTCTCAAAAGAGTTTATGCACCATCCTTAACCAAAGCAAAAGATTGCCATGGATGCAGCTGGTGCAGAGCTCAAGGTGGACCCCTCCAGGGCCTAGTGTATTTGCTCTTGGGAAGGTGTGCGTTTTATTGTGTGCAATGGAACAGAGTATTCTTCTCACAACACAATGCTACTCCTTCAGTTCTTTCTTCATCTCCTCTTTGACTTTTCTTTATTTATTTCCTCCTCCTCTTTCTTTCTTTTCTTTTCTTTTCCTGAAACTTACTCTTGGTAGTGGCCAGAGGAAAGAGAAGGGCAAAAAATAATCCTTCTGATTCCGTTTTTGCTTCTGAAAAAGACATCCTTTCCTTGCACTTTGATTTTATGATGTTGTGTCTATGTTTAATTTCTTGGAAATTGGCTGGTATAATATAATATTTCTTTGGAAAAAAATCACTCCTGACATGTGGACTCAAGGGACAAGGAAATGGAAAAAGAGGGGGGCTGGGAGAAGGGATAAAAAACAGTTTCTTGCCCTAGGCATCTTTCATTTTCTGTTCATGGAGTAACTAAGAAAAATAAACACTTGCATGTTTCACTTGGCCTCACAGGTGGTCTCCCAGAATACAAAAGTGCCATTGCTAGTATGTTTTCTGTTGCTTATTTGGTAAAATGTTACATGTGTGCTTCAGATGGCAGAGGATGAGGGTACCACCGGTGTCTTTGCATACTTCCTTTTCTTGATGTTGATTGCATGTTGTTACACTAACATACCCGGAGTCCCAGCCTGACTCCCCACACTAGTCTCCACTGCCCTGTGTGTACCCATGAGGAAATCTTCTAGCCACAGGAGAGCATACCCAAAGACAATACCTCTGCAGCTGCCAGTGAGCCTGAAGTTGACCCTGGCCCTGGCTACTGGCTCTGGCCTCCACCTACCAGAACTGAATCATGGAGAAATAGAAAATCTGAAGAGACCAATAATGTGTATGGAAATTGAATCAGTAATCAGAAAACTTCCAAACAAAGAAAAGCCCAGGGCCAGATGGCTTCATGGTAAATTCTATGAAACATTTAAAGAAGAATTAACACCAGTCCTCAAACTAAAAAGCTCTGCACAGTAAATAAACAGTTAACCACTATAACAACAAAAGCAACATACAGAATGAGAGAAAATATTTGCAAACCAAATATCTGATGAGGGGTTAATATACAAAACATAAAAGGAACTCATATAATTTAAATTAAAGTAAAAAAAAATCTAATTAAAAATGGACAGAGGAACTGAATGGACATTTTTCCAAAGAAGACATACAAATGGTCAACAGGTATATGAAATAGTGCTTGACATCACTAATCATTAGGGAAATACAAATTGAAACCACAATGAAATATCACCTCATGCCTGTTGGCATGACTATTATCAAAAGATAAGAGATAAAAGTTCTGGCAAGGATGTGGAGAAAAGGGAACCCTGATGGGAATGTAAGTTGGTGCAGCCATTATAGAAAGCAGTATGGAGGGTCCTCAAAATATTAAAAATAGAACTATCATACAATCCAGCAATTCCACTCCAAGATGTATACCCAAAGGAAATGAAATCACTCTCTTGAAGAGCTATCTCTACTCCCATGTTTACTGCAGCATTATTCACAATAGCCAAGACATGGAAACAACCTAAGTGTTCATCACTAGAAGAAAGGATAAAGTGTGCTACGATGGAATATTATTCAGCCACGAAAAAGGAAATCCTGCCATCGCAACAACATGGATGGACCTTATGGACATTAAGCTGAGTGAAATAAGTGATACAGAAAAAGACAAATCTATATGATCTCACTTATATGTGAATTTTATAGACATCAAACTCATAGAAACGAAGAGTAGAATGGTAGTTGCCAGCAGCTGAGGGGTGGGGAAAATGGGGAGATGTTGTTCAAAGAGTACAAAATTTCAGTTATAAGACTAAGTTCTAGGAATCTAAGGTACAGCATGGTGACTATAGTTAGCAATACTGTAGTGCATACCTGAAAGTTGCTATAAGGGTATATAGCTTTAATGTTCTCACCATAACAACAATTACAACACAATTGTAATTATGTGAGGTGAAGGATGTGTTAAGTAACTTTATTATGGTAAACGTTTTGCAATATATACTTGTATCAACTCATCATATTTTGCACCTTAAAATTACACAAAGTTATATGTCAATTATATATCAAAAAAGCTGGAAAAAGTGTTGCCTTTGAGCACTTAAGAATGCAGGTTTTGGTTTCTGAAATAGTTACTAATCCTTTTAGAAATAGAATTTTAGTTTGAAAAACCTGTGGAAGGGAAATTAGCAATATAAAATATATAAAAGGATAAAGAAATAGGTATAAATCATCCAGAAGAAAGAAGATGAGAAATGTAGACTAGGTGAAATAAATGCAAGGACAAAATAAAAATGTTTACTTATACCATAGTTAAAATAATTGAATATTCCAGTTAGAAGACAGACATTTCTTAAACCAAGTGTGTGCTGTTCAGAAGTGTATAAAATGTGCAGACACAGAAGATGTAAAACAATGGAAAGGGTATGACATCTTTATTTTAATTTCAAAAATTAATTTTAAAGCAAAAGCCATTATTAGAAATTAAGGTAGTTTTTAATGATAAAATGTTTTTTTCATATAACAATGATAATAATTATAAAATGATAATGATAAAATGTTTTAAGTCACAGAGGAGAAATAACAATTTTAAATTTATGTGTATCTAATGACAGACACTCAAAATACGTATAAAGTACAACTTGACAAACTTTAAAGCAAAATATGTAAATCCACAACTATAATGAGAGATTTTAACAAGCTTTCTCAGAAATTAATCAAACAATAAAAAACCAGGAGACCGTGGAAGATTTAATCAACGTGATTAGCAAACTTGTTTTTGTAAACGTATCTAGAATGTTGCAGCTGATAACTGAAGCATGCATATTATTTTTATATATTTTTCCATCTTTATTGGAGTATAATTTTTTTTTATTGGAGTATAATTGCTTTACAATGTTGTGTTAGTTTCTGCTGTACAACAAAGTGAATCAGCTATATGTATACATATATCCCCATATCCCCTCCCTCTTGAGCCTCCCTCCCACCCTCCCTATCGCACCCCTCTAGGTCATCACAAAGCACCGAGCTGATCTCCCTGTGCTATGCAGCTGCTTCCCACTAGCCATCCATTTCACATTTGGTAGTGTATATATGTCAGTGCTACTCTCTCACTTTGTCCCAGCTTCCCCTTCCTCACCCCAGGTCCTCAAGTCCGTTCTCTACTTCTGCATCCTTATTCCTGCCCTGCCACTAGGTTCACCAGTACCATTTTTTTAGATTATTTATTTTTAAGCACAAATAGAACCTTTACAAAAATTAGTTTTGTACTGAGCCATTCAGTAAGTCCCAACAAATTTCCAATTCCTGTGCTGACAATGCTCTCTAACCAAAAGATAGTGATGCTGAAAATTAATAACTAAATTGTTGTTAGAAAATCCCCATATGTTTGAATACACAGCAGTGGAAATGAACAGACATTCCCATGTACAGCTGCATAGACAGATCCTCACACCTTGTAAGCTTAATGTTGATTAAAAGGAATAAGATATATAAGAAGTATTTCAGTGATTAAAAGTTAAGTTCAAACAAAACCATATTGTTTAGGGATACATTCAATAGGTAGTTAAACCAGAAAGAAAAAAGAGAAAGAATTTTAATAAGGTCTGGATTGTACTTACCTCTAGATGACTTGATAAAGAAGGTGTATGCTGGGGGCTCCTGGGGTGTCACTGTTCCATATGTTGCCCAAAGTGGGAATTACAAGAGTGTTCACTTTATAGTTATTTTTTAAACTCTACATATCTATTTATATATCTGTGTGTGTCCATTATATTTCATAATGCAAATAATATTAAAAATTAAGTGAAATTAATAACTTGCATTTTTGTATGAATTCTTTGGAAAAGTCAATATATTTGTCTTTGAGCCAAAGGATTTTTTTAGAAATATAGTTGTCTCCTATGCTGATTCTACTGAAGACTCTGAATATTAAAATTTTTGTATTGTCACCTGAGTCAGGAATAAGTTTGATGCTGTAGGAATCTTAAAATCTTAGTGGCTCCTACTAGTAAAATTTTGTTGTTGTCTTTCATGTCATACGAATGGGAGTTGGTGGCACTCCAGTATGGACAGTTACTCTGGGATCCAGGCTTCTCCATTTGGAGGCTCCACTAACCCAAGGGGCTTGGAATCCACTACTGAATTCTCTGTATTCAGCTTTCAAACTAGGGAGGAGAGAGAATAGAGAAGGTCATGTGGAAGTTTATAGGCGTCTCTGCATCAATTTGCTTCTCATTCCACAGCCAATATTGAGCCACACGGCCACGTCTCAGGCAAAGGAGGCTGGGAAATGCAGTGTCACTTGTGCCCAGGAGGAAGAGGAAACAACTTATGAACACTGGCCTCGTCTCTGCCACAATGGAACGCTCTCTGTCACACTTTTAATTTTGAGGGAAAATGTTTTCTCTCCTAGAATTCTATACAAAGCCATTCTACAAATTTGATAATAAGTAATTGATAGAAGCTTGTAAGGCCTCTAAAAGTTTACTCCTGGAGAGTATGTTTCATCAGAATGAGTAATCTGAAATATAACAATTTATGTAGTCCATAAATCCAATACATAGAGAATTTAAAAAGCAAAGGAAAAAACTGGATGATGGAGAAGAGAATTTAGGATGACTATGATGTATTAGATTTAGAGAAAAAAAACAATAAAAATTGGAGCTAGAGAATGGAAAGAGGATGCAGGAGATGTTTCTTTTGTTAAAATACATGCATACAACATGTACATTAACAGAACATAGTGTTAGGTTTAAAGTTAATTAAGCAAATTAATGAACAAAATTAGTAACTGGAAAAATGCATAAATATACAAGAAAGGAAATGTAATCAGAGTGCATTATGGCTTAGCTGTGAACAGTATTTTCATAGTCGTAATGATGACCACTGAACATGGATTTAACCAAATGTTGTCTATAGCAATCCTGGGAAGCTGAGGGCAGGTGATGGTGTGTAGGGGGTGGGGGCAGGGGCGGCGGGGGGGGGGGTCTGATTATAAGAATGCTGAATCCTCTCAAAATACATTAATTAAAACAGCCAGGTTATTACTTCTGTTTTTACCTTTCTTTTGTGACTATTATACAAAATGCTGATTTACAATTGATCACAGCCCGGAATGGAACTCAATTAATGCCTATTTGGAGCTACTTCACAACAACCACTTGTGGCATCTACTTAGACTCTTTCAAAAGAAGAAAATGCCAAGAGCATAAAAAGGCATTTACACAGTCATCATCAATCATTACAAAGAACTGTTGATTTTCCTATGTAGTTCCTTTGTAAAGTTTGATATTGAGTCCATCTGTTATTTTAGCACTTTGTCCCTCAGCCAAGCACTGATATATTTGTTCTTTTTAACAAGCTGTATGGGAACTTAGGATCACAGTTGATCCTAAACATTGCTTGCAGGAAAGAGACTCCAAAAAGGACAAGCAAAATAATGATTTGTTTGTTTTTAATGCCTTCAAATAGGAGTATATTCAAACTGTGTGAAACTCAGGCCAAATTCAGATTTGAAGTGGATCCTTCCTATAATCTCGGGGTGTGTTGATGTTTTGAGAGAGGGGTCAGAAAAATTACAGGAATAGACTCCAGTTTAACTATGAGTCAAGTTACATAACGACAGTCATTTGAGAATAATTCAATTGGATTGAATTGCCCTTCTTAGAAATCTTCACATTAAATGTGAAAGATAAAAGGCCCAAGGAATTTGTAACCTTATTCTATGATGTTTTATAAAAATATTTTAAAATATCAACCTAAACATAGAAATTTGCTTCTGAAACTCCATTCCAGTATTAAACAAAAGAATAATTTGTTGGGTCTCAATTTGAATCCCATTTAACGTATAGGGTAATTCTATTAAAGATGGAAGGCCTTTCTCACCTTCTCATATGGCCTATACTCTGTCTGTGGTGTGTGTTTCTCTCTAAATAAATATACACTTCTTACCTAAAAAAAAAAAGATGGGAAAAAACTGAAGTAGAATTCACAGTACATTTTGCTCAGAAAAATTAAATCATCAATCATGATTATTTAACAATTCATACTGTTGTTTTACTGATCTTAAAATGAACGAGCATACTGGTTTTATTCTGCTTTGGTCAGGGGGAACCTACATGATTCACCAAACAGGACTTTTGACAAATTTGATATAGTTATTGTGCCAGTAAGAATCTTTATAAAGGCTTGAATGACTTGTCTTTTGCAGTGTTTTCATCTAGTGATTAAGTAATAGAATTGCCCATGACATTAGTTTTATTTTTGAATGTAATGTTTGTATTCAGTAGCTCTTAATTGAATCACATTATTTTCCTCAATAATTCTCTTGAATTCTAATTCTTTTAAAATTAGATAAAAATAGCAAATGTGATTTGCTTTTAGAACTGTGTGCAATTTCCATATTAATATGAGACCCAATTGTTTGGAGTAACTTATAAGAAATAAATATCTATAGTCACTGATGTTTCAAGATGATAATTTTAATCTTTTATAAATAATGAGTATATAAAGATGTTATTTTCTGCTTTTGAACACACTCATATTCTCAGTGGGAATTCTAAATGATACTGATGTTTTGAAAGTTTAATTTACTCCCCAGCTATAGGATTTAGAAATGATGGCTGATATGTCATATTAACTAAGATCAATGGATATGAGTTATAGCTACTGAAATCAGACTTCTGAAGTAATTATCCCTCTTAAAAATTATATGCATTAAAATCCTGGGTAGAAAATAACTAGCATGCATGAAAGAGAGTTTGAGAATTTAAAACCATCTGAGAATATCCTGAGTTTCTGAAACTAAAATGGAAGCTTGAGTATTCTTAGGAAAAATAGTTAAAGGAAAGGACAGAAGAAAGAAGAAACAAAGAAAAAAGAAAACATGGGAAAAACAAAGACGCATGCATGGTTTATTTCATAAGTTAATTTAGGTAAGATTACTTTTTTGGAGGGTGATTGATTTGAAGGATTAGAACAGTGTTTGGTACATAGTATGTGCTTAAGAAATATTTGTTGAATGAATGAAAGTAACAGTACAGTGATGATTTATCTGAATTCAACAGAAAATCAGCTAAAAGAAAAATAGACTTCTCCAGATGCAGTAAGATCTATAGAATGTCCATCTATGAAGCAAGATATTATAGTTTGTCTTTTTACCTACAGCATAAACACTGATATGTTGTTATTAAAACCTGCTTATAATGAAGGGCTGTAGCCTGGTATCCACACATGCTTTACTTTAATTAACAGCAAAGTCTGTTATTAGTAGTGTTTCTTTGCCTACAGTTTTCTGAAACAATGAAATGCCTTGGAATTATAAGTACTATTGAGCCAGATTCACCCAAAATAAATCCTGTAGGAAATTTGTCACCCTTATACTGCTCATTTACATTTATATGAAATGTAAATAAGACTTTTCTTAAGCAAATTAAGTGCAAATTTCAAATATCTATAAAATTAACTTCATAAACTGAGATTTTAAAAAAATTTCTAGATGAATTGGCTTAATATTGCTGATCATATGTACATTTTTTAAAAAGTTATCAAGTCCCTATTATATGCCTGACACTGTGATTGTTTCTCCAGGTTAAAAGGTGGTTGAGGTAGAATCTCAGCATTTAAAGAGCTCACTTATTCTGAGAGACAATAGCACAGAAACAAGTGAATAAAATAGAGAATGAGAGTTCTTGGTTAGAAAGATGTGCCATGGAAATACAGAAGGTGTAATTCATTCTGTTTGAAAGAAATCAGGAAAACTTCCCAGAGCAGATGATCTCTGAGATACATGTTGAAGGATAAGTAAAAGGTCAACAGGTAGACAAGGCAGATATGGGGATTCAGGCAAAAAGAACAACATGGGCAGTAGCTTTAGAACTGTGATTGTGAAGTTAAAGGTGGTTTTGTGTTGTGGGAGAACAGGACGTTGATGACAGTAATTTGTTATATATCTGGTGAGAGAGGTGGAAATAAAAACAGGAAGGCCTTTATGTACCATTTTAAGGCATTTGGACTTGCCTACTATGTATAAAAAGAGAGTCAATGGAGATGTTATAAGGAGAGGAGTCACATAATTAGATCCATAGATTGAAATAGTATTTAAGTGATTGAACTGGAGGAGGGAGAGATTGGAAACAGGAACATCAGTAAGAAGCCATTGACATCACTAGGCAACAAATAATGGAAAGCCGGATTAGGAGACTATCAGGGGACTGCAAGATAAATTGTATTTTAATTAAAATAAAGAGGATTTGGTAACTGACTCGTAGAGACCAGAGGGAAGAAAGAATAAAGGATGGCTTCGTGTTTCAGGAAGGATGTGCTTCAGTTAGCTTTCGCTGAGTAACAAAACACACCAAAACTAAATTACTTAAACCAACAATAATTTATTATTGCTCATGAATATCTTGGTCAACTGGACATTTCTGCTCAACTGGGCCAAATTCAGCTGATGTTGGCTGGGCTTGCTCATGCGACTGTGGTCAGTTGCTGTGTCAGCTGACTAATCTACTATGGCCTGAGCTGAGATGCCTAGTTTCTGTTCTGTGTAGTTTTTTATCCATCATCAGGCTAGTCAAGGGCTTTTCAGATGGAGTCTGGGCAGGATTCAAAGATAATTAACAGAAGCATGCAAAAACTGTAATCCTTAGCACACAATCACATTCTATTAGTCAAAGCAAGTCACAGGGCCAAAAAGCAAAGAAACAAACAAAGAGCAAGTCAAAAGGTGGGGATAGACTATGCTTTTTGATGGAAGGATTATTGATTTAGGGAGGAGAAAAATTGCAGCCGTTTTTGTAAAGAATCTACTACAGAATAATTCATTAATAGAAGAGAAAGTAGAGAAGGTGGGTTCGATTGGAAAAGAAAGATAAAATCTTTGAATATATTGAGTTTCAGGTTCTACCTAAACATCTAGAAAAATTCAGTGAGAAATTAAAAGCAGGAAAGGTAAAGTGACTTGCACAACATTATATAAAGTGTAATATTATGCTTTGAGACATTTTATACGTAGAACACAGGCTCAATCTGCAATCCAGTATTCTTTCTGAAAATCTATTAATTTATTTAGAAGACACTCCTAGAGGACCAAATGATCAATTATTTATCCACTTGATTCATTATTTCTTGATTTTCTCTCTCCCCTTCTTCCTTCCTCTCTTTCTTCCTTTCTTTCTTTATTCCCAGTATTTACTGAATACCTAATATGCGCTAGATGCTATAGGCACAGACAGGAGAATTGAACTTTACCTTATCTCAGATTGGTTAGTTCAAATCAGATTACAGTGTAATTAGAAAGAACTATGACCACACCCCTTCGCTTAGGAAGATATTTATTTGATTTGAGCTTCACGTTGGTGATAGTCTAGACAACCAACTTTCTTTGCCTTTTGACAAATAAATGAATAACATAAGGTAGACGGAATATAATTAATTGCAAACTGTCTTTCGTAACTTAATAAACGTTCTGCTCCTACAGCAGGAATTTGAATCTTTTGTGTGGCTGCTAATTAGAGCACATGAAGCCTGTTTTAGGTGGCTAATAATAAGAAAACGAGCAGGAGAGTACTCTTGTTTACCACTATCACAATAGTTTTAATGTAGATATGCTTAATTTCTCAAAGGAAATGGGTTTTAAAATTGTAATGTTTCATGGGGTGTAGGTATGATCTTTCTTTCTTAAACAAAAATCATCTTGTCTAATAAAAACAAAATGAAAACAATTTAATTAAATTTTAAAAATTCTTTTCAAACACGTGTAATGCTTAGTTAAGAAAGAAAACCCACAAACTCACTCCTGGCTATGCAATTAATTCATTTACTGGCAAGTAAATATTAGGGTCTCAGTCTTGAGTGAATGATTGGTGGAGATGAAATTTCAGATTTCCTTCTGTCAAATATTGTTATCTAAGAAGTGTCTGTAAAGAGAAAGTAAACTTGGCTCTCTTACCAGTATTGTTAAAAAGCTATATCCTCAAGCTCAGCTGAAGTTACTGCAGTTTATGCATTGATATATGCAAGTTCTTTCTAGATTTCTATATCTTTGGAGATCCTGTTACTTACAAATACCTATTCCAAATATGGTTCAAATATTTCAATTAAATTTTTTAATTAAATGATTATATTTAAATTTAAATGTTTGATATTTAAATATTTTGAATTAAATCAGGAATACAAAAGGTCCCAAGTAATGATTTCACTTTCATTCTCTAGTTCTGGTTAAATTAAAAACACATACCAAAAAGAAAAAAATCAAAAGAGAAAGGAGGTGAGCATTGTTTAAACATGAAATACAAATTCTGCACAGTATTTATTTTTTTTACACTCCTTTCCTAGCATATTTGAGAAATTACTATATTTACCCTAAAAGGCAGAGAAGCATATATTCCTCCTAATATGTTTGCCTTGTCCTTTTAAACAGCATATCCAATTGTGTTAATACAGATCTAGAATCTGTTGTACACAGAATATATTCATTTTTTAGGATTTTTTTTACCTGTTCTTTTAATAAACTAACCATATCTTTTGGCATCTCTTACACTCTTGATGGACATTTTATCCTCAGCCAGAGTTGCTAAGCTTGGCCCTGTCAAAAGCAGACTGAGCAGACCCTCAAGGACATCTACCTGATGGCTGGAGCAGCATCCTGCCCTCAACGTTTCAGTCGCTCCTCAATTCACTGGAATAATTTTAATTAGTTTAGTCCCTACTGAGTTTCTATTTCCTGTTACTCACATGAGGTAAGATATATGCATTACAGTTGGATAAAAAATTGGTGGGTAAATGATTTGCAGGTATATAGCCAAAAGTTTCCAAATCCGAATTAGCAGGGAGGTCAAACAAGTGGAGAAGAAGAAGGAGAAGAGAAGGAAGGTGAGGAAAAGCAGGAGGAGGAGGAGAACAGAAGGAGGAGAAACGCTGTATGTCATGAGCTGCTCGTTGTGCTTTTAGCCTCTGGCTACATAACTCATATTATGGGGAGAGGTTGTGGGAGGTGATCTTCCTGGGAGGTCCAAGAACATACAAAACACTCACAGAAGGATCTAAGTTATAACAGGAGAAATCCACGTTTTTACGTTGTGATGCATCCATTTGACACCATGGATATTTTGAAATTTCAGCCCAGAAGGGTGTTACTGCTGTATTATTTCAGATTACCGAATTCTTCTATAACAGTTAGGGGAAACAAATTAAGAGGATGGATAAAACTAAGTATAGATAGTAAGTAGCTTGTGACAATCCTTAGACATGGATAAAGTAAGTTCAGCCTAAATATGCTGAACATAGCTAAGAAGGGAGAAAAGGACCAAGTAAGCCCTAAACAGCCATGAGACACTAGTCATCAATCTTCTGTGACACTTACTCTGGCCCCATGTATCTCCTACCTGAGACACACAGATAAAATCCAGAGCTGCTCAGCCAGTCGTCAGTGACCTGCAGCTACTGGCCAGGAGACCTTGACCGGTGCCTCTCTGCTGGGGGATGTCGTGCTGGCTTCAGGGCTCTCACTGAACCCAGGTCTGCCCCACATTCTGGTCCTGGAAACCACACCATCAGCAGGGAAGACTGATACAGCAGACACAGGAAAACAATGCATGAACACTGTGTGACGCCAGATCCAGGTATTGTCACCTTTCCATTCTTCTTGCTCTGGTTCCTAAGTTTGTGAACCTACTGCCTCTCCTTCCCCTTGAGTTTACCATCATTTATCAAAACATGACTTGAGCATCTTTCTTTGGTCTGAGGACCTTGCTGGTCCACTGTCTCAGGGATGATTTGCTTATTGTACTTGGAGGCCACTAGCACTTCAAGAACATATCCCACCACACAAGGTATAATTGAGTCCACTTGGTGATGTTTCCAGATCAGGTTAAAAATATTAAGTGGTTTCTCATATTCACATTAGATTTTTTTAGCAAAAAAAAAAAGTTCAATTGCAACCTAGTGAGCTGTTGCTGGCCAATGATACTAGTTGTTTCTCTTTTATTTTGAGTCAGTTATCACCAAAATGTCTCAATTACTTCATAGCTCTTTGAGTGTCAAAATGTTTGCCCTCTTCATACATTTACCACAGCAAAAGTCTTATCAAAACTTCATGACCTTAAAGCGCTTTCTCCTCCTCTTACATGTAATGCTTTCCCAGATGCTCTAGTATTTTGAAGGGGGCAGTAGTCTCATGTGTGGCATGAAAAGCAGTGGAGCGCCCAGTGCGGCATACTAACTCTTATATCCCCCCAAGAGGAAAATAGAAATTGGCGTTTCCCTCTTAGCCTCTCCACCTCCCTGCATACTCCCAGGATATGGGTTTACAGATGGACATGAAATTTTTCCTCATTGTGTGTAATGTTTGTTCACCAAGTCTGACATGTATGAACAAGAATTGCTGGAACAGTAAGTCACATGTGAATAATGAGAGAACAGCCAAGTTTCCAGCTATATCAGACAATTCCATTACTCAGCTAAGTAATTTTCAGGCAGTGAAATTTGTGTTTACAATGCTAAAGTAATGGAGCTGCGTTGCTCTAGACTACTGAAAATAACACGAAATAAATATTTTAGATTCTCAAGTGATGTGTTTGATTAGGTGATTAGGCAGAAATAAATTCAACTGTCAAGTGAACACATTTTGTTTTTAGAGTCTTCATGAGGAGACTGGGGCTTAGGATAGATAAATTAAAATATTGAGTCTTGGATATTTGACATTCTATGGTCTCCTAAATGAAAGCTTGGGAATTTGATTAAAATTTTCAAGCGGAGACGCAGAGAGCTGAATATCTTTGACCCCTATGTAGTTCACCTCTACCTGTGAATTCTTTTTCTTTTCTTTAAGCTCTTACTAAGAAAGGGTGGGCCCATAGCAGTAAGGAATGAAGGGAATCTCCACCACAGCCAAGCAGAGCAGCTAGATCTCCACCTGCACTCATGGGGTGGCAGCTATGGCTAAGTGGCCCTTAGGTTAAAAATATTCAGTAAGTTAATTTCTTTGGTATGTTACTCACCTTGGAAATATTTCCAAGTACAGTAAACCTTTTATAAATTGAAATATTAGATGGCAACATTGTCACAGGTTCTATAGTTCCCATGTTACGTTAGACTTATTATATGCATACAATAATTTGGTGGAATAAAAAAATCCTTAAGTGTATGTTGACACTCTAGCTGTACATGAATAACTTAAAAAATTTTCTGTTACAGATTTTGACACCATGTAGGCATAAATTAGCATTACTAATTAATAAATGTTTAAATTGTGAAATAAGTAACCTAATGGGACCAATCTCCACCAACAAACATGCAAACATCTTGCAAAAGAACTTTCTCTTCCTGTTACTTGAGAAAAAGGAAAAGGATAATAAACAAACAAAATCTACTGAGTATCTAGTATGTACAAGGCCCTGTGTGAACCACTTCCACATACATCGTTTCATGTAATCCTTATGCATCTCATAATATCTCCTTTCTTCCCTCTGCCTCAGAGCTTCCTTCCAATGTACACTGTACAGGATACCATGAACTGAACATTTCATCACAGGCATGTTTACTCACTATTCTCAAGCTCTGAAAAATCTCAGCTGACACTTGACTGGGGCCTTGATGAAGTGACAAGTGACTTGGTGATGATGACATCATACCTTGATGAAGTGACAAGTGACTTGGTGATGACATCATACCTTGATGAAGTGACAAGTGACTTGGTAATAATGATGTCGCACCTGGGCACACCAGACAGAGTTGTTTTGTTTTGTTTAGGAGAACTACACAAAGCCAGTGTCTGTAGCATAGATAGTTAACGTCCATTGGGTTGATGAAATGGAAATTATATAATTTATAATTGAATGCCTTAGTTACAGGACTAAACTAAGTGTAAATTTAGAAGAAAAAAGAAAACAAATTATAATCACATTAAAATAAAATAATCTACCAATTACAAAAGTAGTTAAAATCTAAGATTTATTGGATATATATTTTCCTTCTACTGATTGGTGATGAAATAGCACTTCATTTAAAAAAATGGAAATTGGTTTGTTATCCAGTTAAACAATCAACAGCTACTTATTAAATGCCTACTATAGGTGCTATATGTTTGAAATAGCTCAATTTTCTGAAGCACCTATGAGTTTCCCAATTGTTATGTGAATAAGTAGTATGATTTTAAAGACATTTTAAAGCTCTAATTGTCTGATGTCTTATGTATACCCAACAAGTCTCGAAAAACACTATAAAAACACCATTTGAAGGTTAACTTTCCCTTTATTACATGTTTGCACGACTACAGTGGAAACAGAAAAATTGAAAAATACGTGGAGACAAGACACTGATTCAATTCCATCTAGAATTGTTAATTTGGATACTGTAGAGAAATCTAAATGATCTAAGCTTTTTTTTTTTTTTTTCCGGTACGCGGGCCTCTCACTGTTGTGGCCTCTCCCGTTGCGGAGCGCAGGCTCCAGACGCGCGGGCTCAGTGGCCATGGCCCGCGGGCTCAGCGGCCATGGCTCACGGGCCCAGCCGCTCCGCGGCATGTGGGATCTTCCTGGACCGGGGCACGGACCCGCATCCCCTGCGTTGGCAGGCGGACTCTCAACCACTGCGCCACCAGGGAAGCCCATATAAGCATTTTTTAAATCAACTGATGGGTGACTCATAATTATTGTCAATGAACCGAGGTAAACTTTCATTCTGAAATTCATTCTGAAATATACTATTAAAAGTAAATCCCTTTGCAAATGAATTGAAGTGTGAATCTGGGATTCACAGATTTATACGTGGTCACTCTGATTACTTAATTTATCTTAGAGAAGGCCATTGCACAAATAGTTCATTCAGTGGCCCCTCATTGCTCACAGAATGAAAAAATCAAAATCTTTTTTCTGACATCCAAAGACTACCACAATTTGGGTTCGATATAACTTTCTAAACTTTTTTTTCACTATTTCAGTTTAGATACCTTGTGCTAGATCAATCCTCAAATAGTGAGTGGTCTCTTAAGTTTTCTTTTAAAAGAGTTTGTTTTTTAGAGCAGTTTTAGGTTCACAGTAAAACTGAGTAGATGGTACAGAGATTTCCCACATAACCTCTGTTGCCACATACACATAACCTCCTCCACTATCAAAACACTGCAGCAGACGGTACATTTGTAACAACTGATGACCTACCTTGACACATCATTATCACCCAAACTCCATAGTTTACATTAGGGTTCACTCTTGGTGTTGTACATTCTATGAGTTTTGACAAATGTATAATGACATGTATCCACTACATTATACTATCATGCGGAATAGTTTCATTGACCTAATAATTCTCTATTTATATTCATCCCTCCCTGCCTCTCAGCCTGTGGCAACCACTGATCCTTTTATGGTCTCCATAGTTTTGTCTATTTCAGGATGTTGTATAATTGGAATCGTACAGCACGATGTCTTTTCACATTGGCTTCTTTTACTTAGTAATAAGCATTTAAGGCTCTTCATGTCTTTTTATGGCTAGATAGCTCACTTCTTTTTAAGATTGAGTCATATTCCCCTGTCTGGAGGTACCATGGTCCATTTATCTATTCACTTACTGAAGGGCATCTTGGTTGCTTCTAAGTTTTAGCAATTATGAATAGAGCTACTGCAAACATTTGTGTGCAGGTGTTTGTGTGGACTTAAGTTTTTACTTCCTGTGGGTTATTATCAAGAATCATGATTGCTGGATGACACAGTAAGAGTGTGTTTGGTTTTGTAAGAAACTGCCAAAGTGTCTTCCAGAGTGTCTGCACCACTTTGCATTCTCACCAGCAGTGAATGAGAGTTCCTGTTGCTCCACGTCCTTGTCAGCATTTGCTGTTGTTAATTTTCCATATTTTGGCCATTCTAATAAGTATATAGTGGCATCTCGTTGTTTAATTTAAAATTCCCTAAGAACATGTGATGTGGGATAGCTTTTCATATATTTATTTGCTATCTGTACAGCTTCTTTGGTGATGTCTTGTTCAGGTCTTTTACCTATTTTTAACACGTTTTCTTATTGTTGAGTTTTAAGACATCTTTTTCTATTTGTATTAAAAAGATCAGTCCTTTGTAAAATATGCCTTTACAAATATTTTCCCACAGTCTATAGTTTGTCTGCTCATCATACTGATGTGTCTTTTGCAGCGAAGTTTTACATTTTAATGACGTCCAAATAATCACTTTTTTTTTCACGGATCTTGCCTTTGGTATTGTGTCTCAGTTTATTGCCTTACCCAAGGTCATCTGGGTTTTATCCTATGTTTTCTTCAAAGAGTTTTTAGTTTTGATTTTAAACTAGGTTAATGATCCATTTGGAGCCAATTTTTGTGAAGGGTACAAGGCTTGTGTCTATATACTTTTTTGCATGTGGACCTCCAGTTGTTCCAGCACCATTTATTAAAAGGGCTATCTTTGCTCCGTTGTATTGCCTTTGCTCCTTTGACAAAAATCAGTTGGCTATATTTATATGGGTCTGTTTCTGTGCTCTCCATTACATTTAATTGATCTATTAGGCAGCACTCAATAGTGCCCTTAAAGAGGCCCTCTAAAGTACTAGTTATCTAGGCTCCCTTGTCTTATTCACGTCTCAAGGGATGTCCTTGTCAATGTGTATTCAAAGCAACACTGCAGCTCTGCCACCTTCCCTCTTTACATCTGAAGATCTGCTGGAGTCCCCTAAAAGGCTGACCATGTCCCAACTCAGCTTGTGTCTCAAGTCCTGTTCCCTTGGAGGCTCATTTTTTCCAGTCTTCACTCAGTTGCCAGGTGATGAAGGAACAATGCTGTTCTTTTTACTGCTCTTCATTGCCCTTTTCCCAAACTCAATCATGTAAATGAAGGCTTTGCATTCCTGAGCCAAATGAGAACATTGCCCTTTAAATCAAATAATCTGGTGTTTCCACCTGGAAGAGATTGGTTCCAAATTATTGTACCTCTCTGAGTTCTCACTGGTTGTCCAGTGTTGCAGGACTGTGAATCTTCACTGGGGCTCCCACACTTCACAGGGCTGATGTCACTCCGTACGGAGACAGGATTTATCTTTCTCAGTTTGTACATTATCTCCATCTAGGTTAACAGCGAGCCCTCTCTTGATCTTAGAGAAGTAGGCCAGAGAATGTCTGCCCCGAGGAAAGAACTTTAAATTTCTCAAAAACGAGGGTTTTTGGGGTCACTTTTCTGGATCTTCCTGAACTTACACATCAGGTCTGTCATTCCACTTGAGTTAGGTATGTATCGTAAGCTCCATCATAAGATACATAAATTCCTTGGATGGTGACGATACATTAGATAATCATTTGTTATACTTCTCTGTATTAAGTATGTTAAAAAATAACGAAAAATCTTGTAGAAATTTATAGTAATGGCATGACCTTATGAAAAGTTTTGAAAATCTGGTCCATTTCATCAAGACTTTTTCAGACAAAAACAACAAAATAATGGACTTAAGACAACATATTTCCTCATATTTAATTACACGAGAGAGAATGCAGGATTGGTGCAGCCAATCCATTTGATTTAAAATAAATGTGTTGATCGTTACTTAAAATATGTGGGCCCAGCATTTCCTGGGCTTTCTATTAAATTCAGTGAAGGAGCGTACTGAGGAGGTTGATTTTGAGTTACAGCATAAAAATTTTGAGATTAGGAGATAATTATTAGGAGTCATCATTTCAATTAAGTTTAATTTGGAGAATGGTTTACTGCTCTGTGAAAAAATGAAAAACATGAAATGCCTTTGAATGCTGTGCTGTATTGACATACCTCCTCTCTCAGCGGACAAGAATTAAATCGGCTAACTGTGTCTTCTTAAAGCTCCGTAAGATTTAATGTGGCCGGGACATTTATGCTCCCTCCTCTATTAGGTGTGAACTCTAGTAAAGGCTTATAAAGGTGTTTAGGGAGAAACAGAATACAGTCTTTGCCAACTCGACCGAGTAGAGATTTATAGAGGAGGATTTGTGTAACTTAAGTCAATAAAGTCCCCAAATGGAGTAATTGAAACATCTGGAATCAATAATCTCATAGGACTAGTTTCCTCTCCTCAACTTCTCTTTTCTTTTGCTTTCTGGCAGCTTATCCAGCCAATAACTCTAGGAAGTTATATTTGGTTTGAGAGTTGAAATATGTGTGGAGATGCAGCTGCAAACATCAGTTTAGGGTCAGAATGAGATCAACTATACAGAGATTTAGGAGATGGGAGTTGGAAATAAAATCGTCTTATGTGTACCTTTTCAACTACAAAATATATAGGACCATTGTAAGAAATAACAGCATTTTTAAAAATCAGTGTTTAAATGAGACAAATATAGACTTTCTATAGAAATGAACGGGTTTGAAAAGTCAAAGATCACATATTAATTTGATTTATCTCAAAGAAGATCTGATCACCAAAGAACAAATGAGCATTTCACCTAATCACACAAAATACATTAAAAGTGAGCTCAGAAGTCAGATCAAGAAGTTGCAAAAATAAATAAATAAATAAAATGAGTGCTTTTCTTCCTTTTTTTTTTTTTAACATCTTTATTGGAGTATAATTGCTTTACAATGGTGTGTTAGTTTCTGCTTTATAACAAAGTGAATCAGTTATACATATGTTCCCATATCTCTTCCCTCTTGCGTCTCCCTCCCTCCCACCCTCTCTATCCCACCCCTCTAGGTGGTCACAAAGCACCGAGCTGATCTCTCTGTGCTATGTACCCGCTTCCCACTAGCTATCTGTTTTACATTTGGTAGTGTATATATGTCCATGCCACTCTCTCACTTTGTCACAGCTTACCCTTCCCCCTCCCCATATCCTCAAGTCCATTCTCTAGTAGGTCTGTGTCTTTATTCCTGTCTTGCCCCTAGGTTCTTCATGACCTTTTTTTTTTTCTTAGATTCCATATATATGTGTTAGCATATGGTATTTCTTTTTCTCTTTCTGACTTTCTTCACTCTGTATGACAGACTCTAGGTCCATCCACCTCACTACAAATAACTCAATTTCGTTTCTTTTTATGGCTGAGTAATATTCCATTGTATATATGTGCCACATCTTCTTTATCCATTCATCTGTCGATAGACACTTAGGTTGCTTCCATGTCCTGGCTATTGTAAATAGAGCTGCAATGAACATTTTGGTACATGATTCTTTTTGAATTATGGTTTTCTCAGGGTATATGCCCAGAGGTGGGATTGCTGGGTCATATGGTAGTTCTATTTTTAGTTTTCTAAGGAACCTCCATACTGTTCTCCATAGTGGCTGTATCAATTTACATTCCCACCAACAGTGCAAGAGTGTTCCCTTTTCTCCACACCCTCTCCAGCATTTGTTGTTTGTAGATTTTTTGATGATGGCCATTCTGACCGGTGTGAGGTGATACCGCATTGTAGTTTTGATTTGCATTTCTCGAATGATTAGTGATGTTGAGCAGCTTTTCATGTGCTTTGTGGCCATCTGTATGTCTTCTTTGGAGAAATGTCTATTTAGGTCTTCTGCCCATTTTTGGATTGGGTTGTTTGTTTTTCTGATATTGATCTGCATGAGCTGCTTATAAATTTTGGAGATTACTCCTTTGTCAGTTGCTTCGTTTGCAAATATTTTCTCCCATTCTGATGGTTGTCGTTTCGTCTTGTTTATGGTTTCCTTTGCTGTGCAAAAGCTTTTAAGTTTCATTAGGTCCCATTTGTTTATTTTTGTTTTTATTTCCATTTCTCTAGGAGGTGGGTCAAAAAGGATCTTGCTGTGATTTATGTTAATAGAGTGTTCTGCCTATGTTTTCCTCTAAGAGTTTTATAGTGTCTGGCCTTACATTTAGGTCTCTAATCCATTTTGAGTTTATTTTTGTGTATGGTGTTAGGGAGTGTTCTAATTTCATTCTTTTACATGTAGCTGTCCAGTTTTCCCAGCACCACTTATTGAAGAGGCTGTCTTTTCTCCATTGTATATTCTTGCCTCCTTTGTCGTAGATAAGGTGAACATTGTGCATGGGTTTATCTCTGGGCTTTCTATCCTGTTCCTTCCTTCTTTTTTGAACGTGGTGTCACTATCTATCCAGCTGCTGAGGCCAGAAACATGAGAGTCGTCCTTGACTTGTTTCCTTAGCATGAAATTTTCTGAAAGTAATAAATAAAACTGAGAGTTTGGTGTTTTTTTTGTATCTAGTTTTGCTCTGATTTGGCTTCTCGGTTTAGTAGACTTCAAGTTGAGGAGGCAGGGATTTCTTCTTTTTTTCCCATTGCCTAATATACCTGGTATCTTGGAGGTACTCAGAAATATTTGTTGAAAACTTGATAGATTATAATCTCAGTGACATCATCAAGCAGGAAAAAATGCAATGCAATCAGTCTACGTCCATCACGATATAGGAAAAATGCACAAAAGTTTGTCACCTTGGGTGAGTTATTTAACCTTCCCAAATCAAAGTTTTCTCACCTGCAATACAGAGGTTAATAATAACACCAACAGGACAAGGTTAATGTACAAATCACTGATGCTCAAATCCCTCTCCTGTCTCTTTTCTCTTTGTCCTAATGATAGATCCTCATTGAAGACAAGAAAAGCAAGGATGATGGCACAAGCAAGAGAAAACAGCTTTCCCGGTGGCGTGATTGAAGTAGAGATGACAGCAGAGGTTTAGTGGAGCAGCCCAGAGTCTGAGTGAGATGGGGCTGGGGGTGGGTGGAAGGAACCCCAACAGTGTGAGCATCAGAGAACATATTCCAGACAGGAACCAGTCCCGGAAAATAATTATCTCAGGAGGTAGACCCTGATACCTAACCCTAAACAGATCCACTATTCAATAGTAGGGTGACTGAGCAGCCTGGAGGGAGCCCACAGACCTCAGTTCATCTTTGTGCTTATTTGGATCAGAAGTTCTATCAAGAGTGTGATCAGTTGAAACTGTTATTGACGATGAATCCTAAAGTGGCTGCTAATTTAATCGTTTAACACAAGTCAGAGGTTGAGGGTGGCCTCAATTCTATAGCCTGAAATGACTGCCCCTGAAATCGATAAAATGATTAAAGCCCCATTACTAATACATAGGACTGTTCACCCAGTATGACCATTACCTGCTGGGAACTAGGATCTCTAGGGATATGACAGCCAGAAAAGGAGGAAGGAGAGGGAGCAAAAGAAGAGGAACACATATACCTCTGAAATCACAGAATAGCAGGCTTTCCAAATCACCTGACCAACCCTGGAATCACATGTGCAAATGTACATAAAATTAGATATTTTCACTCTGACGACAATGCCTGTTTCATTATTAAGTACAATTTAAATGTTCATTCCAGGAGCAGAGGAGATTGCTTATTCATTCGCTACCTTTGTTATTTACTTATTAAGAGGTCTTTTAAAAGGGTTTCAATCTAACAGAATTTTCCTGAATTCTGGTTTAGGAAAATTGTTGGTTATTAGAAGCACATAAATATTCTAGAGCTTTCACTGAATGCAGAAATTCAAGTGAGTTGTGCCAAAGTAATGTAACAAATTCTGATTAATGAGGGAATATCAATGTTGTTTTACAAAAGATCGTTTTAATTCTGATCAAAGTGCACAAAGTGTGCTTATGCTTAAAATCTATAAAACCTTGTTGTCACCAGTTATTTATTTCATAAAAGACACTTGTTGAGGTTGATTACATTTGAATTGTCTTTTATTTCTATTTACAACCCAGAAAGTTAAATGAGAGTGCTATCAGCATACTCTTAGGATATGCTCTAGTTTTAAAGATTCCCTCAAATACTTTGAGATAGCTGGTAGGTATGGGATATCTATCAACAACTTGAACAGATCTATATGTCAGTTCCGTAAATTTGAAATAAACTTTACCCTTTATGTTTTATTATGGTCCAATAGTCTTAGAAAATATGTAGTTTTGGATTTTCATCAAATTTTTGCATATTAAAAGTTCAATAATGAACTGTTAGATTAAGTAGGTGTATCTGGAATCATTTTTAGTAATTTAAAATTTTTAGAGTAGTTTTATTTTGGAACAATTTACAGAATTAATGCAAAGATGATAAAAATAGTTCCCTTATATCCGACACCCAATTTCCTCCATGGTTAACATTTTATATTAGAATGGTACATTTAAATTTAACTTAAAGTTAACTTTGATTAGGTTTGTTTGTCAGTTTTCTCTACTGTAAGGTTACTCTTTCCATAATGTACTCTTTGGAAGAAAGCCATTAGGCACAACCCACACTGAAGGAGTGGGGAGTCATGCTCTACTTCCTGCAGGGCAGAGTATCTACATAAATTATTGGGAATTCTTCTGTACAAGAGATTTGTCTATTCTCTTCTATTTTTAAATGTATTCAGTCATTTATTTACATCAGATAAGGGCTCTCAGGTGTATTTATTTTATATTTTGGATTATAATACAATACTCTTTATTTTCTTACTCAAATTGTTTTAGCTTTGGCCATTGGGAGATCTTTCAGTTGGATCTTGTATCTGTTTGACATATCCCCATGATTGTGGTGGTGGTGTTTTTTTTTCTTCTTTGGAGCCCTTTTTTCTTTACAGTACTACAAGATACTCCAGGCTCATCTTCTAGGTTACCTCTCCCAGTACCAGAATGTCATTTCTCCAAAGAGACTTGGTTCTTCTTTTGGAGAATAACATTAGAAACCAAGATCTAGGTGCACTCATTGCTTCTGGGGTGTCACTAATTCTGGGCCTTCTCAGTTGACTTAGCAAGGAATTAGATGTGTATATACCAATCTGCACATATACACACACCTTAGATATGTCCATGCGTAACCATTCTGTGTCTACATTAAGCTACATGTGAGTTCATACTGATGTTTGCACTCTATAATCTACTACTACATCCTAGTCTCTTTCCATTGCTTATCTATAACCTTCCATTACAACAGAAAGAAAACTCGCCACCAACCATCCATTTACTTAATTGTTAAATTTCAATATACAAGTATAACAGTTTCAGAATTGTTAACCTATAACCCTGTGGGGACCGATATCAGTAATTTGACTAGAGGGTTTTTGTCCAATTCCTTTGCCCTTAGTCTAATAAAATGCACTCATTTCCAAAGTTACTTAGGTCAGCGCATATTCCCATACTGCCTTCAGTGACATTTGTCAGACATTTAAATTACATTGTCACATTCTGCGTTCCACCTGTTGTATGGATGCACCAGTTTATTTATCCATTCACCTACTGAAGGACATCTTGGTTGCTTTCAGTTGTTGGTGATTATGGCTAAAGCTGCTATAAATATTTGTGTGCAGGTTATTGTGTGGACATAAGTTTTCACACCAGTTGGGCAAATCCCTAGGAATGTGATTGCCGAAATGTGTGGCAAGGTTATGTTTAAAATTGTAAGAAACAGCCAGACTGTCTTCCATACTGTCTGTACCATTGTGCATTCCCACTGGCAACAAATGAGTATTCCTATTGCTTTGTATTCACACCAGAAATGGCACTGCAGGTTTTTCTTTTTTGTCTTGTTTTTGATTCTTTGCCATTATAGTAGGCATGTAGTATTTTTTCAGTGTTGTTTTCATTGCAATTTCCTGACGACAAATGATGCTGAGCATCTTTTCATTTGGAAGCTGAAACCAGAAGTAACCTGAACTCTAGCATATTATTGTGTTTCATGACAGATTGAGTTCATGAAAGGTCTCACTAATAACACTTTAAATCTGATTTGGATCAGGAGATTTTACTGACACATAATTGATAAGGTCATTTAATCTCACACAAGAGCCATCTACCAGCATCTTGTGTTTTGTAAAATCCTACTTAGTGTCTGATTAGAATGCATGATGTTGCTGAATATAATGAAGCTGGGAGCACAGCATCATTCCTCTCTTTTTTACAGTGAGTCAAGAATATATCCAGTTGGTCACCTCTAAAGATCATGGGACTTCTAGTTATTAGAGTAAGGTACCTCTAAGAAGTTGTCAATAAGTAGTTAAGAGAATGTACGAATGCACTCCCAAAATGGATGAATATATTAATTTTTAAAATATTTTTTGGTAGCCCAGCAGCAAATATATGAAATAGAGTAGAAATTTTATCAGTGATGATCTCAGAGGTTTGATAGACACAAAAATAGAAATGTTACTAAAATGACTGAGAAGAGCAAACATATGGACACCAAGGGGGAAGAGGGGGTGGGATGAATTGGGAGATTGGGATTGACGTGTAATACACTATTGATACTATGTATAAAATAGATAACTAATGAGAACCTACTGTATAGCTCAGGGAACTCTACTCAGTGCTAGGAAGGAAATTCAAAAAAGAGTGGATATATGTATACGTGTAGCTGATTCACTTTGCTGTACAGCAGAAACTAACACAACATTGTAAAGCAGCTATACTCCAATGAAAATTAATTATAAAAGTAAAATAAAAGAGAATTACAGTATGAAATAAATCTTAATTTGGAGGACCTTGACATTTTTTTTTCAAATTACACAAATATTTTTATTTTGAAATAACGATGTAATTTTGACAGAATTTAGATTGATAGAAGGCAATTTTGACAACCCATTTTGAACTGGAATTACATAAAATCACATTATACTAAATGGTGTCATTTTATATGAGCTGAAATGTTTGTTAATTGTTACCTGGGTGACTCCAGCAAGCTCCTGTAAATTAGTTGCTAATAATGGGGTTATGTAATCCTTTCTTTAAAAAAACTACAAGTTTCTTTTTAAGAAATGTTTTGAAATCATCTACAAAATGAAAAAGCAACCTATAGAATGGGAAAAAATATCTGGAAATCATATATCTGATAAGGGGTTAATATCCGAGATATTAAAAGAACTCATACAACTCAATAGAAAACAAACAATCTGATCAAAAAAATGGACAGAAGTACTGAATAGACATTTTTCAAAAGAAGAAACACAGATGGCCAACGGTTACATGAAAATGTACTCAACATTACTAATCATCAGGGAAATGCAGCTTAAAGCCACAGTGTGATATCACCTCACACCTGTTAGAATGGTTATTGTCAAAAAGACAAGAAAGGGCTTCCCTGGTGGCGCAGTGGTTGAGAGCCCGCCTGCCGATGCAGGGGATGCGGGTTCGTGCCCCGGTCCGGGAAGATCCCACATGCCGCGGAGCGGCTGGGCCCGTGAGCCATGGCCGCTGAGCCTGCGCGTCCGGAGCCTGTGCTCCGCAACGCGAGAGGCCACAACAGTGAGAGGCCCGCGTACCGCAAAAAAAAAAAAAAAATCAAATCATTATGTTGTACACCTCAAATTAACACAATATTATATGTCAGTTATATCTCAATAAAAAAAGAAAGGAAAAACCTTGTGAAAACTTGAGATGTGAGATGTTAGGACATCAGTGTCAAGAGACACAGGAGGAAGGCATCCAGAGTAGACACTGTCAGCACCGGCCAAGACGTAGTGTCCAGGGAAAGGGACGAGGTCAGCACAGGATCCTGAGAAGCTGGTACATCAGGTAGATGGATGGAGGGGCTGTCAATAGGGCTGAGGAGAAAACCTAGGAGCAGACTGGAGGAATTCATATCCTTAGCTAAGGAAGCTGAATTTTTCCCAAAGACCAGCTAGAGAAGGCCAAGTTATAAAAGCATGTGGTCCTTCTAACTGTCCATTTCCTTTATGAAAGTGAGAAACATCTAAACAAAAGCAATAGCAATAACCATGCAGTCCTTTCTTCACTGATTCAACATAATTTTTGAGAGGGAAAAATTAATTTCTAGTATGTCATGCAATGGACCATGAGTCAGTGGAACCAAGTTCTAGCTGTGATTACTCAAATTAAAAAAAAAGTTTCCTTCTATCTCTGCAGTCGTGTTATATTAATATGTGAACAAGAATTGTAATATAATACATGAAATGAAAATAGATACATTTTATGTTATGAGTGAATTTCCTCCCCCAAATTTTATCTAACAGTGACATCACATCTAAAAGATGGTTGATTTCTACTGACATACAGGAATTAGGAGTAAGCAAAAAAATAAATAAATAAATAAATAAAAACAACCAAAAAAGACACATTGCAATAACTTGAAATGTTTTCATAGCTGCCAATATCATACCATTAATTCACAAAATCCCTTCTTCTTATGTCCTAGGCAGTAACCTCAGGAACAATTAGGGAGTATGTTTCTTTGAGCTGGATAATTAAATGCCAAGAAAACTCACAACTTGATATGTAATTCTCTCAACATCTTGTTGTTTGAAGGAGCCAGTGTTCATATGTAGGATGGATTGAATTCCTAACAACATCTGGCATGAGCAGTGGACTTGGCCCTCACCATAACAGCATTACATTCATGGTCAGAATGACAGCTAAATGGATGGATGGAGCTTGTCTCTAACAGGGCAGATTCATGACTGCAGCATAATGAATCAGAATGTTATAACCTCTGGTCACATACACCCTGGCCTGTTGCTCCTTACAAGCTATATCAGGGGACAGGGAATAAATTCCTGTTGTCAGATCTAATGGTGAAAGATTCTGGCTTCTAACTTACTGGGAAAGCAAAGTAGAATTTCCATTCCAATAATCTGGATCAAAACACTTCCTGATCACCATGGTCAACTTATTCTGTCACCTAATTAAACCCAAAGCATTGCAAATCGCGTAAGTAAGCAAAGGAAAGACTGCCTTTTCAACCTTGAAAACCAGTCCTTAAGACAAATATCTTATTAAGTTAGTTAAGTTCTAGGACATGTATTACAGGAGGTTTTCTCTAGGGTTTTTTCATGGGTTAAATAGGGATTAAAGCAAATGGCAAACAAAGTCACAAGAGTTACAAGAGGGCTTCCCTGGCGGCGCAGTGGTTAAGAATCCGCCTACCAATGCAGGGGACACGAGTTCGAGCCCTGATCCAGGAAGATCCCACATGCTGCGGAGCAACTAAGCTCGTGCACCACAACTACTGAGCCTGAGCTCTAGAGTCTGCGAGCCACAACTACTGAAGCCTGCATGCCTAGAGCCTGTGCTCCACAACAAGAGAAGGCACCGCAATGAGAAGCCCACGCACCGCAATGAGAAGCCCGCGCACCGCAAGGAAGAGTAGCCCTCGCTCACCACAACTAGAGAAAGGCCACGTGCAGCAATGAAGACCCAATGCAGCCAAAAATAAATAAATTAATTAAAAATAAAAGAGTTACAAGAGAAATTGAAATGCAAGAGCAAATTCATACAAACCGATAAGAAGCAAAAATTCCGACCAAAGAAGCTCTCCCACATAAAGAAAGAAAAAAAATCCAAGTTCTGAGAAAGGGAATAGCAAAATAGCTCACATTATTTAAATTTTTCCTTAAGCTCGGAAAGATAGCTATATATTTTCTAAATTGAAGGCCCTTGGATGTTGGGAAGAAATAGTATTATTCATTTTTTTAAAGTTTGAAAATGTGTTCATTTTGCAGTATACTGCTTTCCTTTCCTTCAGTATATGCAAGCTTTAGCAAAGCCCAGAATGAAAGAAAGGAGAACCACAAACAGCATGTGCCCTTTGTTGATGGCTACTCATCACTCTTAGGTGCATCCAAAATTAGTATTTGTTCATGAAGGTGAAGTGCCTTTGTCACCCACACGCTGTCGTGATTTAGGCTGCCCTATGTTCTGTGCACTTCCATAGGGAGGATTACAGCCAAGCTCACGTTTGCAAACATTTGTAGGTGTCTGCACGGAGTGAATAGTGCCATACTGCCTTGCACTTTTCATTCTTTTGGAGTTTTGAAGACATGATGATATGCCCCAAGAGAGTAGCTGTTTCCTGATGAAATGTGTTTACTAAGGAAACGTGCATAAACTCTATGGGGAGGTAGACAGCTTACTTTCAAGGAGACTAACAGATTAGGACACATGGCATAATGATTGCTTTCTGCAGCACACAGCACAATGTGAGCTCTGTATTTCTTTAAAGGACTGAAACTGTAATTTGGGTATTTTTCAGGTTAATTTGTAATAGTTCCACTAGGAGGAAATCATTCAGGATGCATTATACAAATTGCTACACAATTGAAAAATGAACAAGAGGATTTTAGCGTCCTATAAGTTGCTCTAAAACACATGTTCTGGAAAAGTGCTGTTGGGGTGGGTGGGGAAGTAGAGAGAGAGAGAATCTCGACTGATTTTTTTCCCAATGAGTTAAAATTAAGTAGATTCAATAAGTGGTTATGAAAAAGGATGACTACATAGGTGTAAAAACTGCAAAAGTGTACCTCGATTTTTGCTTCAATCAGTAAAACTAGAGCATTTTAAAGCTTCTTAAAATATTTAATACTAATAACATTTGAGGGAGATTTTACAACTAATGATATAAAAGAAATTACACGCATTGTTCATTAAGATGTTTTGCAACTTCCTTTATCCACCAGGATTCAACATTTTTATTAAATCTTTAGTGATTGAAGCACCATCACTAGTTTTTTAGAGCTGTGTATTCAACTGCAAATACCATGATATCAGTTTAGGTGTTCTGTATGAAAGGGAAAATATTGTTTCGCATATATATGTATATGCAGAATTTTAAGATGAAAGGATAAAGCTGATTGGAAGGAGACACTTTTACATATTATTGTTTTAAATTTTAACTATTTGTTAGACATTTCTCCAGAGAAGACATACAGATGGCCAAGAGACACATGAAAAGATGCTCAACATCGCCAATTATTAGAGAAATGCAAATCAAAACTACAATGAGGTATCACCTCCCACCGGTTAGAATGGGCATCATCAGAAAATCTACAAACAACAAATGCTGGAGAGGGCGTTGAGAAAAGGCAACCCTCTTGCACTGTTGGCGGGAATGTAAATTGATACAGCCACTATGGAGAACAGTATGGAGGTGCCTTAAAAAACAAAAAATAGAATTACCATATGACCCAGCAATCCCACTACTGGGCATATACCCAGAGAAAACCATAATTCAAAAAGACATATGCACCCCAATGTTCATTGCAGAACTATTTACAATAGCCAGGTCATGGAAGCAACCTAAATGCCTATCGACAGACGAAAGGATAAAGAAGATGCAGTACATATATACAATGGAATATTACTCAGCCATAAAAAGGAACAAAATTGGGTCATTTGTAGAGACATGGATGGACCTAGAGACTGTCACACAGAGTGAAGTAACTCAAAAAGAGAAAAACAAATACCGTATGTTAACGCATATATGTGGAATCTAGAAAAATGGTACAGGTGAACTGGTTTGCAGGGCAGAAATAGAGACACAAATGTAGAGAACAAACATATGGACACCAAGGGGGGAAAGTGGGGGGGGAGGGGGGGGAGTGTGGTGGTGGGATGAACTGGGAGATTGGGATTGACATGTATACACTAATATATATAAAATAGATAACTAATAAGAACCTACTGTATAAAAAATAAAAACAAACAAAAAATAAAATTTAACTATTTGTGCATAATTCACGTATGTATGGCAAGGGGCAGTGATTTCTAGATCTCGGAAGCCCTTCAGTATTACGTTGTAGGACAAAATACCTCACTCTTTTAGGGAAAATAATTTCTGCTAATTATCCACCATAGCCCATCAGAGGATGAAAGAGTGCACTGATACGGTTTTTATTTGATTATTTCATCTTTTGTTGGGCAGTATTTTTTAGCAAATATTTCAAAACTTTATTTGGAAAATATCACTTGCTTCAGAAAAAAGTAAAACAAAATGTGAGTAAATATTAAAATATAAACATTTTAACGTTAGCTACATTTAAAAAAAACAGAAACAACTGTCAGGGCCCTAATTATATCCATCCAATGATGCTTTTCCCTGTGAAGATTTAGAAAGCAGAGGACTGTCCCCGAGAAAGGGCTCAGTAGCTCTTCCCCCACATTGTGTTCTGGGTCAGAGGTAGCGCTTACTTCCTGGACATAACTCTCGTGTCCACATAGAACCATTAACTAGGTCACATTCATCCAAAAGAAAATTGTTTTTAACTTGGTATTTTGTAGTATACATGCTCCCAAAGAATACACATGATAATTGACTTTTCATGCCAGGAATTCTAGAATCATGAGAACACAGATGCACAAAGACATAAAGTGGAGAAAGGGCAGTAAAACTCTTCCACCTCTGAGCCAAGGGGAACGTGTTGGTTTCTTTTAGTCTAAGTTTTTCCGACACAGATTTTCAAAAAAAGCGAAATTTCAGTATAACTGTGAGTGCAGCGTTAAAAAGCACACACTGTCAATTCAAGGAAACATTAAAAATGAATTACATATTTTTAAAAAGAGATCATTATATATCAGTTTTTTAAGTGGAACTTTATTGTTTGTTAAGGAAAATATTTTCTGACATTTGTTAAGGCAGTAAAGCAGTCTTTTTTCAGCGCTATTGAGATAGGTGTCACACTACCACCGTAGGGGAAAGAAATCAGGCCCAACTCCAAATACAACGAGAGCAAGTGGGGATTTGTAGCCAAGGAGCAGCTGGAGTGGGGGGGGGGGCGGCGGTCAGTGGGTGGAAAATTACTAAGAGGAAGCATCAAGGGAAGTTCGAACTGACCTAACAGGATTCTTGCTGAAGTCAGGCCAGGGTTGATGAGATATCACCTGGGGACGGGGGGTGAGGGAGAGGGTCAGAAATTTGATCAGATACCAAGGTTGATTAGATATCAAGGATGGGAGGAGGATTTTCTCTAAACTGACTTAGCAGGATTCTTGCTATATCTGGGATCTGCAGGAATAATTACAGAAGCCCATGGTTGAGGGCTAGTGGAGAACAAGGCTAGAGGAACCTGACTAAAGTTGGTCAAGGAGAGTCTAGTCACATCTCACGGAAGTAAGGAGGGATGTTCTGTATTCCCAGTATCTACAACAGGGACTGGAAAATAACAGGGACTTAATAAGGCTATTGGAATGTATAAATACATGTATAAAAGATCTATGTATATTCTATGCATTTTTACTTCTATTTAGTACTTTTAAATGGATTTTCTGATATTATTTGATAGGATACATTTATCGTAATCATGTAAAATATTGGACCTTTGGACTTGTTATTGATGTTAAAAGAAAACACATTTATTTGGGACAGAGCCTCTCAATTTGAAAATCACAGCTTCATTCTTTCAAAACTCTTCACTTGTGGACCTAATATTCGAGGTAAACACTGTATAATTAAATAAATGGATAAACAGAACAAAGGTAAATAGTTTTCAACCTAGTGTGTGATAGAGGGTCTAGTTGAAGGAAGGGGTGCTCAGGACCCCCTGGCAGAGTCAGCCGTGCACCACCCTGGGGTGACTGCCCAGGGCAGAGAGGCAGTAAGTGCAAAAAAACCCCAGAGGAGAATAGTCAGTTTGAAGGACAGAGTTGCCTGTGTGGCTCAGTCATAATTAACCAGGGGGAAGTGCTTCAAGGTCAAGTCAGAGGTGGCCCATCTTGCAGAGCTTATGAACTGCGGTCAGGAGTTCATGACCTTGGTTCCTGACTTGTCCTTAGGTGACAGCAGTGTTTATGAGCCCAGTGGATAAAGAGACTCTCATCAAGAAAAACAGAAAGGAATACAGTTGGAGAAGGAAAACTAGAAGGCAACAAAGGAAAGAATTTTAAGAAGAAAATAGCTAGTCGAGTGTATCCAGTACCACTAAGTCAAATAAAATAAACACATAAGATTATTCATTGGCCCTGGAAATGTAAAAACGAGGAAAGACTTGAGCCTATTACATTAGTTTGCCTAATAAAATACCACAGGCTGGGTGGCTAACACAACAGATATTTATTTTCTTCTGAAGGCTAGAAGTCCAAGATCAAGGTGTGGGCAGGTCTGGTTGCTCCTGAGGCCTCTCCTTGGCTTGCATTCTCACTGTGTCCTCACATGGCCTTTTCTCTGTGCACCTGCATCCCCGTTAATTTACCTACTTGCAAACGTTTATAATCCCAAAGCCAATACTCACGGCACTCTCCTGGCCATTTGTGCATCAGCCCAGAGGAGGGGAAAGCTTGACTCTCCCAAAGCCTGTGCTCCTCGCTGAGTTTCAACAAGGCGACATGGCCTTCTTGCTTCAGCTCTCATGCAGTAAACAAGTGTCCTTTTCTTGGTCGATACAGTGCCACAGTGTTCATGCTTTTTGTTGGTGATTTTGCTGTTTCGAGTGGCCCCTGAGTGAAGTGCTGAGAGGCTGGTGTTTCTGAGCATGAGGCTGTGATGTGCCTTATCGAGGAAAGATGAAGGTCAGCTATGTGAGTCCTGAGTGACAGTGCTGTTGGCCGTGATTTCAACGTTAATGACTCAACACTATATATCAAATGAGGTGTCATTAAACGAAAACACACTTAAAACAAGAATGTATATTGGTCAGTTGACGTAATATTATGGCCAGAGACTCCCAGGAACCTAAATCTGTGTATCCCTGGGAGCAATGTTTTTGTATTCACTAATTCATGGTTGGTGGTGGTTTTTGAGAACTACTTTCACTACTGTACATGCTAAGGGCTCAGTGCTGCCAGAGCAGAAGAGCTGAACTCTCAGGACTCTGGAAGATCTTCAAAGCGGAAAGCAGGGCAGGTCTAGAGCCCAGGTGGAGGATGAAGACATGGTCAGTGAGGCTGCCACCACAACCAGCTGTGAGGACAGTGAGTCTGTAGGCACGGTTGCCTCGGGGCTTTCACATGTCCTGGAATTTTGTCCTCATGGTCACCATAAAAGATGTTAAAAAATTATATTTGAGGGCTTCCCTGGCGGCGCAGCGGTTGAGAGTCCGCCTGCCGATGCGGGGGACACGGGTTCGTGTCCCGGTCCGGGAGGATCCCACATGCTGCGGAGCGGCTGGGCCCGTGAGCCATGGCCGCTGGGCCTGCGCGTCCGGAGCCTGTGCTCCGCAACGGGAGAGGCCACAACAGTGAGAGGCCCCTGTACCGCAAAAAAAAAAAAGAAAAAATTATATTTGATATGAAGGTGAATTTACAATATAATACACTGAAACATGTTCTTCAACCTAAAACTTCTCTTTTTTCTACTGATTTTAAAAGAAATTAAAACATTTGAGTGAGCTCCTAAAAATATTGTGGGGTTCTGGGCACAGTACCTCATAGGTAAGTCAGCCCTATTTGTAGGTAGCAGGGAAGTTAATTGATAAACTTCTTGCTCAATCGTCCCAGTTTTCTCAGTGAGGGAACAAACATTATCTACTGCAGAGAAGGAGATGAGTTATGGACAGAAAAAGGGATTCGTTTAAGTTGAAATTTAGAAATACAAGAAGGAGCTTGCCAAGTTCCAAGTGAAAGCCCCAGCTTGAGGATCTTCAGTCTCCATGATTATTTGATTTTTCTTCACAGCCTTGGGTTATAAGTGGAAAAGAGAATGTTCCAGCTGTTAGATTTTGCTGAGATATTGTACATAAAAATTCAAGATGTCATATCAGTGGGGAGACAATGAGTACATAATGCACCCAGGGAGCTAGGTAAGCAAGTCTGACAGTTTGGGGTAAAATGTAGTTGGTGGTTGTCTGGGAACTGTATTTAATTTGTCTGTTTTGTGTGTTAGAGAAAGTTTTGGAGCAATTGAATAGTAGGTTTTTGGGAATACGAAAGTGAATGAGCTGTAAGAAGGTAACCAGGGTGAGAGTGAAAGTACAAGATATCAGTGGTGGAGAAATTCCAGATCACAATGAAGTCCAGGGAGTGGGTCGGTACGGTGGAGTGGGAGTGGAGATCATCCACATGGAGGACTTCAGTGGTTACACTAGGGAGTTGGATAGAAATTGGCCCAAGAGATATTTCAGGCTGGAGAGACATCCTTGAGCCAGGGATAAAAGAAGAAAAGGCCAAAAAGTAGGGAGATGGCAAGAAAAGGCTTCTGTTACTCTAGACAAAAATATGAGGTTGTTTTCTTTTTTTTTCTTTGTATTTTGTCCAAGCTTACTAGTGAATAACTGAGTAGTAGCAAATGTAAGGAAGAAAAGTAACAGCTCTGTGTCTTATTCTTGGTCTTATTGTTTGGAAAGTAAGATAATGAGTAACTTACATTGGAAAGGGCTGTAGGGAAGGATATGTTCCCTTGGAATAGCCAGGTTTCTGCCATAGAAAAGAGATAGGATGTAATGAAAAGTTAGACTACAGAGCAAATTGATTGCAATAGGAGGGCTGTTTAGGCGAAAGGCTTGGTTGGGCTTAAGCAAAGGAAGAATGAGTTTGGGCAAGAATAATATGGCAAAGATAGAGTAGGAATGTAGAAGAAGAATATTCCTGGTTTATATTTTTAGTGGTAGTCAAGGACAAAGGTAACGAGAAGTATGGTGCATTTTAATTCTAACTGAAAACTATGGCATGAAGCTACTTCTCCATCTACGAAGACAAATCTACTGGATGATGTCAAGTCATCAGTTTTTGTAACTATAAAAAAAATTATTTTTTTCTCAACAAAGCTTAAGCTTGTTGATTCCTAGGTCAAAATGTAAGAGGACCCAAACTCACTTCCTCAGGAAGCATGTATAGATGTTGAGAGCACTCACCTGGTGTTTTTTGCACTTGAATTGAGACGTTTTATGGGTTATTTTTTAGTGAGTCAGTCTGAGGACTGCACTACGATTTAACATTGGTTCTATCTAAAAATTAATTAGAAGTTCAAAACATATGATTTTATAAATAAATTTTCAGAAGCTACCTCATTAGTAAGTTGAAGACATATTGTAGTGCCAAGATTTGTGGTATTGGTGGTAAAAGAAAAAAAGAGAGAGAGAAAAAGAACCACACTAAACTAGAGAAGCCAATATTGGTACATGTTACGGAGGAGGATTCCTCAGTGGATTATATCCTTGTTTCATTGGTGTCAGAAACTCCCTGTAGAATTATTTTTTCTTGGATGATTTGTGAGTAATTTAACACACGATTTTAAACAGTGGATAATTACTTTGCTTGGCATGAGGTGCTTCAGAGATAATCCTGGTGTGTGTGGATAGTTTATCCTTTCAAATTTATCATCTCTTGATTTTCTCCAAAATCATTTCTTATTTATCAGTAATTATGTGACCTTCCCCGCACATAAGTCACTTACTTTTACTTACAGAGATAGGATATTGTAGGATTACACAGCCATCCATCCATCTGTGTAGTTTTATGGAAACAGAAAATCCCCTGAAGTCAGCAAATGTCTCCTCTCCAGTTTGTAGCAGTGCTTGAAATTCCATTATTGGAGATACATTGCTTAAGTTCATTGCTGCTTAAACTTAGCTTAAAATGAGCTTATATGGTATTAACTTATTCTGATGAATAGTACAGAACAGTTCTCTTCAAGGTAGGGCAAGTGATCACAATGGCAAAATCTCCCAGGGCAGCAGATTTCAAGCATTGCTTCTCATGGTAATTCTTAGCGATGTTTCAGTGGCTCCACAAATGTCACACTTAAAGTTTTTATAATTTGTATAGGATACTTGTTTTTATAAAACTCACCTCTCTGACCCTATGGCATGAGGTCTGATATCACAAGGTCTACATATGTTATTCTGGAAAAAGGAAACAAAATGGATTTTTTAAATGATTTGCTTAACCCCATAGCCTCACCCATCTTCCTTCTTCCCTGATGTTTATATTTCTGTAGCGAATTCAGGCAACCAGAGAAAGGAGAGGGTGCTGCCCTGTGGTTCTCTTCACACTGTGTTAAATAAAATGTCTCTATTCAATATGGGGAGGGATATGGCTAATACTTAATGATCCCCAAAGCCTCCTGATGTGTTCTGAGTTGAGGTGCGATATTTAAAGGAAGTGTGATGCCTCAAGATGTGTGTGTGTGTGTGTGTTTGGGGAGGAGAGTGAGGGTTTGGAAGAAGAACAATAAAATTATAAGAGACACTTCAAAATAGAAGAAATCGTATATGCCAAGAAATGAAAAATAACAAGCTTTCTTAAGCTTCTAGTCATTTGAGATGAATGGTTTTTAGGCCAGAGGTTGCAGCAGGACTTGAGGTGCTTTTGCATCTCACACAGGTTGAGACTTATCTCCTGGCTCACCGGGCTGACAGGATCAGCATTCAGATCCACAGCTCCTTTAGCTTTAACTAGTCCTTCTGCTTCAGTTTTTCCAGCACTTGGGAGGCTCAGGTGCAAATCTAGCTTCTCCTCTGGGACATCCTCATCCAATGGTGTGCTAGAAAACTGGCTCGATGGGAGAAAAAAATAAAATAATCATTTGTGATGTTTGCCAATTTCCATAGTGTAAACTCCCATTATAGCCAATTTCAAGGTATTCACAGCTTAACAAACAGATGGCAAAATTCCTGCATATTCAACAATCTGCTCTCTTGAGCCAGCATGAGCCAGCTCCAGCCTACCGCTGCCCTGTTGTCTTACAGCATTCTAGAAGCCAACAACCTTAATTGCTTCCGAGAAAATTCTCGGTAGTAGATGGAAATGAGTCTTTTGTACGTTTAAAGAAAATAAGATTTGATTTATAAGTGATCTAAATTATTGCTGAATCTATAGTAAAGAGTTTTAGAAAACCATTCTAAAAGAGTAAAACGTTTGCGTTCAAAGCCAGTATATTTCATTGCTCTGAGAAGATGAGCAGTTGTCCGAAACGTAAGCCTTTCTTCAACGCACTAAAATATAAAGGTGACCCAATTAAACGGATATATTTCACCCATAAGCACTTTAACACCTCTAGTATCTCTATTTCTTCTTAGCCCTTTTAATACTTTATCAGATGCATACTAGTTTCCTGTTTTTTAAATGTTACCTCCATGAATGTCAATTAAATTTCCTTCAATTACATTACAAATTGCTTGAGGATAGAATACAGGTGTCAGTATTTATCCCCACTGTTAGTCACGGTTCTCCAGAAAAACAGAACCAATAGGAGATAAATGATAGATATAGATATATGGAGAGAGAGAGAGAGAGAGAGAGAGATTATGAGGAACGAGCTCATGTGATTATGGAGGCTGAGAAGTCCCACCATCTCCCATCAGCAAGACTATAGTATAATTCAGGCCAAGTTCAAGACTAAAGGCCTAAGACCCAGGGTATACAATGGTTTAATTCTCATTATGAGGGGAGGAGAAGATGAGATGAGATATCTCAGCTCAAGCAGTGAGGTAGAGAAAAAGGGGGTGAATTCCTTCTGACTTTTGTTCTATTCAGAACCTCAGTGGGTTGGGTGATGTCCACCCACATCAGGGAGAGCATGCTACTGCATCCACTGATTCAAGTACTAATCTCATCCAGAGCACCCCCATAGACATCCCTGGAAATAGTGTTTAATCTGGGCACCCTGTGGCCAGTCAAGTTGACACAAAATTAACCATCACAATTTGTCATCCATACATATCTCCTTCAACCATATTTAATCTCCAAATAAAGACAACAGCAAGGTCATAATTCTGCCTAACATGACATAACTATCCTACATAGAACCAAAAACAAACTTAACCCCTGCCCTAGTTCTCAAGTGATGTTTATTCTTCTTGATGTCTTTGTAACTTAAATACTATCATGTAAAATCAACAACACTGAATTTTACAAAATACTATCATGTAAAATCAACAACACTGAATTTTACATCGAGGTAGTTCAGTTTCCCCCTGGTAGTGGGGACCACTCATCCCAGCCAACAGAGTAACCAGAGTAACTGGCCTTCTTTGCCTGTTGATTCAGAGGCATGAGGAGACCAAAATGCTGGATGCAGTCTTACCTGCAGTTCAGTGGAATCACTGTGTCTCTGGTGGAAGCATTCCTCCTCTGGAACCAACACCTGTCAGGCCATCAGAGCATAAAGTCATGGGAACAAGAAGCAAAATTTTGCTGCTGGGTCACTAGAGGTAATTGTGAGTGGCTCATCCCATTTCCACCCCTTGATTCCTGGATTCAGTGAATCCTGGCCATCAGAGAAACAGTGCCATATAGTGGAGCTAATTCAGAGCATATACAATCTTCTGGAGAACGTGGCCCAGCCCTGAAAGGTACTGACTCCTTGTGGTCCAGGTTTCAGCCAAGCAACCAACCGTCAGAGCCATTCCTATACTGCTCCCCCTCTGCAAAGTGCAACATTCAATGCTGAATCTCTGCTCTGTGAGCTTCTGTCAACAAGTTCAGCCTGATGTTATGTTCCTTCTACTATAATCTCACATCCGTAGTGTCCATTCCCAAACAAGTTCCCTGGTTTTCTGCCTGTATAAATTAGAAAACTGAAGCCGTTTTTGTTGGAGCATAACACTGATCCTCGTGGGTTTCACCTTGTACCTCACCTTAGGAGCCTGCAGGGACTGGACTCTAGTTATAGGTGTGAAAGGAAAGAGGGGTCCTGAGGAAAGTGAGCATTGTCTTTTGTGGCAGCTGTCTCGGGAGGTGGGGAGAGCAGGGTTGGTGCCCTCAGACTGAGGTGAAAAGGCCAATGCCACTGAGTGGAGAGGTCAGTAGCCTGGGAGGTGGGGAGGCACTCCTGCCGGGGTTGAGGAGACTTCTTCCACTGGTAAAGAAGGCGCTTGAGCTGGGAATTTGAACCTCTGAGCTCATTGTTTTCTTTCACCACTTTGTCCGGCAACATTAGAGCAAACAACCAATGTCATTATATTCATGAGTTTTCCAAGAATGTTCAAAAGTATCATGTACAGAGTCACCCAAGCTCCTTGCTCCTTACAAGTGGTTGATGAGTATCCTGTGCAGGTATTTTACGTATCTCTGTAACAGTTCACCCCATGCACTCTTTACTACTGGAAATTGAGTCATTAGCATCTTTAAATCGAATTATACTAGAGAGCAAACCTAGAAACCCCGGAGCCAATTCAGAAACTCATCCTTAGGACTTCCCTGGTGGTGCAATGGTAAAGAATCAGCCTTCCAATGCACGAGACGTGAGTTCGATCCCTGGTCGGGGAACTAAGATCCCACATGCCACGGGACAACTAAGCCCACGTGCCACAAAGTACAGAGCCCACGTGCTCTGGAGCCCTCGTGCCACAACTAGAGAGAGAAAACCCGCACGCCACAACTAGAGAGAAGCCCACACCACAAGGAAAGATCCTGCACGCCTCAATGAAGAACCCGCCTGCCATAACTAAGACCTGAAGCAGCCAAATTTAATTAATTAATCAATTAATTAAATATTAAAAAAACGAAACTCATCCTTAAAATTCTGTTCCTCTAGAATCACTGTCATTACCAAAACTTGTTTTGGTCAGTGTTCTACAGAGAAACAACCAATAGGATTTTTTTAACTTATCATTTATGTATTTATTTATTTATTATGAAGGATGGGCTCTTGTGATTATGGAGGCTGAGAAATCCCATGAAAGCCAGTGGTGTCTGAGTCTGAAGACCTAAGAACCAGGGGGTACGATGGTGTAAATCCCAGTCAAAGGGCCATAGAAGATGAGATGAGGTGTTTCAACTCAAATAATGAGACAGAAAAGGGGAGAGCAAATTCCTCTTTCCCTTATCTTTTGTTCTAGTCAGACCCTCAATGGACTGGATGGTGATGCCCACCCACATTGGGGAGCACACTCTCCTAAGTCCACCAATTCAAATGCCAATCTCATTGAGAAACACCTTCACAGACATGCCCAAGTAATGTTTAATCTGGGTGCTCCATGGTCAGTCAAGTTGACACTAAAATTAACCATGACATCCCCGCGGAGCCTAGTGAAATGCCTTGCCCTCAGAAAATGTGTACACAATGACCAGCAGGTGTTCAATTCTCTAGGTTTTAAAGGGCCCTGTCAAGTTGGAAACACTGTACTCCCTGGTTCTTTATATTAATTTTTAAAATCACCCCATTTTCATAATGGTGAATGTCAGGTGAAAACAGGGTGAACATAGGTTTCTTTTCATGCAGAAGTTTTGTAACCGAACGCAAGTTCACGTTCCAACACACAGGGAGGCCAAACTGCAGTGTTGAAGTTTGGAGCAGAGAAAGGTTGATTGCGGGTCCAAGAAAGGAGGATGAGTGGCTCGCACTCAAAAACCCCAAACTCCCTGAAGGGTTTCAGCAAAACATTTTTAAAGGTCAGGTGCGGGGGTGGTGCGTTGCAGGGTGTGTGGTCAGCTCGTGCACAGTTCTCTGATTGGTTGATGGTGAGGGAACAGAGCAGTTAACATTATCAATCCTTAGGCGCCAGTAGGTCTGGGGGCTTGTGACCGTCAAGTAGTTAATTTCTTCCATTTGGTGGTGGTTTTAGCCTCTGTGAAACAACTCGGGAAGTGTCCATCAGATACTATTATCTGGGTACTTCAGAGAGGAGCTCCAGCAGAGGGCGTGGGGGAGGGCTCTATCCCAGGAAGGCCCCCTAGGGGCCTGCTCCGTTATAGTTTCTGTCTGGTTGATGCATTTAGGGGTTACAAGGAAAAGAAGAAGAAGAAGGTAGAACCAGGGAAAGTTCTGTAACGGAACAGAAGCAGGGAAGGGGAACCCTGGGACTGTGCTGTGCAAATAAGGCTCCTCACTGGAGATCATCCCCAAATGATACCTTAGGAGGAGAGATAAAAGCGTAGCCTGAGACTAAAAGTCTATATAAAGCTGAAAGGATAATGTTGCTGGAAGGCAAAGGGGCTGAGAGAATGGAGAAAACGGAAATGGATTAGGTATGACACCAGCACAGTTGAGTGAAGCTGCTCATTCTTTAAGAAGTGGTAATGTTCTTGTCAGAAATACGCTGATATGTTAGTAACTATGAATATTCATAGTCATGGAATTCTAGAATTCTATGGATAGGATGGACATGAGACATATAATCCATCACATTTCACAGATAAAAGAACAGAGGTATGGGGAGCTTGCTCCAATTTAATTTCATTAAAATACATAGAGTGCTTAATGTATTTTAAAAATAATACAGTAAGTCCCCTACATATGAGCAAGTTCCGTTCCAAGAGCTCATTCTTAAGTCCAATTTGTTTGAGTCTGACAAAGTTAGCCTTGGTAACCAACCAACACAATCAGCTATATAGTACTGTTCTATAATAGGTTTATAACACTTTTCACACAAATAATACATAAAAAACAAACAAACACAAAAAATAAAGAAATTTTTAATCTTACAGTACAGTACCTGGAAAAGGACAGTAGTCCAGCACAACATCTGGCATCCAGGGGCTGGCATCGAGTGAACAGGCAAGAAAAGTTACTGACTGGAGGAGGGAGAGGAGGTGGGAGATGGTAGAGCTGAAGGATCGTCAGCAACAGGAGACGGAGGGCCAGCTGCAGTTTGCAGTGAGTACACGCCTGACGTTGATGGAACGTACGTTCGCATCTTTGAAAGTTTGCAACTTGAAGGTTTGTATGTAGGGGACTTACTGTATTATACACCGAAGGGGAGAATATCAGAAAAGACCAGATCCTTTCCTGGAGCTTATTATGCCACTAGTAGAATAAGACAAACATAAAGAACAAATGTAATGGGTGCTACAATGGAAGAAAAACAAATTGTAAGGAATCACGGAACAGAAAAACATCACTTTGGACTCAAGGAATCACAGAATCCTTTGGCCCAGGGAATCACAGAAGAGGTGTCCTCGACTGGGTTTAAAAGACAGAGACTCCAAATGGTATTTCAGGCGGGATGACTTGGGAGTTACTACCCACCCTCACTCTTACCAGTTTTCACTGGATAATCATATCCCATCACTCAAGAATTTTCTCAACTCTTGCTGTCTAACCTCACACATTTATCTGTTAGTGTGCCTCTTTCCTCTAAGACTGGCCTTTAAAAGTTTATTCTAGTAGAGAAATTAAGGGGTCATGTCTAGGTCGAAGGGATAGCAAGAACAGGGGTGAATTTTAGACATGTGGCAGAGCTTGAATCACAAGTAATGGAGGGGCATAAGGAAGAGAGTGAAGCTGGTGGAAGAGAAGATTTGTAGGGGAAGAAGAGGATGGGCTTAGTTGGCCCATATGGAATCTATGCATTAATATATGTCTCCACTTCCATGATTACTAATATTTACTGTTTTGGGTTCTTCCTTTGTTTTTTTAATATCCCCAAACCACTTGTCGATATGTATTTTTCATTCAGTAAGCTCAACGTGAATCACTTCATTTCAAAATATAATGTTCTTGAGTCTCAATAGTTTTCTTCATATATTGCACCGATACATTGACCAGAAAATAAGAAAACTGAAAATATTGTTTACTGCATTCAAATCCTTATCATGTTTCTAAGAAAAAGTGTGATTTTTCTGCATCATCCGTATAAGAAAATGAACACATGATTACAAGAGAATCTTCATTTTAAGTTTAACAAAATTCTAGACACATTGACTGAATCTAGGTAATTTTTGTTTTTTCCTAAGTAGAAACCACTTCTGAATAACACTGCTAGCTCAGTTGCGAGCGTGAGAGGCACTCTTGTGCATGGCTTTTTAATCCTTCTTGAAATCTGCAAATTATTTTTTGAAATCAGCTAAATCTCTCACCTTTAAAGAAGACTTTTTAAGGATGCTATTTAAAAATAATAGTTTTCTATTATAAGCTGTCTCCTAGTTCACCTAGGTGTTTAAGTTAACAAAAGACTTGTCAAAGGACAATTTTATCTCAAAGTTGTTGCAGTCAGAATGAACTTCAGCAGACGCAGCCACTGTGGGATTCAAAGGAGTGGACAGAATTTCCACCCGGAAGGCTTTAGGTTCCCCAAAAGAGGAAAAATGATAGAACTCAAGTGTACTGAAGGAGAATTAGGGTAGAATGGCTGTGGATACCCCAAAACACAACCTGATGAGTTGAAGTGTGTCTTGGGATCAGACCTGAAATAGAACTTTCAGTCTTTATGCAGACCACTGCAGTCGGAAGAGCATTGGTACAAATCCTAGTTCTACCCTGTACCTTAGGTAACTTTGTTAAACTCATGGACTCTTAGTTTCCTTGACCATTCCTACTGTATACGGTTGTAATGAGGATTAAATAAAAACATACACATGAAGCATTTAGTATGGTTCTGGGAACATTGACAATGAGCAGTAAATATTGACTACTAATTTTATCTACAATTTTGAAGCATCCTTCATCATGAATGTATAGAATACTTTAGAGCACACTGATTCCAATACTAAGAAATTCAACTTAAAACTGAAACCTTAGTGCCTACATTTTTGGAAGTCTGGATATACTGAGCACAATGTTTTTTTCAAAAGCTTGTTGTGACAGATTATTTGAAGAGGATAATTGATAGTCAGGGAAGCAGAGTCTTGTGAAGCAGAAGCCTCCACAGAAATAATCCTGGGCGTTTTCTAAAAAAGATGTACAACTTAGTAAAATAATTCTGTTAGAGTATTACATGTAGTAGATATTTAAGAAATTAATTAATGGCATTTTTGAGATCAAAATGCTTGACATTACAATTAAGATTATAAAATATGTTTAAGGAAATAGTAGAGATTGTTTACTTCAGATAAATGTTTTCCAGAGACATAAGTTAGCTACAGATTTTTCATGGAAAAAGGGATCCCATTTCTTTTTCATTTAGTAGTGTGAACTTTTGGTCCTTTTCTGTTATTATTTCTGGGTGGGTACAGAGCCTATGATTTATCTGAGAAGCTATTAGAATTTCACAGGAGAAACTGTTGAAAAATATTTCAGTCGCTAAAGTTGCTACATTCGTAAAAAAGATGGATTTTAGTAGAATTGAAAGATTTTCTTGTTTCCATTAGATAGTTTAGTGAAAACTTCATTGGTTTCATGGAAATTAGAGAAGCCAAGGTCTCCCATGTCATCTCTGTGGTCTTTCTACCAACATACACTGAGTATCTCCTTAAGTTTTTCTCGATTTTTAGTTCATGCCACCAAAATACCTCCTTTTTCTCTCTAACTTCATTTTGATGCTTCAGATTCTACTATAATATGATTGCTTTCAAAACATACTAATATTCAATAAATATTTAATTTTTACTTTTCTCCCAGCATACAGTAAAAAGTAACCAAGAGCTGGGATCGAGAGATAAATAGGCAGAGAACCAAAGCTATGGCTAAATTGTTGCTTCTATGGTCAAATATTGAGAGGAGTCCAAGATAGTCTAAGATAGTCCCTAACCATAAAGAAATAAAGCACATATACTTAAAGGATAGAAATGTCAAAAGAAACCCTTTATTGGTCCCAGTTTTCCTCTCTCACAGATATGTGTCATGGGCACACTGATGGCAGTCAGAGGTGTCAGACCAAGGAGAGGAACGTGGCACTGGGGACTTTTTTGGGCCTTAAGCAGGCGGCAGACCTCGCTGTCACTCGCACGTTTTGTCTGGTTGCTCTAGACTGCTCACCCTATGTCGTCTGCTCTACAGAGCTGACCTTGGGGTCAGAAGAGTCGGGTTCGAATCCAGGGTCTGGCAGTTCTTATTTGTGTGACCTTAGGCATGCTAAGTACCTGCTGGAGCATCAGCACGTACATCTGTTAAACATGGAGCTAATAATCTACTCACAAACTTACGGCAGGAAGGAAATGAAACGATGTACAAGAGACTTGCATGACACTGGCTGAAAACATTAGCTGTCTTCTTCACCACACCCACCGTGGAACAAAGTGTCGTCTTTGTAACGTTTTATTATGTTCCCTCCCTGAAGAGAACCCTTTTGCAATTTTCACGCTTTCCTAATAGCAACGAAGAAATGTTAGAGAGTAAATGTCTCAGTTTCCGATGTCTCATCCCACGGCTCACGTGCATCCTACCATCCTTGTCTTGGGGGAAAGACAAGTTAAACCAACAGTAGGTTTGTCATTGTTACACTAATATTTAGTAAAAATCATGTGACAGTGTAGAAAGCTGGATTTAGAATATGACGTCTAACAAAAATCATGTCTTAAATTATCTAAGCCTTAGTCCCCTTCTCTTTAAAATGAGGGTACTACTTTCCCTTTCTTCCCCAGAGAGTATTTTTTGTACCAAGTTAAATCCTTCTGTAGGAAAATATTTTAATATATCTCAGTGTACAGACATAAAATTACGAAGTTTACATTTCAAACAAACCACACAAGTTAGCCAACGAAGCTGGCACACTTCAACAGTGTGAAAATCGGGCAGTATTGGAGGCAATATTCAACAGCTTCATAGTGAAGACAGGTAGAATATAGGGACTCACTCTACCCTGAATCATGCAAGTTTCTGATCCCTGAAAGAACAGGATAGGAAAGAAGCAAAAAAAGCAGGGAATGATGATTTTTAACAACAACAAATACAGAGTTTTAAGTACAATCCACTCAAGCAGTGAGAATATGAAGGGAACGGATTGTGTGGCCAGTGGAAGTTCCCTCTCGGCAGTCATTTGGAGGCAAGGAGCAACTATATAGTTCAGGGACACATAAACTGAGAGCAATAAATATTAAAATTCAAGGTGATTGGCTTGCAATGACCTATTATTTCCATGATCTAAAACTGACTACTCAAAAATCACAGGGATAACCTCTCAATCTCCCTAGAGGTACGGCTGCCACGGGTACCCAACAGCAAAGAAGACATTTGTAGTGATGACACCTGGAGAAGATGGAAGTTTTCTGTTGATTCTCAGCCACTGCCTTTCTTTTTTATAGCAACCATCTGGATACCAGCAGTGCTCAAATCTTTTTCTTTTCATCCATGGCATTAAGGATAGAGAAAACACACACACACACACACACACACACACACACACACGCCCCTCACTTTGACTAGTTCTTTTAACAAGGCATGGTAAGAACTGCCTACAGGAGGAAAAAGGACGTGGAAAAACACACTCCATAAGAATTTCCAGTCCAGGCGAGAGTGCCAGACCACCAGGCCTTGATGTGTTTGGACAGTGCCAGAACCAGCAGGTCAGAAAACAGAGTTTTGCTGAGGCATAAAGAATGAGAGGGGAATAATTTTTCAGCTCTGGAGATTCGGAAGTCAACCTAAGAGCAAAGAAGTAATGCCAATTATATTTTCAGAAAAGTCCTTTAACGATCCTACTCTTTGTCTATTATCAAGGAAAATCAGATGGGGGAGGGGGCTAGAGGTTGGCAATGAGAGAGAGAAGGGAAAGGCTGGATACTAGCTTTAAAAGAAATGGCTTTTTGATGAAAGAAATTTCATCATTTTGGTACATACTTAATTTTTTTAAACCAGCCTCAATCAGCCAATGAAGATGTGCCATCCTGAGTTTCCTCTGTCATTGGAAATAGAATTGTATTTATTCATTCACTGTCACAATAAAGATTAAAACTTTGATGTCAAATACTAACCTGAATGATAGAAAAGCTATTTTATATATTTTAACAGTGGGGAAATGCCTTTACAAGCAACATATTTTCCTGTGTTGAGTTCTTTCAAAATTAAATTTATGGACCATTCATACATTCCAAAAGTGCACGGTCACTGTAGTGTCTAAATGTATCATATGACTTCAGGAATTCAGACGTGGCAGTTCTTCCTACTGAGGCATTAATTGTATAATTGGCAAGTTTAAGAATTAAATATAAAAATCAGTATATTTATCTGGATTTTAAAATATATTTTGAATTACTAGCTGGTAATTATACTGCTTGAAGTAGAAAAGGGTAGACATTTTTGTTAAAGAGTTTGGAAAAAAAAGAAAGGCAAAACCACTTTGTAGAGTTACCAAAAGGGATAGCAGTTTGGTATAAGATGTCAACTTCCTGGCTCCAACTGGTCTAAGTAGAAAAGGAAAAAAAAAAAAACCCACACAGATATTGCCTGAAAGGAAAATAGTCTTGGGGTCCTGCTATTAGCTGAATATTGGATTTTATGCAAAGCATCTCAGTTTCCTTGCCTGGCAATTCAATATCCCCGTATCTGTTTTACCTCCCTTGAACAATAGATCTGAAAACAAGTTAGAAACGTATAAAAAGGCACTGAAGAATAAGGAGTTCTACCAAGAGAAAGTTCTATTATTATTATTTGGTTTAATGACTCATATGAATCGTGCTCACAGTGGCTTCTCTGGCAGATTTGTAACATTTTTCCTGGTTCTAAGCCCACTTTCACTTGGATTCTTTACAGTCTGGGTTTTTATGGAGGAGACATTCTGACTCTAGGTGAAGTGAGATGTGAATTTGGATTTTTAGCAGTTTTCCAGAGAAAAGAATTGACCTCTCCCAAACATCAACTCTGTTCTTTAAAAAATAAATGGTATTTCTTCTTCAGTGAGGTGTAATCACCCTAATAAGTAACAAAGAATTGCAGCATGGTTATTCTATCAAGAGATGGAGCTCACACTTGATTTTCTCAAACAGGTGACAAAAGTTGTTGTAAAAGGTCACATCACTTTGTATGATATTCAGCCAAAGAAATGAGAACAAAACTAGGTCATGTTGGGCCAGTGAAACACCTGGTAATATTTGGAGAATAAATAAAAGAAGAAAATGGATGAGCCCACCAAAATGAAGCAACATGGAACATGGCAAAAACTGAGAAGTTCTTTTCCTTCAAATGCACATCTCTTTATCCATGTGGGTAATGTCCCTTCACTCCTGGTCAGCTTTCCCTTATGGTTGACCTTTTCAGGGAACAATGTCTCTGCATTCAGTGAGCCAAGTTGAGGTTAGGGAGTATTTCTGAGGCCTTTCCCACTGTTCTCTCAGCTTTTAACTGGGGTTTTCCCTACCAGTTGCAACCTAACAGAATCTTTATGATTTCCCTCAACAGACACTGTATTCCACCACAAATGTAATGACTAATAGTAGTTGTTTTCTTTTTAACATCTTTATTGGAGTATAATTGCTTTACAATGGTGTGTTAGTTTCTCCTTTATAACAAAGTGAATCAGCTATACATATACATATATCCCCATATCTCCTCCCTCTTGCGTCTCCCTCCCTCCCACCCTCCCTATCCCACCCCTCTAGGTGGTCACAAAGCCCCAAGCTGATCTCCCTGTGCTATGCAGCTGCTTCCCACTCGCTATCTATTTTTACATTTGGTAGTGTATATATGCCGATGCCACTCTCTCACTTCGTCCCAGCTTAATAGTAATTTGAAAGGCATTCTTATGAGGTCATTATTGTTAGCAATTTCCTCACAGGCTCTGATCACTTTAAGAGCAAGTGATATTATTTTTAGATTTTTTGGTATTATTTTCTGTATTCCCAGCACCTAGCAAGATATCTTATGACAATAGAGGCTCAATCAGCGTTTGTTGATATATGAATAAATCCTTAGAGGCTCTGGTGAACATCCACTACACGTGAAGCAAAATACCAGGTGCCCATAGAGGAGATGTACTTACATCTTTGTGTTCAGTACATAATGTCTTTATCTGTGAAATAAGGATGTTCGAACCTGTTTTAGCTACCACACAGGGTAGGTGTGAAAAGCAAAATAAGGAATCTAAAAGGAAGTTTATCGAAAAATAAAAGATGTACTAAGATAAAATGTCACTCCTAAGCAACTATGTGACCATGTTATGAATCACATTCATATCCTGCAAAACCTAATTTCATGTGTCAAAGTCACTTTCCACTGATGCGGGTCCTTCCCCAGACAATACTATGTGAAAGGGGTTTCAATCTATTTTCTGTTCTCATCTGTATCTCTATCTGTATCTGTATCTGCGTCACTAAAGGGCAAGTCAGCAGCTGAGCTACTTGCCCATTTAATCATGTGGAAATGGAAGATGGCCTATATAGACAAATTTACAAATCATAATGATTGCCAAATGTGGTGCTGCAGGAGGGCTCGCAGGAAATGTGAAGATAAGAAAGGGTAAGGGATGCCAAAGCAAGCAATCAGCTGAAACAAAGAGCACTTGAAGACAATGGAAGAAAAAATAAGTATCATGATGTGAGCTTTTAATAGAAAAGTCCTAGAAAGAAAGCTAAGTAAATAACTATATGGCAAAAGTACCAGAGAACTGAACAATATTTTATTTCTTACAGAAGTAAGTTACTTAATAATTTAGCAACAGCCTAATAGATGCCAAACACTGGTCTTGGCTCAAAGGAAACATTTGCAAATATGGCAATCCTTATCCTTCTGGAGATTTAAATCTGTTGAAGGAGGTAGTCAATGAACTAGAATTAAACAGTAGCATCCCCCCACCCCAGGGCACCCTTAAAACCCTGGTAGCATTTATCTCCTCTCCTCCTGAGGACAGGAAGAAGCAAGAAAGGGATTAGTCCAGAATGAATGAGGAAACCCAAGAGATAAAGCAGCCGAAGAAGCAGAAGTTATGGAAACCTAGGGATAGACAACAGAGAAAACTAAATGAGTGACACTCATGAGTAAACCTATGTAGGCGAGCATGAGGGGAGTGAGAGGGGCACTTCTGCAGCTTTCAAGCTCAGACTCCTGAAAAGCAGCCATCAGTATTATTTCAGCCTTGTTTTTAACGATAAACACTTACTGGTGCCCAAGGTCATGACCTTTAGAGGGCAGTAGTTCACTAGTATCCACTGGAGATGAGAATGGCTTGCAGAGCTGTGATTAGAATAAAATGTGTGGAGATTTTTACATGGGTCACCCAAAAAGTGACTTTTTCTCCAGACACAGCTGGGTTAAATGTTTTTCTGGTGCCTACTTTTTCATTATAATGATGCCTCCGGGAATCTATGAAGGAAAGAAATTTAATTTGGCTATGAGTTAGGGTGCTGCTAGAAAAGCTTAAAATTCTTTAGCACTTTTTTTTCCCCCAAGAAGGAAACAATAGACTTAAGTGTTTTAAAAATGTGCTGACTTCTATCAGGGTTTTAAAATAAACTGATAGGAAGGTTACAGCTCCCACACCCTGCCTGCTGGGCTGAGAGGGGAAACTCTCCCCTAGCTTCACACCCAGTCACCTTGTCTAAACTGGATCCAGTTCAAGGTGACAACGTCCTCCGGGTCGCCTGTGAATGGGTGCACAGCAGATGAGAAGGTGATGGACTCACCGTGTCCTCAGCACTTTGGGACGTTCCCTGGAGGCTTGCCTCACATTCAGCTGAAAGCAACTTCACAAAGTCGTTCTGGCCAAGAGTCTTTGGCTCTGAACCAGCAAGAAAATATTTCTAATTCTTTTTTATTTTCAAGCTAAGGTCAAAAGAACCTTGAATCCTTAAGAGGTTTTCCAGTATCTTTCACTTGCTCTGTGTGCAGTATAACAACGTGAAGTAAAAAACGTTTACTCTTCTCCCTTCAATACATGGCATATTACACCTTAGAGGAGGAACCTAAGCAGAGTTATCACGTGTGCTGTGAAACTAGATGAATAATTGAAACTTCTTTCTTTGACTGGGCATGCAGTGCCATTTTTGGTAAAGTGCCATAGACTAAGGAGGAAATCTGCCCAGAAGATTCTGGAGTCATGTGGCTACTGACAAAGTTAATTGCTTTAAAAAAGGAAAGGAGTAGTGGTAGAAGGGTTGGGGACAGTGGTTGGGGATTGTAAAGGTTCCTGCTTAAAAATAAATTGGTATTAGGGAAATGAAACAAAAATAATGAAATACCATTCAGAGCCATTAATACAGCTATTGTTAAAACACACACACACACACACACACACACACACACACAGAAAATAACAAGTGTTGGTGAGGATGGGAAGAAATTTGAATCCTTGTGCGTTGCCGATGGGAATCTAAAATGGTGCAGCCACTATGGAAAACAGTATGGCGGTTCCTCAAAATATGAAACATAGAATTTCCATGAAATCCAGAATTCCACTTCTGGGTATGTACCCAAAAGAATTAAAAGCAGGGATTCAAACAGATACACCCATTTTCATGGCAGCATTATTCACAATAGCCAAAATAACCCAAATGTCCATTGACAGATGGATAAACAAAATGTGGTATTTTCGTACAATGGGATAAGTAAAAGGAAGGTAGTTCTGACACATACTACGACATGGATGAGCCTTGAAGGTATTATACTAACTGATATAAGCCAGACACAAAAGGACAAATATTGTGTGATTCCACTTATATGAGGTGCCTAGGATATTCAGATTCCTTCTGTGTGGAGACAGGAGGCAAGGTGGAATGGGGAGTCATTGTTTAATGGGTATAGATTTTCAGGTCAGGAACACGGAAAGTATGTGGTGATGATTGTTGGACTATAAAGTGAATATACTTAATGCCACTGACTTTACACCTAAATGTCATGTCACGGTAAATGTCACATTTTTTATGTGGTATATTTTGCCAGAAAAACAATTTTGGTAGATCACGAATGGCAGAAGCTCTAGCCATTGCTGTTTATTTTCCAATGTCACCCTCAAGAATCTCCAGTAATAATGTCTCCACATGCATTAACCTTCACTAAGCTGCTTATGAGAAATGCAGCAATGAAAGTTCTTTTACGTTATGCATGGTGTACAGATGAGAGCGTTTCTCCAGGGTTTGTTCCCAAGAGTTCAGTGCTAACTCGAGAGAGTGTATCTTCAAATTTCCTGAATAGTAATAAACAGATTCCCAATGCGCTTATACTTGTTTAAACATTCTCAAGCAGTAATAGTTACTTTACATCCTGGCCAACTATAATAATTGTGTTGGCTTTAATAATAAAATAATTGTGTATTATAGGGCTTTAATTGGCATTTTGCTGATTCTTAATTATTACATATATGTGCCATGTATTCTATATATACTTATGTATAATTAGTAATGATATGTGATTATATCATGGTTAGTGATGTTGAGCATCTTTTCATGTACCTGTTGGTCATTTGTATGTCTTCCTTGAAAAAATGTCTATTCATATCCTCAGCCCATTAAGAAAAAAAATTATCTGGGTTTTTCCACTATTAAGTTGTACATTCTCTATGAATTCTTCAGATTAGTCCCTGTATTCAACTCTAGGGTTTCTCTCTTTTTTTTTAATGGTTTCTCTTTCTTTGTTGAACTTCTTGTTTTGTTTATGCATTATTTTTCCTAATTTCATTTAGTTGTCTATCTGTGTCTTCTTATATTTTACTGAAACTCTTTAGAGGATTATTCTGAATTCTTTGTCAGACAGACATGCATTTCCATTTCTTTAGGGTCATTCATTGGAGCTGTATTAGTTTCCATTGGTAGTGTCATGTTTCCTCAATTATTCATGATTCTTGTGGCCTTGCAGTGGTCCATGAGCATTTGAAGAAGTAGGAGCCTGTTCCAGTGTTCACAGACTGGCTTTGGCAGGCCAATCGCTTCACTAATCAGCCAGTTCAGGGATTCTGGGCGGCTGTCTGCTGGTGTTTGCAGGCAGGCTTCCTGCTGGTAGGTGGGAAGGTCTGGTGCCTGCATCAGCAGGTGGGCAAGCCTGGTACTTGGATCCATGGGGACAAGTCCAGTGCCTGGAACTTGGGTCCACAGGAGCCGACCTGGTGCTGGGAACCAGTGGTATGGGCTAGTCGTCTGGGTCTCTTGGGCTTGGCCTGGTACGAAGGTGGGGTGGGAGCTTGGGTTTGCTAGAGCCCACCTTGAGACTGGGCCTGCAGGTGCCAGCCTTGTGCTAGTTTGGGCCATGAGCCTGGGTCTGTGGGACCCTACTGGGAGCCCAGACCCCTAGAGGCTTGTCTGGCACTGGGGCTGAAGGGGGCTTTGGTGCGTGTGAGCCAGCTCATGGGGGCCAACCTGGTGCGGGGGTGAGTCGGCAGCCTGGGTTCACAGGAGCCAGTTTGGAGGCTAACCCTGCAGAGGCCAGCCTGGCACTGGGCCCAGTGGCAAGCTTAGGTTTGTAGGAGTCTGCCTGGAGCCTGGGGCCACGGGAGCTGCCTATGGCTTTGATGGACTGGGAGCTTGGGTTTCTGGGAGCGCACCAGGAGCGTGGTGATGCGGTACCTCCTGGGGCTGCGGGGAATGTCCAGCTTGTTCAGGATTTGGCCACTTTTCTCTTGAGTTGTCACTCCTATATGTAGAAGTTATTTATAAATACTGGATTCTTAGTAATCCATTGTTTTATATAAATTAAATATCATCTCTGAATTGGTGGCTTGCCTTTTCACTCTCTTAAGGGTGACTTTTGAGGAGTAGAATATTCTAAAGCTAGGAATTTCTCAATCTTTTACATCATAACTAGTGCTTTCTGTGTAGTATCAAGAAATAATGACACTCTTTTATATTGTATTGTAAAAGTTTCACTGTTCTGCCTTTCATCTTTAGGCATTTAGTGGTCCTGGAATTGCTGTTTGTGGCTGACGTGAGGTTGGGATCAAATTGTATGTTTTTCATAAATGGACATGAAATTAACAGCACTATTTATTGAAATGTCCATTTGTTTCCCACCACGATGCAATTCTGACGTTATATTATATATATATATATTTTTTTCACATCTTTATTGGAGTATAATTGCTTTACAATGGTGTGTTAGTTTCTGCTGTGTAACAGAGTGAATCAGCTATACATATACATATATCCCTGTATCTCCTCCCTCTTGCGTCTCCCTCACTCCCACCCTCCCTATCCCACCCCTCTAGGTGGTCAAAAAGCACTGAGCTGATCTCCCTGTGTTATGCAGCTGCTTCCCACTAGCTATCTATTTTACATTTGGTAGTGTATTTATGTCCATGCCACACTCTCGCTTCATCCCAGCTTACCCTCCCCCAACCCCATGTCCTAAAGTCCATTCTCCACATCTGCATATTTATTCCTGTCCTACCCCTAGGTTCATCAGGACCTTTTTTTTCAGGTTCCATATATATGTGTTAGCGTATGGTATTAGTTTTTCTCTTTCTGACTTACTTCACTTTGTATGACACTCTCTAGGTCCATCCACCTCACTACAAATAATTCAGTTTCATTTCTTTTTATGGCTGAGTAACATTCCATTGTATATATGTGCCACATCTTTATCCATTCATCTGTCGATGGAAACTTAGGTTACTTCCATGTCCTGGCTATTGTAAATAGAGCTGCAATGAACATTTTGGTACATGACTCTTTTTGAATTATGGTTTTCTCAGGGTATATGCCCAGTAGTGGGATTGCTGGGTCGTATGGTAGTTCTATTTTTAGTTTATTAAGGAACCTCCATACAGTTCTCCATAGTGGCTGTATCAATTTACATTCTCACCAACAGTGCAAGAGCATTCCCTTTTCTCCACACCCTCTCCAGCATTTATTCCTTGCAGATTTTTTGGTGGTGGCTATTCTGACTGGTGTGAGATGATACCTCATTGTAGTTTTGGTTTGCATGTCTCTAATTATTAGTGATGTTGAGCATTCTTTCATGTGTTCATTGGCAATCTGTATATTTTCTTTGGAGAAATGTCTGTTTAGGTCTTCTGCCCATTTTTTGATTAGGTTGTTTGTTTTTTTGATATTGAGCTGCATGAGCTGCTTGTCAATTTTGGAGATTAATCCTTCGTCAGTTGCTTCGTTTGCAAATATTTTCTCCCATTCTGATGGTTGTCGTTTCGTCTTGTTTATGGTTTCCTTTGCTGTGCAAAAGCTTTTAAGTTTCATTAGGTCCCATTTGTTTATTTTTGTTTTTATTTCCATTTCTCTAGGAGGTGGGTCAAAAAGGATCTTGCTGTGATTTATGTTAATAGAGTGTTCTGCCTATGTTTTCCTCTAAGACTTTTATAGTGTCTGGCCTTACATTTAGGTCTTTAATCTATTTTGAGTTTGTTTTTGTATATGGTGTTAGGCAATATTCTAATTTCATTCTTTTACATGTAGCTGTCCAGCTTTCCCAGAACCACTTCTTGAAGAGGCTGTCTTTTCTCTGTTATATATTCTTGCCTTCCTTATCAAAGATAAGGTGACCATATGTGTGTGGGTTTATCTCTGGGCTTTCTATCCTGGTCCATTGATCTATATTTCTGTTTTTGTGCCAGTACCATACTGTCTTGATTACTGTAGCTTTGTAGTTTAGTCTGAAGTCCAGGAGCCTGATTCCTCCAGCTCTGTTTTTCTTTCTCAAGATTGCTTTGGCGATTCGGGGTCTTTTGTGTTCCCATTCAAATTGTGAATTTTTTTGTTCTAGTTCTGTGAAAAATGCCACTGGTAGTTCGATAGTGATTGCATTGAATCTGTAGATTGCTTTGGGTAGTATAGTCATTTTCATGATATTGATTCTTCCAATCCAAGATCATGGTATATCTCTCCATCTGTTTGTATCATCTTTAATTTCTTTCATCAGTGTCTTATAGTTTTTGGCATATAGGCCTTTTGTCTCCTTAGGTAGGTTTATTTCTAGGTACTTTATTTTTTTTTGTTGCAATGGTAAATGGGAGTGTTTCCTTAATTTCTCTTTCAGATTTTTCATCATTAGTGTATAGTAATGCAAGAGATTTCTGTGCATTAATTTTGTATCCTGCTACTTTACCAAATTCATTGATTAGCTCTAGTAGTTTTCTGGTAGCATCTTTAGGATTCTCTATGTATAGTATCATGTCGTCTGCAAACAGTGACAGCTTTACTTCTTCTTTTCCGATTAGGATTCCTTTCATTTCTTTTTCTTCTCTGATTGCTGTGGCTAAAGCTTCCAAAAGTAAGCTGAATAATAGTGGTAAGAGTGGGCAACCTTGTCTTTTTCCTGATCTTAGAGGAAATGGTTTCAGTTTTTCACCACTGAGAACGATGTTGGCTGTGGGTTTGTCATATATGGCCTTTATTATGTTGAGGTAAGTTCCCTCTGTGCCTATTTTCTATAAATGGGTGTTGAATTTTGTCGAAAACTTTCTCTGCATCTATTGAGATGATCATATGGTTTTTCTCCTTCAATTTGTTAATATGGTGTATCACGTTGATTGATTTGCATATACTGAAGAATCCTTGCATTCCTGGAATAAACGCCACTTGAGCATGGTGTATGATCCCTTTAATGTGCTGTTGGATTCTGTTTGCTAGTATTTTGTTGAGGATTTTTGCATCTATGTTCATCAGTGATATTGGCCTGTAGTTTTCTTTCTTTGTGACATCCTTGTCTGGTTTTGGTATCAGGGTGATGGTGGCCTCGTAGAATGAGTTTGGGAGTGTTCCGCCCTCTACTAAATTTTGGAAGAGTTTGAGAAGGATAGGTGTTAGCTCTTCTCTAATTGTTTGATAGAATTCGCCTGTGAAGCCATCAGGTCCTGGGCTTTTGTTTGTTGGAAGATTTTTAATCACAGTTTCAATTTCAGTGCTTGTGATTGGTCTGTTCATATTTTCTATTTCTTCCTGATTCAGTCTTGGCAGGTTGTGCATTTCTGAGAATTTGTCCATTTCTTCCAGGTTGTCCATTTTATTGGCATAGAGTTGCTTGTAGTAATCTCTCATGATCCTTTGTGCAGTGTCAGTTGTTACTTCTCCTTTTTCATTTCTAATTCTGTTGATTTGAGTTTTCTCCCTTTTTTTCTTGATGAGTCTGGTGAATGGTTTATCAATTTTGTTTATCTTCTCAAAGAAACTACTTCTAGTTTTGTTGATCTTTGCTATCATTTCCTTCATTTCTTTTTCATTTATTTCTGATCTGATCTTTGTGATTTCTTTCCTTCTGATAACTTTGGGGTTTTTTTGTTCTTCTTTCTCTAAGTGCTTTAGGTGTAATGTTAGGTTGTTTATTTGAGATGTTTCTTGTTTCTTGAGGTAGGATTGTATTGCTATAAACTTCCCACTTAGAAATGCTTTTGCTGCATCCCATAGGTTTTGGGTCATCATGTTATCATTGTCATTTGTTTCTATATATTTTTTGATTTCCTCTTTGATTTCTTCAGTGATCTCTTGGTTATTTAGTAGAGCACTGTTTAGCCTCCATGTGTTTGTATTTTTTACAGCTTTTTTCCTGTAATTAATATGTAGTCTCATAGCATTGTGATCGGAAAAGATACTTGACACGATTTCAGTTTTCTTAAATTTACCAAGGTCTGATTTGTGACCCAGGATATGATCTATCCTGGAGAATGTTCCATGAGCACTTGAGAAGAAAGTGTATTCTGTTGTTTTTTGGATGGAATGTCCTATAAATATCAATTAAGTCGATCTTGTTTAATGTATAATTTAATGCTTGTGTTTCCTTATTTATTTTCATTTTGGTTGATCTGTCCATTGGTGAAAGTGAGGTGTTCGATTCCCATACTATGATTGTGTTACTGTTGATCTCCCCTTTTATGGCTGTTAGCATTTTCCTTATGTATTGAGGTGCTTCTGTGTGGGTGCATAAATATTTACAATTGTTATATCTTCTTCTTGGATTGATCCCTTGATCATTATATAGTGTCCTTCTTTGTCTCTTGTAATAGTCTTTATTTTAAGTCTATTTTGTCTGATATAAGAATTGTTTGTAGTGAGGTGGATGGACCTAGAGTCTGTCATACAGAGTGAAGTAAGTCAGAAAGAGAAAAACAAATACTGTATGCTAACACATATATATGGAATCTAAGGGGAAAAAAATGGTCATGAAGAACCTAGGGGTAAGACAGGAATAAAGACACAGACCTACAAGAGAATGGACTTGAGGATATGGGGAAGGGGAAGGGGAAGCTGTGACAAAGTGAGAGAGTGGCATGGACATATATACACTACCAAACATAAAATAGATAGCTAGTGGGAAGCAGCCGCATAGCACAGGGAGATCAGCCTGGTGTTTTGTGACCACCTAGAGGGGTGGGAGGGAGGGAGACATAAGAGGGAAGAGATATGGGAACATATGTATATGTATAACTGATTCATTTTGTTATAAAGCAGAAACTCCTAACACACCATTGTAAAGCAATTATACTCCAATAAAGATGTTAAAAAAAAAAAAAAGAATTGCTACTCCAGCTTTCTTTTGATTTCTATTTGCATGGAATATCTTTTTCCATCCCCTCACTTTCAGTCTGTATGTGTCCCTAGGTCTGAAGTGGGTCTCCTGTAGACAGCATATATATGGGTCTTGTTTTTGTATCCATTCAGCAAGCCTGTGTCTTTTGGTTGGAGCATTTAATCCATTTACATTTAAGGTAATTATTGATATTTACATTCCTATTACCATTTTCTTAAGTTTTGGGTTTGTTATTGTAGGTCTTTTCCTTCTCTTGTGTTTCTTGCTAGAGAAATTCCTTTAGCATTTGTTGTAAAGCTGGTTTGGTGGTGCTGAATTCTCTTAGCTTTTGCTTGTCTGTACAGCTTTTGATTTCTCTGTCGAATCTGAATGAGATCCTTGCTGGGTGGAGTAATCTTGGTTGTAGGTTTTTCCTTTTCATCACTTTAAATATGTCTTGCCACTCCCTTCTGGCTTGCAGAGTTTCTGCTGAAAGATCAGCTGTGAACCTTATGGGAATTCCCTTGTATGTTATTTTTTGTTTTTCCCTTGCTGCTTTTAATATTTTTTCTTTGTATTTAATTTTTGATAGTTTGTTTAATATGTGTCTTGGCCTGTTCCTCCTTGGATTTATCCTGTATGGGATTCTTCTGTGCTTCCTGGACTTGATTAACTATTTCCTTTGCCTTAATAGGGAAGTTTTCAACTATAATCTCTTCAAATATTTTCTCAGTCCCTGTCTTTTTCTCTTCTTCTTCTGGGACCCCTGTAATTCGAATGTTGGTGCGTTTAGTGTTGTCCCAGAGGCCTCTAAGACTGTCCTCATTCTTTTTATTCTTTTTTCTTTATTCTGCTCTGCAGTAGTTATTTCCACTATTTTATCTTCCAGGTCACTTATGCATTCTTCTGCCTCAGTTATTCTGCTATTGATTCCTTCTAGAGAAGTTTTAATTTCATTTATTGTGTTGTTCCTCGTTGTTTGTTTGCTCTTTAGTTCTTCTAGGTCCTTGTTAAACATTTCTTATATTTTCTCCATTCTATTTCCAAGATTTTACATCATCTTTACTATCATTAGTCTGAATTCTTTTTCAGGTAGATTGCCTATTCCCTCTTTATTTGTTTGGTCTGTTGGGTTTTTACCTTGCTCCTTCATCTGCTGTGTATTTCTCTGTCTTCTCATTTTGCTTAACTTACTGTGTTTGGGGTCTCCTTTTCGCAGGCTGCAGGTTTGTAGTTCCTGTTGTTTTTGGTTTCTTCCCCCAGTGGCTAAAGTTGGTTCAGTGGGTTGTGTAGGCTTCCTGGTGGAGGGGACTGGTGCCTGTGTTCTGGTGGATGAGGCTGGATCTTGTCTCTCTGGTGGGCAGGTCCACATCCGGTGGTGTGTTTTGGGGTGTCTGTGACCTTATTATGATTTTAGGCAGCCTGTCTCCTAATGGGTGGGGTTGTATTCCTGTCTTGCTAGTTGTTTAGCATAGGGTGTCCAGCACTATAGTTTGCTGGTCGTTGAGTGGATCTGGGTCTTAGTGTTGAGATGGAGATCTCTGGGAGAGCCTTCGCTATTTGATATTACATGGAGCCAGGAGGTGTCTGGTGACCAATGTCCTGAACTCAGCTCTCCCACCTCAGAGGCTCAGGCCTGACAGCTGCCCAGAGCACCAAGACCCTGACAGCCACACAGCTCAGAAGTAAAGGGAGAAAAAACAAAAGAAAGAAAGAAAGAAAATAAAAAATAAAAAAATAATAATTAAAGTAAAAAAATTTTAAAAATTATTAAAAATGAAAAACTGATAAAAAAAAAGAAAGAATAGTGCAACCAAACCTAAAAACAAATCCACCAATGATAAGGAGCGCTAAAAACTTTACAAAAAAAAAAAAAAATACAGACAGAATCCTCGGACAAATGGTAAAAGCAAAGCTGTACAGACAAAATCACACAAAGAAGCATACACATACACACTCACAAAAAGAAAAAGGAAAAAAAAATATATATATATATATAAAAGGAAGAGCGCAACCAAATCAATAAACAAAACTACCAATGATAATAAACTCTAAATACTAAGCTAAGATAAACATAAAACCAGAAACAAGTGAGATGCATAAAGCAAACCCCAAGTCTACATTTTCTCCCAACGTCCACTGCCTGAATTTTGGGATGATTTGTTGTCTATTCAGGTATTCCACAGATGCAGGTACATCAAGTTGATTGTGGAGATTTAATCCACTCCTCCTGAGGCTGCTGGGAGAGATTTCCTTTCTCTTCTTTGTTCGCACAGCTCCTGGGGTTCAGCTTTGGAGTTGGCCCCGCTTCTGCGTGTAGGTCGCCTGAGGGGGTCTGTTCCTGCCCAGACAGGACGGGGTTAAAGGAGCCGCTGATTAGGGCTCTCTGGCTCACTCAGGCAGAGGGAAGGGAGGGGTATGGATGCAGGGCGAGCCTGTGGCGGCAGAGGCCGGCATGATCTTGCACCAGTGATGCGCTGTGCGTTGTCCTGGGGAAGTTGTCCCGGGATCATGGGACCCTGGCAGTGGCGGGCTGCACAGGCTCCCAGGAGGGGCGGTGTGGAGAGTGACCTGTGCTCGCACACAGGCTTCTTGGTGGCGGCAGCAGCAGCCTTAGCGTCTCATGCCCGTCTCTGGTGTCTGCGCTTTTAGCCGCGGCTCACGCCTGTCTCTTGAGCTCATTTAGTCCGTGCTCTTAATCCCCTCTCCTCGCGCACCCCGAAACAATGGTCTCTTGCCTCTTCGCCAGCTCCAGACCTTTTCCCAGACTACCTCCCGGCTAGCTGTGGCGCGCTAGCCCCCTTCAGGCTGTGTTCATGCAGCCAACCCCAGTCCTCTCCCTGGAATCTGACCTCCGAAGCCCGAGCCTCAGCTCCCAGCCCCTGCCGGCCCCAGCGGGTGAGCAGATAAGCCTCTCGGGCTGGTGAGTGCTGGTTGGCACCGATCCTCTGTACGGGAATCTCTCCGCTTTGCCCTCTGCACCCCTGTTGCTGCTCTCTCCTCCATGGCTCCGAAGCTTCCCCCCTCCTCCACCTGCAGTCTCCGCCCACAAAGGGGCTTCCTAGTGTGTGGAAACCTTTCCTCCTTCACGGCTCCCTCCCACTGGTGCAGGTCCCGTCCCTATTCTTTTGTCTCTGTTTTTTCTTTTTTCTTTTGCCCTAGCCAGGTACGTGGGGAGTTTCTTGCCTTTTGGGAAGTCTGAGGTCTTCTGCCAGCATTCAGTAGGTGTTTTGTAAGAGTAGTTCCACATGTAGATGTATTTCTGTTGTATTTGTGGGGAGGAAGGTGATCTCCACGTCTTATTCCTCAGCCATCTTGAAGGTCCCTTTCTCTATATTATTCTTTATCTTTGGGACTCTCTTCACTTCAATGTAGATAGAGTGTTCTATGCACATTGTTCTAGGTACATGTTATTCATCAAAAAACAATACAGAATAAAATTTTCTGTCTTCATTGATTTTATAGTTTTATAGGAGAATCAGATAAGAAAAAATGAGTGCAGTAAGTAAATTGTCTAAATAAAATAAAGTGATAAGCATTATGGAAAAAGTGCAAAAGTAATTCTGGAATGGAAGGGGGTATCAGTTTAAACTGGAATGGTCTGAGCAAACACACTGAATAGGTAATGTTTAAGAATTGAAGGAGATTAGAAAGTTTACTATGGTTCTCCAGGGAAAGAGTAATTGGCCAGTGCAAAGACTAGGAGGCCGATGTATGCCTGGCAAGATCAAAGAAAAGGCAAGGAGACCAGTGTGGCTGTCTCAAAGTGAGTTAGAGCTATATTAGTGGGAACTGAGGTCATTGAGTTAATGAGGGACAGATTATGTGGGGTTCCAGGCCATTATAAGGTCTTTGGGAAGCCATTGCATCGTCTTGAAGAATCAGGTTTATGTTTCGTAGGATCCTACTGGCTGGGGTAAGAAGTGAATCAGGGAGATTAATTAGGAGGATATCGTACAAGTACACATTACATATGATTATAGTGTGAACCAGATGGTTCCAATGGAGGTAGACAAATAAGGTCAAGTGCTGTGTATTTTAAAAGTAGAGCCAACAAAATATACGAATAGATTGGTATGTTTACAAAAGAAAAGGGTGAGTAAGAGTGAGTCTGGGTTGGGTTTTGGGGGGATAATTAGAAATCTAATACTAGTTATATTGAGTTTGAGTTGTTCATTGGGCTTCCAACTGGAAATACTGAAAAAACACAGAGATGTGAGTCTGTAGTTCCAAAGAGATGTCTAAATTTCAAATACAAATTCTCTTCAATTTTTCATTCTCTGAGGCACATCTACACGTTCTTAAGTACCTGGCTTTATAAGTATAGTAAGACTAGATATGTGAAAAGGCAGTCCTCCCATGCTATTCTTCTTCTCTAAGAATGTCTTAACTATATTCTTTGTCCTTTGCACTTTCATAAGAATTGTGAAATAAGTTTATCAAGTTCCATTAAAAAGCAAAAGCAAAAATAAGCAAAAACTACTAATACTTTCAATGTAATTTCTTTGAATCTATATCAGATTTTTGGAGAAATCAAGAACTTAATAGTTATGAGACTTCCAATGTGCATATGGTTTATATATCAATTTATATAGATCTTAATTTCTCTTAATGATGTTTTATAATTTTTTTCTATAGAAGTCTTGCACATATTACTTTAAAAATTTTGCTGCTATTGTAAAAGTTGTAGTTATTGCCCCTTTAGCATTTGCTGATATGCAGAAATACAGTGGATTTTTGCTTATTAATTTCTTTTCCAGCAAACTTACTAAAATTAATAATTTCTAATTGTAGATTTAATATTTAAATAATTCTAAGATCAAATTATAATTTACTAATATTAGCAATAATTCCTCTGTGGATTTTTTTACACATTTTTGCTCTTTTTCCTTTTTCTTTGTTTTTCCTTTTTGCTTGGAGGAGGCAAGGAACTATTGCACTAGGTAAGACCTATATAAAATATTGAACTGAAATGGTGGCATTACACATCTTTATTTTGCTTTTCGTCCCCAAAATGAACACTGCCAGTGTTTTACCAGTAGGTATGATGTCAGTTGTAAGGTTTTTGTAGATATGCTTTATAGGAAGTAGTTACTTTCAATTATTTGTTTGCTATGAGGTTCTGGTTTTTGGTTTCACAATGGATGGATTTTGAATTTTATCAGAAACTTCTGTATATATTGAGATAATTTATTGATTTTTACTTTAAACATTCCATGATAAATATATCTACTAATATTCTGATATGAAAAAAATTATACATTCCTGGGGTAAACCTGGCTTGGTCATGGTATATTATCCTTTTTTACTCTGTTTGTTAAGTCTGCTTTCCTTTCATTTGCTTTTTTGCCTCTATTGTCATGAATGACATGAAATTGTAATTTCCTTTCCCTTATGCCCTTGTTGCATTTTACTTTCTAGGTTTATGTTAGCCTCAGAAAATGAGCCACCAACTATTTCTTCTTTATCTTTTCTCTAGTCTGTGTTAGATTTTATTCACTTCTGCTTTCATTGTTCGTAAAAACTCTCTGATGAAGTCGTCTAGGCCTAGAGTTTTTTCTGAGGGAAGGTTTTTGCTTTTTTTAAAAAATATTTATTTATTTATTTAGGCTGCACCAGGTCTTAGTTGAGGCATGAAGGATCTAGTGCCCCGACCAGGGATTAAACCCGGGCCCCCTGTGTCAGGAGCGCGGAGTCTTACCCACTGGACCACCAGGGACATCCCTGAGGGAAGGTTTTTGAATAATGAGTCAAACTTCTTAATGATTTTTGGACTAATCAGGTTTTCTGTTTTTTCTTAGGTCAATTTTGCTAAGTTGTGTGTGTGTGTGTTTTTTTTTTTTTAAGAACATTTTCATTTCATTGAAATTGTAAAATGTTGGCATAAAGCTTTTTATGATGTCTTTTCATTACCTCTTCAGTGTCTTCAATATTTGTTGAGTGTTCCTTCATAAATTTCTGATATAGGCTATTTTGCCTGCACTTGTCTTCCTTGAATAATATTGTTAGAGGTATTTCAATTTTATCAGCCTTTTCAAAACACCATCTTTTTACTTTGTTGATTTTACCTATTAATTGTACAAATTCTAGTTTATTGATTTCTGTCCTTACCTTTGATATTCCCTTTCCTCTCCTTTCATCAAGTTTATTTTGCTTTTCTTTCTATTCTTCTTCTAATTTCTTGAGATACATGTTTCTTTAGTTTTTCATTATATTTTCTTTTCATATATGCACTACCAAGCCCATAATTTTGGTTGCAACCCATAAATTTAGATATGCATTTTATTTATTGTTCAGTTCAAAATATTGTCATTTCTATTATTGGGATCAATAAGTTTTTTAGAACTATGTTTCTTAATCTTCAATCATGTGGGAAGTTTTCTAGTTTTTGTAATTGATTTTCATCTTAATTAAATTGTATTCTTAGAATATAGAATATGTCCTATATTATTTCAATTTGAAATTTCTTATGTTCCAAGAAATGGTCAGTTTTTATAATTCTGCAACATATGTTCAAAAAGAATGTTCTTGGATGAAGAATTCTGTTCCATACTGTCTTTAGGCAATGTTTGTTAATTGTGTTCTCCAAATTTCTTTTACTAATGTTTGTTCTCAAAACTGCTGATGGAAATATGCTAAAATCTTTTAGTTTGGTTGTTTTATTTTATATCAGTTTTTTATTTATACATTTTGATGCTCTGTTTTGAGGTACATTAGATTTTATCTTTAATAAGTTCCTCATTTTATTTCTAAAAATATTTATTTGTGTTTTGTTTAAAGTCTGTTTTGTCTTCTGTTAATAAAAGTTCACCAGATTTTTATGGTTATTATTTTAGTGCTACTATTTCCTTTAATATCCTTTCTTTTTCAGTGTTTGTGTTTCATTATGTTTTAAATAAGACAGAAGATGGTGGAATCTTTTAAAAAAAGCCCTAACTAATAATGTTTGTCCTTTACCTAGAGGATTGGATCTGGTGACATTTGCTATTATTGATACAATTGGTTTAATTCATCATTTTTGTGCTTTCTATTTATCAGAGCTGTTCAGTTTTCCTTTCCTCTCTTTTAATGTTTCTTTTAGAATTAGCTGTTTTCAATCATTCTACTTTTTAAAAATTAGTATCTGTAAATTTGACTCTGTTTTTTATATATTACTGCAACCGTTATTATTAAAATTTAATTTTAATACTTTCACCATCCTCCAAAACCAACACATGAATTTTAGAGCACTTTAAACCTTTTAATCTCTTCTCAACATTCTTTTATGTTTGTCATTTATTTTACTTCTGTCTTGTTTGCTCTTATAATCTCACAGACCTTTTTACCATTATTGGTATGGCCAGTACTTTAGATTTACCCACATATTTGCCAATTTCTTTCTCTGTATTCATTACAGGGTCTGAGACTTTTCATCTGGGAGCCTTTCTCTTCTGCAAGAAATACAGACTTTAGACATTTCTTGGGCTTGTTGCAGTTAGTTAGTCCCTGAGACCCCTTTGATAGAGGGTGAGATTTTAGGCTCCCCCTGTACTGAGGGTGGATCCTGGGTGAGCCAGCACAGCATTACAACAGTCTCCTTTGTGACTCCCCACTTAGACAGACTCTCCACTTCACTTCTGTTTGTCTTACCATTAAAAGTGTTAGTACAAGTTTTTCTTGGTAAACAGATGCCCTCAGGGAAAATCAGCTTCAGTGTTCCCTGCTTTCTCCCCTGAATTCCCCTTTCCCTTAGATTTTAAAAACATGGGGAGAAATGGCTCATTAGCAGAGAACATTTCATCTCTTAAAAGGATAATCTCCTCCAACTACAACCTTGTCTATATCCCTCCTGTCTCAGAGGAATAACTGTTTCTATTTTTATCCAATAAGAGATCCTCTTCTGAGGCTCCAGCTGTCACCTCTTCTTACTTCTTTGCTCTATTAATTATCCCATATTTCTCCTCTGAAGAAACTCCCGGTTTCTTTTCCCATCATTCTCAAATATCTTAAAGTCTCCTCCATTATTAAAAACAAACAAAAGAACCTCTTAGACTTACTTCTACAATAAGCTATTGTCCAATCTCATTATCTATAAAAGTTATCATTTTTTTCAAGAGTCTATATTTGTTGCTCCTGCTTTCTCCTTCTTAACCCACTTAAATGAGGCAAAAGAAAAGAAAAAGAAGAAAAGAAAGAAGGGAAATTACCTCAATCACATTTGGAGAATCTCTCTCTTCTTCTATCTACAGATGGTAAAATATCTCTACTTCTTTTGAGTCTTTTATAATAGAGACATTATCACGAAATAAAAGCTGAATGAATACTCCTGTCACATAAGGTCTACCTTCATTCAATAATAACAACATGGAAATGACTTCTTGAGGCTGGGACAAACTGGCTCTTATTTAGAAGGGTGAATCTTAACCAGCTCTTGACTGGTAGTACTCAGAACTGTCACTGGTACTGTCAGAACTCAGTAAGTACTTGCTAAAAAATAACTAAAATCTTATGGCAATTTCCAAGGAAATCATTCTGAACATCAGTGGTTTTTAACATATATTGTACTATGTGGAAAACCTTCAAGGATTACCTCTTATATTATTAATAAATATATTTGTATATTATCCTAAAGAATGTAAGTTTTATACATATATATCATAATGTTTCTCCTTTGTAAAAATGAAAAGATATCTGAATTTAATAAGGTAAAGAAATTTACAGTGTGTCCTGTGCTACCTGTGTGATTCAGATTAAATGTTACTATATATAAAGTTAGTGAGTAGCTCTGGAAGCATTTATCATTCTGATTTAATAAGAAAATGAACAAGTCTTTGATCATAGGCCTTATATAAAGAGCTACAGAAGGGATTTGTGCCTTTTCTTATTTTATAGCACTGTATTTAATGCTTTACACCCTGTTTTTAATATTGTATCTCGGCACCAGCAGTTCCTAGCTGTGTGATCTTGGTCAAGTTACTTAACCTCTCTGTGCTCTATAAAATAGCAAATAATAATTATTCCTACTTCATAGGAAGGAACAACACATCAAAAATAATGGCTGTATATGCAAGCACTTGATTAATTACAAATAGTTAATTAATACAAATGCATTTTAAAAATGTTATTTGTGTGGTACTTCACTGAAATATATATATGAATATTATAGCTCCAAACTAAACATCACACATTGATTTGCAATGGAGAACACTTAATGACTCCATATATAAGCTTACATTTATAATACTTTTTTGGTGGAAAGTTTTTATTTAATAAAATCCCTTTTTATTAATTATATATACATATATCACATATATATATTTGCGGGTCTTAAATTTACATTTCTGAAATATTCTCTTTAATGCTTAAATCAATCATTCATGATCCAGATTCTTCAGTAAGGCTGAAATAATAACAAAAATAACCAGACATTTTTAAAAGTATTCAATAATATTTAGTACGCATAATATGAGTTTTAAATGTCCTTTATATTCTGTTTCTGAGAAATCATAGCCTGTATTTTATATATAATTCCTTTTATTGTGTCATATAAACAATATGTTTTAAAGAATAGCTTTTCCCCTGTATGATCCATCATCATATATTATACAATGGAAATGAGAGATTAACTTGCCCTGGACAAAAATAATATGATAATATTGATGACAAAACATAGAAATGATAATACTGAACAGATTTATTATATATGTGTGTGCGTGGTGTTTGTGTGTGTATATGTATATTTTGTTAAATGTAAAACATATCTTGTTAAAGAACCTGTTTTTGTTTCTAAATTCAAAATTTCCGTCTTGTTTTTAATGTGGCATCAAAACATGCCACAAGGGTTAGCAACTAGAGAGAAACATTACAAAGGTGTGATGAAAGTGTTTCTTATTAATTCATGAATTCATGAATTAATATGAATCTCTGATGTTGCAGATACTTGTAAATTTTCACCCTCATTTCTTTAGATTGATATAATTGACATTATTGTGCTTTAGTATGTTAATCCTTTCTTTGGCATCAGAATGCATCATAGCTTTGGACATGTTGGATAATAGTATTTTTTCTTTTATGGAAATAGATGATCATACACAGAACTCTTGTAAATGATTTCTGAGAAAGAAATAGTAAGATAAATATTGAAGGACAAGTGGATTCAAAGATTGAATTCATTTGTTTTTTCTAATAACAAAGCATTAAATTTTATTGTTGCATTTGTTCATGACACTTAAAAGCTGTTGAGTGGAATGCAGAGCAGGGCTAGTTTGTTTTGTTGGTTTATTTTGTAGAATTAAATCAAGCTTCAGGCTTTCCAAGTGTGACTTGAAATTATGCTTCCACATTTGTCATGTGGTTCTTTGTGTGATCCTCTGGTCTGAGGCAGATTCTTTCATGCCTTCCCATCCACTTTCCCATTAAGAGGTAGGGTCTGTTTCTCTGCCTGTCCCCACCCTCACCCCAGGGCTGGCCTGGGACAGCTTTGACCATTAAAGCATGGCAGAAGTAACACTGTGACAGTTCTGGGCTTTAAGAAGATTGGCCTCTTTTGCCTTGGAATTTTGGAGCCCTGAGCCACCTTGTAAATGTTTACTGCCCTGCTGGAGAGACCCATGGCAAGGCCCTAAGAATACATGAAGGGATCCAGCACATCCATGCTTCCAGATGCTTCTGGAAGCAGGCATGTGCACAGAAACCTCTTGAGCTCTCCAGATGAGTCTGCCACCCAGTGACTCAAGGTGGTGCCACCTGAGAGGGAAGAATCAACAGGTAAGACCTGATTGAATTCCTGGCACACAACATTGTGAGGTTTAATAAAATGGTGGTAATTTTTAACCTCTTGTTTTTAGGTAGATAGATAACCAGAACAAAATTACCAAGGAAATGGTTAGTGTCACCAAAGCAGCCAAAAATAATATTAATGATATTAATTAATTTTCAAAAACAATAAAAGCTAAAATTTAAATCCTGAGTTTCTAGTTCTGTACATATGCCTTCACAATGTCTTGGTGACCCCAAAACCAATACAATCAAAATTTAAAATAAATTAATTAAATATATAGTTTATTCTAAATCAGTGATTTCTACACAAAGAAATTTTGTTATTGACAATATTTTCCCTTTTCATCCATATTGTAGGTCAGAGGAAGGTATGTTTAATAATCTGTGGCCTTAAGAATTATAGTATTTTAGGGCTTCCCTGGTGGCGCGGTGGTTGGGAGTCCCCCTGTCGATGCAGGGGACACGGGTTCAGGCCTTGGTCCGGGAGGATCCCACGTGCCGCGGAGCGGCTGGGCCCGTGAGCCATGGCCGCTGAGCCTGTGCGTCCGGAGCCTGTGCTCCACGACGGGAGAGGCCACAACGGTGAGAGGCCCATGTACGCAAAAAAAAAAAAAAAAAGAATTATAGTATTTTAAAAGAGTTTTGAGTAGAAGAAACAAATTAATAAAAGAAGAGAATGCATGAACTTGTGGGAAGTCATGGTCCAAGTTGCCAGATGAGATGCAGGGCAACTGATGGAGAGAGTGTGGCTCATAAACCCGGTCGCTCAGCTAGACCTCCCACCACTTCTTTGTCTCTTTATTGCCTTGGGGGCTTCTGCTTGGAGCCCCTTCATTCTTCTCCTTGGTTAATCCTTCTTATGTAGCTTCATGACTTGTTTAATGTCACTCAGTCAATGACATTTTCCTTTTGAGCATTATAGATAAGTGTGTCCCCCAAATTCATATTTGAATTTACCTTGGAGGAAATCCCAATCTCCAAGGTAATGGTATTAGGAGGCAGGGCCTTTGGTAGATGATTAGGTGATGAGGGTGGAGCCCCCATAAATGGGATTCCTGCCGTTGTAAAAGAGGGCTGGGGAAGCTTCCTTGCCCCTCCACCATGTGAGGACACAGCAAAAAGATGGCAGTCTGTGAACCAGGAAGTGGGTTCTCACCAGACACCAAACCTGCTGGCACTTTGATCTTGGACTCCCCAGCCTCCAGAACTGTGAGAAATAAATGTTTGTTGTTTATAAGCCACCTAGTCTATGGTGTTTGTTATAACAGCCTGAATGGACTAAGACATCAGCCAATGACAGATGTTTAATTCCTTCATCTTTGCAGCCCCATAGACCTGGGGAAGAGCTAAATGAATCTCTGGATGTGCATTTTTACATAGAGAACCTGTCCATTGTAAGCCTGGTGATTGTCCAAGGCAGCTGTGCTTCAGTGAGCGATACAGAGGTCCAGGCTTTTCCAATCCATGGTTCCATTGTCACAATGCAGGCCTTTTATAGTGCAGGGAAAGAATAGGCTTCTTACCACCTCAAACTATGTGTAAGAGGGCTGGAAGGGCTAGTCCCCGATGTGTGCAGGAGGGATAGGATAACCAGACATAGGGGGGCAATGTCTACACCATACTTAACCTGTGAGACATCAGACAAAGCCAGGAAGTGAAGAATGTGCTATGAGCAATTCAGTTCCTTTATAGACGTTACCCTATTAACCTTTATAAATTGTCTTTATTGGAGGTAAAGCCATTTCAGTAGATAAGCCCATGTTCACAATGCAGGAGAAGTGAGCACCCCAGATTCATCAAGCTCTAGAAATTGAGAGACTGTGTTATTCAAACTCCTAATGTGGTATGTAACCAAGGGGACACATCCAGTGAGTGGCCAAGATGGCAGGGGGGATCTCTATCTTTGAGCTACAGTGGTAACACAGTTTCAATCACATTGTAGATGATAAAGAAACTGGAGAGAAGGGAGCTTTGGAATTGAAAGTATTTCACCATCTTCCGTTGGTTCCCACTTTCTCCACCTTTCTGGCCCGATGTTTCTCAGTTGAAAAGTGGACCAAATCCTGGCCTTTGTGTTTGGAAACACACAAACGCATCAAATACACACTGTGGATTTATTTACAAGGGTTGAAAGCATGAACTCTGACTTTAAAGGTGTTTTGTTGTTGTTATTTTTTACTAAGTAGAGCATGGGATTTGTTCTTGCTTGCCAAACAGTTCAAATAAATAGTTTGCTTAATGAAAAGAGGCTTGAGAAAGAGCCTTACTTTGAAAAAGAGATTATGATTAAAATTCTTAGAATTGCAGCCCATAGGAACAAATATTTTATGGACAAGGTGATTTGAAGAAATAATTCATTTTAAAAATCAACTCTACTAATTAAGTTTCCAAATGCATGCATGCAGAGTTGGCTTAATTAGTAATTCTATATGTATGCAGTAGATGCAATAATATGGAATGTATATATGCAGTAGAATGAACAGCTTCCTTAGCACCTGAGGTATGAGTCATTTTTGCCCAAAGCAAGCAGGATAGTGTGCTATACTACAGGATAATGAAGATTTAAGGGGGGAAGAAAGAGTTCTGGCATAATTTTAAAAGGATATTTTAGCTATTGAAGTAGGTATCTGTCAACTAATGCTTTTTAAGTACGTTTTTTAAATAGGTAAGAAATGAGTTTTATGTTGCTCAATTTCTTGAATTAAAATAGATTAAAGCTACAGATTAAATATAATCTTTATTCCCAAAGCTACTCCTGGGTACGATGTTAGGCACTTAAGCAGCTCTTCAATTCTTTGGGTCCATTAGAATTCCATTTATTCTGTCATTATTTCAGCTGAAAAAGCTGCTTTCATTTGTGGATACATAATTTACAGTTATAAATATTTAAAGTGGGTTTTTCATCTTCTCTTTTTTTTTTTTTTTTTACCATCTCTTTTCCCCAGACTTCTCTCTTCTGCCCCAGGATCACAGTACATGTGACATTGTTTCTGTCTTGGTTCCTACTCCAAGTTTCTGTTTTACTAAATTGCTTATTCCTCTGCAACCCTTGAGCTTTTTATTAGTGTCCCTCCCTGAAGACCAGAGCTTTTTTGTAAGTTTCAGGAAAGAACTGAGTTTAGCTACTTTTAAATTGATCTCTTTATTTTTATTATCATCCATGGAAGTTATCAGCTTTTTTTGTTCCATTTACTATTTGAGTTTTCTATGTTTCCTTTTTACCCAAGTCATGACTAGAAGTTGGCTTATCCTTTAGTTATTTTGTTTCGCACACCCAAATTCACCGCTAAGGTGAGCAAGTTGCATCTTCCATTGCTTGTTTTACTGCAAAGGGTCTTAGTTCCACTGTCTACCTCTCTGCTGGCCACGCCTCATGGAGCCCCCTGAAGCACGACTGTCACCAAATTACCTTTGCCCTCAAAACAACAAACATGGTTCCATTATTATTTTGATATTTAGAATATCACATGTGTCAATATCAATTCCTGTATTTAATCCATTACCCAAAGCAAAAGGAAACTGGGATGCAAGGAAAAGTTAAAAGGAAACAACGTAAGTGTATCATCTATGTAAATGTATGTATGAAAGCATTTCAGTCTTCATTCAGGGATTTTGCTTCATAGAATACAGCCTTAGCTTACTCAGTTTCTACTCCCTCTTCCCACAAATATTGGCTGTGAGAGACCAGAACCCATCCTTCTGATCCATCCTTCATGTGAGCACTAATACCACACAGTATAAGAATTCTATCAGAAAATAAAATTGTGTAATGTATTATATGTAGAAAGGAAATGCTAACTGTCTGATCAGCTGTCTCTTAACAGTCTCACGCCAGTTACAGCACAGTGTCTACACTCTCACTGGTGTGCACGCTCCCATGGCCCACCTGGGCTCTCCCTTCCTGAAGCCTCACCTCCAATACTTTCAGAGCCCATGGACTTCTGTCATTTTACCATTTAATTTGAATTCTGTATGTTAATTTCATCTTGTCATGTGTTGTGGAATTTACATTGTGCTTGTTCACCATAATATCCTCAATTACTTAGTCTCAGTTGCAGATTTTAATGCATTAAATGTTTACTACCAATCCTGTAGCTACAGTTTTCTCCATTCAATTATGAATTTTGATTTGTCTCTTTCTAAGATGGACACTACATTTTATCATTTCTTTCACAGTTGGAATTATCAGCTTATTTTTCTTGATGCTTGAATGAGCTAGTAGACAGTGATGTTCCTGGATATAACTTTATTCCCCCAGAGATTTATGAATATTTCTTTGTATTATTTATATCATTTTCTTATCAATTTTTGCTGGTATATGTTATTTTCCTTCTACCTACAAGTTTAATACAATTTATATTTCAGAAAATATTGCTGTACTGTCTTCTAGAACATATTCTCTTCATTATATTGAGCTCCCTGTTCCAAGGAACTTCTCCTTATATTGAATTTTTGTCATGTATTCTCAGTATTTTTCATCTTCTCACTAATTCCTTCCACCTTGTATCCTGGCAGCATTTAGCACTGCTCTACAAGCCTTGCATCCATGCCAGAATTTTCACTTTGCACACGGTGTATTCTTTTCCTTTACCTTTTAACTGAATTATTTGATTTTCGATGGCATCACTTGACCCTCAATTTATGTTCTTATGTCTGCAGTCTCTCTGGATAGCCTTATAATCCAGTCTTTGAGATATGCTTAATAATTATCCCATAATATAGAATATTTCTAGATAATCTGCATCTATTCCTTCAAAAAACAAATCTTTATCTTCCAGAATGGGTTCTGCATTTTTCTTTTATTATGCTATGTTCCTTTTTTGTTTGAGGAGGTAAGGATGGGAAGACTATACTCTTATTGGCATGGTTACCATGCCATTCATTTTATCTTGTTTATGTTAAGGTAACATATCTGTTCAGATTTTCTATTTACAGTAGCAAATTGTGAGTGAATACTCCTGGGCAATTTGTTTACCCTCCTTGAAGATTTATTTTTAGGAATTCATGTAACTTCTGTTTGTTAACTTTGTGTCTTGAGCATATGCTATTGGACTATTTTTTTATATCCTAATTTATGGAAGTGAGAAAGAAGAAGCACGTGGTTGGGTTGAAGGCAGACCTTGCTAGGGAGTCTAAGTTGTCTCTATGGAGATCTCTTCACTTGCCCTTGCCAAGGGAATATCACACTCCAGTGATCTTTGGCTTGTTCTCCAGTTAGCACCGTATCCTGGAGCTCTGAATATGGTCAATCAGCAGTCAACATCCATCTCTGACTCTTCTTACGTGCCTTATGGTATTGTAGAAGCTGAAAAACTAACACCCATTTCCCAGGTTCCTTTGTAAGTGGGTTTAAGTAGGCAAATTGGATGTATTCATGCTACATCTGGATTCATCTTTGAGGTGAAATCTATCATTCTGCTGCTATTTCTGCTGGCAGGCAAGGTCCCAGGGATGTGAACATTAGGGTGAACTGTGGGGACCAGCCTCAGTGATCCGCCTCCTGTTCACCGGCACCGTGAGGAGGTTCCAGATGGTCTGGGGAGTGGATGTACTAGTGGTAGTGACTTCCAGATCCTTAGATTGTAGCTATGGTAGTGACTGCTAAACAAAATAGACCCACTCTTACTCCCAACTCCTACTATTTTAGTCCTTACAAGAATATTCTATTCCTTGTATTAAATCCCTCTCTGCTTAAAATACCCAAGTCGATGTGTTGCACTCAATGTCTGATATGCCTAGAATATGGCAAGACCTGACATGCCTTCCTGCTAATGCTGTAGCCATCAGGTGACATGTAGGATTTCTTACTCTTTAGGGTTTATCCTTGATTTTACCCAAGCTGCCCACTTAGTACTTAAGTTTGTTTGTTTGATACAGGTTTTGTTTTCTCCAGGTGGTGGTGGTTTATTTTACTAGGTTTGGAGGGAGACAGAGTTTGAAATCCTGCTTTACATTATCATCTTTCTGTCATAGTGAAGAGAATCATTTAAAAACTCATCAAGAAAAAATGTATATTGTGTTAATTTTCTTTGCCAAATTTAATTTAAGTCTTCCCCAGAGGCCTTATAAATTCGGAGTGAAAGAAAACATGCAATTAATTGTATTTTCAATTAATTTGTGTAAGGTCTATTTTATAATACCGTATTTATGTTATACATTTACTTGATGATACAAGGTCATTTTTTCACAAACATATTTTGACCATTTTAAACAATTGCTCTTTGGATCACTGACTATTTATTGCCTGTCTCTTATGCACCAAGCACTTTTCTAGGCCCTAGGGAAAAAAGATAAGTAAGACAAATTCTTAGCTTTGTGTCTCCAGTGAATATTACTGTTTCAGAAACTACCATTCTATGTCTCTAAAATGGCAATGCCCTAAAGTAGAGTAACTTATCTTTCATATACTTTATAGTAACTGAAATAAAAGAATGAAGACATGTATTGGTTCTGCTACTTACCTTGTTCATTAATCTTCATATAAATCTACATAAGCAGATATCATAAACTTTTACATATGGGGAAACAAAGATCAGAAATAGGAAATGACTTGAAAATCTTATTTCAGGTCATTGAATAGTGGTGTTGAATTTTAAAAATCCATATTCTTTTCCCTTGTGCATTTTCTCAAGAGATACAGTGATAAAAAAGTAATTTTTTGAAAAATTTGATATCCATGCTATTTTACACCCAAATGCTGTTAACCTTCTCAAACCAATTTTTAGGTTCATTATTTAATTTAGTAGCTAAACACCGCCAGGATCTTGGCAGGAGTGGAATTGTCCCCATTTTATAAATGTGGGCAATGGAGGTACCACATCTAAGTTTTTACATTTTACTAACTACATCAAGTTATTTTGTTAATTTCCAAACATCACGGGATTGCTGGATGAAACATCCAAAACTTTAAAAAGGACAACTGCTTTTACTTACCTAAATTTTGCTGAGTAAATACATTGAACAAAATTTAAAAAAATAATCAGGGAAACTCATACCCTCTGATAATATTTCTGAGTAATATTCATTTCAATTTTACTTAATTGGTAATATTTTAAAATTTGGCTTAAAAATGAATATCAGGAAAGATTACATGAATGCATCCATAAAATTTTAAAATGAATTTTACTACAGAATGGCACCAACCTGTGAATTAGGACTATTATAGAAACGTAATGCTGTTTTGGCTCAAAAACAGACATGTTTTCTCATGCCCCTATACCTTTGCTTTGGCTTTATCAACCTCAGAATCTTTTCAAACATCTAACTATGGACTAGCGAGCAAATCAAGCAACATGCCAGCTCTACAGGGGCATCATTTCCTCCATAGTGGAGCCATGTCAGACAAAGAAAAGAGCCAAGGAGGTAGATGGAGGGTGTGTCTTACAGCCATGACCTTCAAAATATATGTTGTGCCCTTGAAAGAAGAAAATTGGAGTGATCAAAAAGGAAGGTTTAAAGAGACCTTGGAAATCAATGCCACTGTTCCTTTTACCAGGCAAAATGATATAAACCCACCTGGGATTGTTTCAAACTAAGCTATTTGTCTTTGGTTGTTTTTCTGTTTTACACTAGTTAGAATTTGTTCATTTTTAATCTCAAAGTTATTTTATACTTCAACTATTGTTTAGAACTGTCAAAAGTCTTGTATATTGAGTTGTATAATATACCTTTTCCCCATTCAGTCCTTTGCGCCCCTCAAATGTACATATTCTGATTGTCCCTTATATTACCATGATAAATTGATGATTACCTCCTTAAATGTCATGTGCAATGTGAAAGTATGACTGGATTGCAGCTTGTTGTTCAGACACATTTCACATTAATTTTAAGATAGCTTTCTTAAAGATTATAGGCAAAGGGGGAAATAAAAGAACAATCCCATGGATCTCATAAGAGCTATTCAGAACATAAATTCTTTTCAAACTATGGTCACTAAAAATTCAACCGAGATAACAGAGAACTCCCTTCCTAAAAAGATACAGAAGCAATTCAGAGCTTACTATTTTCACACAAAGAATATCAAAATCTAATTCCTAACAATGTAAAATGTTGCCAAGGCTCCCAGCTATAACTCATCAAAGCTTTCAGGGATTTCCAATTTGCACTTTCATCTTCCTGCCAACCCTGTGTATATACATAGTGACTTGAACAGCTCCATGTTGTTCTCCTTCCAAAGACACATTTTAATAACATAGGTGCTGCTAATTTTAAGATTTAGGGGTGGGGGTGGGACGTTTAACTACTGGCAAACATGTTGGTGTCATGCTTTGGAAATCATTAGCCATTAATGTACAGTGAATTTTGTAACACACAGAGAACTTCAAGTAACAAACCCTGCCATCGTAATGCTGCTAGAATTAGAAATCATTTCTATAAACAGAGCAGAATGAAGTCCTGATGAAGAGGGCCATGAGTAGGATGAACATGTTGAAATACAAAACATTTGTATGTATGGCCGAAATAAGAGGTGGCGAGACGCATCTACCACACACATTTACTGAGAGACGGCTTTCCTATTCAGGCTGGGCTTGGACAATCTGCAGAGGTCAACTGCCATTGCAAACAGAGAGGGCACTAACTACGCAGCTGCATTATCTATCAGGAAGACAGGATCTGAATGATTGGCTGATATTTAAAAAAATGATTCTCAATATTTTCATATTTTAAAAGGAGTATTAAAGTGACATCAGCAAGGTGGCAGAGTACAAAGACCCAGACCATCCTCCACCCCATGAATTAATCAACAGTTCATGGACAAGTTTCCTTTCAGAGAAATCCAGAAACCAAATGAAAGACTCCTGCACTCCAGGTAACCATGAAACCAGACCCACATAAGCAGGTAAGGAGATGTGGAATACCCTCCCACAGGAATGCCTGACCCTAGCAGTGTCGGGCAATCAAATTCCTGGCTTTTACCGTGGAAAGGAGGGGTTGGTTTGCACATCCAGTGAACCGACTTTTCCAAGGGGGCTTACCAGAGAACTGACCTCAGTTCTGCCAGTCTTGGAGCTCAGATGGGTCCACCTCAGTCTAGTAGCCTGGAGCAGAATGGAGACAGAAGTTTGTGATCACAGATGCCATACCTCCCCTCCTTTCCAGTACAGAGCAAGGAGGTGAAAAAGCCCAGCTCTCAGCTTCCCCCAGGGAAAGAAACAGTAGAGCTTACACACTGTACACCACCTTCCTCAAAGGTGTCCCCAGAGGACTGACCTAAGTTCTGCTAGTCTTGAATTTCAAATGGGTCCCCCATAGTGAAGTAGCCTGGAGGAGAAGAGATGGAAGCTTGGGCTGCTGGATGCCATAGCTCACCCTCCTGGGTCACCACAGAGTGTCCTGACCAAAAACACAGTTGCTTGATTGTCCCTGGGGAGGAAAGAAGTGATAAAGGCACCCAGACTAGGATTAATGTGCAGACATCAACGCAGGTAGTCAAGGAAAATGAAGAAATAAGCAACCATGCTCCAAAAAAGATACAATCTGCTAATAGGGGGTTAAGGTTTTATTATGATTGCAATAGTCACTGAGCCAAGACACCCAGTTATTACAATTATCTGTTATTTTCTAGTATTTCTTTTCTAATTTTCCCGCCCTACCATGTTTAAGACCCTAATCAACTGTGCCATGGAACTGTCTTGTTGCCAAGGGCATCCTGTCTCTGCAGTCTACTGGGAAGCTTTCAGAGTACATGATTTACCACATAATTAAAAGATGATGGTCTGCTTTGACACCTATTTGTAAATTGCCTCAATTTGGAAGAGAAACCAAATGGCTTCAACGCTCAACTCTAGGGCCTCTGTTTTCTAACCTGGAATATGTTCACAATTTGTTTTTTACATTAAGGAATATTACATAGACTACAAACAAAAAATATAATGAGAAATTCTATATTTGGACATAAATATTTCTATATTTTATGTTTCTATATTTATATTTAGATATAATAGCATGGTCTTGAATTAACTTATTAACAATGGTATTTGTGCAAACGTAAAGTGGATAGCTAGTGGGAAGCAGCTGCATAGCGCAGGGAGATCAGCTCGGTGCTTTGTGACTGCCTGGAGGGGTGGGAGGGAGGGAGACGCAAGAAGGAAGAGATATGGGAACATATGTGTATGTATAGCTGATTCACTTTGTTATAAAGCAGAAACTAACACACCATTGTAAAGCAATTATACTCCAATAAAGATGTAAAAAAAAAAGTAAAATAAAAAAATATATATACTTGTTAGTAGTAAAATATTTTGAAAAAGAAATAAATAAATAAAGTCTGTTTTGTCTGGAAAAAAACAATGGTATTTGTGATGGTACATTTTAGTACAGCAACAATTGTTTTTCTTTGTAGCAATGACATATATCTGCTGGAAAAGAAATAAGACTCCCATCTTGACTGATTCATTTGGGAAGAAAAAAGGAATTCATAAGCCAAAGATTAGTTTGACCCAACACAACCCATTCATCAATTTTTAATGTGTTTTATGCCAACACATTTTGAGAAATGGATCTTTAACTTTGTGTTCTTCTCAGAAATGTCCATTGACCTACAGCTGGCACTCTATGAGATGCATGTGCCAGAGACTGCAACAGTGGGAAGATCATGTGACTTCAGCCAAGGTCACAAACTTGACCTTGAACCTTTTGGCAAATTGTAGTTTTATCACTCCATCTGCATGAGTCAGTTAAGATGAGAACGGCAATTTTAGCAGATGTATGTTTTCTATTTTTGTAATATGATATGAATGTGAATGATGATTTTCACAAATGAATCTCATTGTCAGTCTAATCTGAGCTTCCTTAATGCTGAAAATATTTTACTGCCTGCAGAATTGACATTGCTTACGAGATGACTGCCTCTCACTGTTGTGGCCTCTCCCGTTGCGGAGCACAGGCTCCGGACGCGCAGGCTCAGCGGCCATGGCTCACGGGCCCAGCCGCTCCACGGCATGTGGGATCCTCCCGGACCGGGGCATGAACACGTGTCCCCTGCATCGGCAGGTGGACTCTCAACCACTGCGCCACCAGGGAAGCCCCGAGATGACTTTTATAGCATCCAAGATCAGAGTGAAGTAGGCCATTTTGGTAAGTTGAATAACTTACGGTAAATTAGTAAATTAAATTAAATGATTATTAAGGTGTTTTATATTTTAAAATTCTTTACAAATCAATGTAGTAAAGAAATCATGTTAATAGTAAACATTTTCTCTTTACATTATTATAAATTTTAAAATTAAAAATATTAAATAGAGAGGGATGAAAAGATCTAGGAATGGAGATTGAGATACAAAAGAGTTTTATGTGAAACAACTAGAGATCATACAGATCGATACAAATAAATCATCATTCAGGATCAGAAAAAGATCATGTGGTCTGCAGACCACCTGAGAAACCTTCCTGGAGAAGTTAAATCTTGATCAGGTTTTGAAAAACATAAGAATTTGAATAAAACCGAAGTAATAAGTAAAGTGATGTTGAACAAACCAAACAGATTTTGGTGTATGAGAAGGTGATGTAAGAAAATAGGAAGGCATGATGCTTTTGTAAGGGAGGGTCTCCTGACATTTAAGAGGACTTTAAGGAGATTAATTTAGCACCAGTGACCAGGCTGGTTTGGAAGAGGAGGCTGGAAAACTTGAGAGATTCATTGGAAAGCTCTGTCAAGAATCCAAATGTGAGGAGAACAGCTTAAGTAGAGATAAAATATTGAATCCAAGCAGACTTCGTAAGACGTATCAGCAGAATATCATGTATTGATTGTCTATAATAGTTTGAAGAGGAAATAGTCAACAGGCAATTCTCAAGTCAGTTTAGTGGACGGCATAGGGAATGGAGATTTTAGTGAATATAGGGAAATGACAAGTTACTTTTTGATACAAGCTGCTTTTGAGGAGAAAGTTGCTTATTAAAGTAAGTATATCATGTATCTGGTCTTTGTAACCCTCCTTGAAAGTGTAAGCTTCTAGAAGCCAAAGCATATGTTTTATGGTTCTTCTGTAACTTCCACAATTATAGCATATGTTCAGTAAATATTTAATGATGTTGTATGAGCTGGAAATATTGGAGGAAAACTGAAAGCTCAAGAATGAAAATGTAAACTGTTTATCATAGTAATTGAAGAGATAGATAAAGGAAACTGGATCTTCAAAAGGAGAGTGTGTCTAGGGAAGACAGAAAAGGATTGAGGCCATAACTTTGGAAGAACAGGCTGTAGAGAATGCAGCTGAGGTGGAAAGAGAAGGCTCAGTCTTTAAGGTGGGAGGGAAGAGGGGAAATAAAGAATCACTGATGCCAAGAGACTTTTGAAAGGGCTGCATATAGAGGTTCAAAAAGATCTTTGACGTTGATGAATGACAGACGACTATTCATTTTGGCCAAATTAAGTGAGGGCAAGTCATAGTTTTGAGAAGGTCGACCAGAGACAGATCAAGAATTGTCTATGGAAGGTACAGCCGGGTCTTAGACTGCACTGGTTGAACCGCATTAGTTCTAAGCTGGCCTTTCACTTAGAATTTTCACCACCAAGACAAGTCAATGGACCTAATTGCAGGGTTTGCATAAAACGTGTGTCAGCTGCTCAGAGCTTTTGCTATTTTGAGATTAAAGCCAGAATGGAGACCAAATATTAACGGTTGAGCTAGGATTCCAGCAAGGGGCTTGCAGCATAAAAACTCTCTCCTCTCGCTACTGGAAAATTAAAGGCACACTTGAATTTACGACTATGCCAACCTTCTTCCCTGCTTTTAGTTCTTGTCACTTAAAAACAACTTGATATTAAGTAAAATAATTCACTTAAAGAAATAAATTTTAAAGTGCCGTACAATGTTTGGATAGTATTAGTGGTGATGAAAACGTTCGTGGTGGCAGCAGTCATAGGAGTCATGTGAGTAGTAGTGCATTGTGGTATTAACAGTGTCCGCATTTCTGCTTCTTCACTGTGGTTCGGAGCATTCTTCATGTCAATCCACACCCAGAGAACTCCTTAACATAATGTGACTGACTTTCGGTTTTCCAACATTTTGTAAATTGTATTTACCCTTACACAGGAATACTGACTGGGTAATATTTCTTCCTATTACCGAATGATGCTGACATACGTATCTTACCTCCTGCTGACAGTGGAGAGTGAGAAGAGGTGGTGAATGCAAATATCAGAATGTCCATTTCGTAAAGACATCTCTGTCTAGAAAGGTCAATATTTATTTGGGTTAACAAATTCTTCTTGAAGATTACAGAATCCCATAGGATTAACCTGCCCGTAATCACACCTTAATGTCATAGGAGATTGATAGCTTCTTTGACTCCAAATTTGGATTTGATGGGGAGAAAGAAGTAGGAAGAGAGGGGAAGAGCACAAAAAGAAAAGTCTAGGAGGTAATTAACTGCTAATGAAGGTCTGACCTGATTTCCCTGATGCCACCACCAAAAGCTCACTTTTAATCTTAGGAACTTCCAGGAAAGTGTTTTACAATGAACTTTTTTGATATGCATAACAAACTCAAATACCCAGGATTTTGTGAAATTTCCCTTTGGGTGGGAGGGGAGATCAGTCATACTCCTTTCCAATCAAATTCTTACCAGCCCAGGTGACTTTTTATAACTTTACGTTTTATGAAAGTAACAGGTTGAAGAAAATTTATGAACGTCTAAATTTGGGGGGATGGCTTTTCTAGTTAGATGAAACTGGAAAAAAAGTAAAGAGAAATATAACCTGGCAGAATTAAGGTGATAATGGTAGACGAGGGGAAACATCTGGAAAATGTATGCTGGGCGATTCCAGGCCCACCCCTTCTGAGAACTGGGCTTGACTCTTTCTCTACTGAGATTTACAGTCTTGAAGCAGTACAAGTTCAACATCTGCTCATGTATTCCCAAGTGGTGTGTATATGTAAGAACAGTGCTTATGACACTGATTTCCCTACAAACTAGGTATTCCTTAGAATATACGTATATTTGATGCCTGGTGGAACTGCTCATGAAGTTGTCTTATGTGGGAACCTCCAAGTCCGTTTGAGAACTATACTTATCCGGACAGCCAATCTGGTTACATGTAGAAGCTTCACCCACTAAAAGATTAAATAAAAGGGATAGAATTATCAAAAAATTTCCTTTGTGTCTATGTTTTTGTGGTTATTGAAAAAAGTCTTTAGAATGATCATGCTTGAATCCATTCTCTAGGAAGTTAAGATACTTTAATAAAGGTAATATTGTATAACAGTATAAAATTTGTATGTTATGTGAAATACTAGTTCTTGAGACTTTAATTATTTCCATATTACACATATTCAATTTTTTAAACATATGTTAAGAAAAATACCTCACTAGTCAGCTGATAATTCAGCAGAAATTTCCGTGTACATTTACTCTAATTTTTTAAATTTAATGCATATAAACTGTAAAAAGATGGCTATCATCAACTCTCATTTTCTTAATGCAACATAAACTATGTAGGATTGTTGGCACTTCGTTAAGCTTACTTGTCCATCTGCTTCTTTTATATGATATTTAGTGGCCAAATGTTATAGATTTAAGTTAAAAAATTACTTGGGGCAGAATAATAAATCGACTAGAGTACACTTGCCTGTTGTTCCTTCCAGCTGTTAAGTGTGATCAGTAACTGACTCAGGTAAATTGTTTGGAGAGAGTTCATTTTGCCTAACTGACCTTATCTGATCATGAGATGTGCTCTCTGGTCACTTTTAGATCTGACAAGGGTCAAAGTTAGCTAACTGTATATCTCTCTGTATATACTATGCTGGAAATCTTAATTCTGTATTCCTCTATCTTTCGGAAATGGACCAACTGCTCTAGGAGTTGTGTTTGTAGAAAAATATTCTTTATAAATTTAAAGTTTAAAGTGCTGGAAAATACTCTCTTCTTATTCTTGACTAAGTCTGGGATGGCAGTGACTCATTAGGAGATATATATATATATATATATATATATATATATATATATATATATATATGTGTGTGTGTGTATATATATATGTATATATATATTTTTATATATTGCCAAACAGTTAAATTAAATGTTAAATTGAGTTTGGTCACAATTCAAGGCAACAGATGCATGATCTTAAACTGAGTTGTTTCACCTAAAATAATAATCATCTTTATTTTATTTCTTCTTACGTAGTAACCCATTGAGATCCTATATTTTTACTTTATGAAATAGGCTAATTTATACTATGTTAACAAAGTAAGCCCCAAATCTCAGTGACCTATTAACAAAATTTCTTATCCATTCAACAAAAATGTGTGCAGATCAAAGAGCTCTCTGGAGTGGCCGCCTTCCAAGCAGTGGTCCAATCTGTTTCCATCTTGAGAGTCCACAACAGCAACCCAATCACCTTGGCAGAGGTTAAAAGAGAGAAAGATGACCCATGTTTCAAATTCAAAGTTATATCAATCACTTCTGTCCAATTGGCCAGAACTATCACCTGGCCCAAAAATAACTGCAAGGAAGGTTGGGAAAGAATGACTTTCTTTCTGTCTGACCAGAAAGAGGAAAATGAAATGAGATTTAGAGAATCAGCAAAAATCCTCAACAAAACCCTAGCAAATCAGGTCCAGCAACATATAAAAGGATAATACATAATTCCAAGTAGGGCTTATCCAGGAATGAAAGACGGGTTCAACATTAAAAATTTAATGTAATTCACCTTGTCAACCTAGCGAATAAGAAAAAATGTATGAAAAATTCAGAGATGCAGAAAAAAATTTTGACAAAGTTCAGCTTGATAAAAACTCTCAACAAACTAGGAATAGAAGGATACTTCTTCAACTGGAGAAAAGGAATCTACAAAAAACCTGTAGCTAACATGATACTTAATGGTGAAAGACTGAATTCTTTCCCCTTAAGACTGGGAAAAAAACAAAGCTGTCTACTCTTATTACTCCCATTAACATCATATTGTAGGTCCAAGACAGCACAATAAAGAAAGAATATAATGATAATATAATGAATATGGAAGGAAGAAAGAAAGAAAACTGTCTATTTGCACATGATATAATTATCCCCTTGGAACATTCTGAAGTATTTATAAGCAAGCTATGAAAAGTAATGTCTGAGGTTACAAGCTCACAGGGTACGGGGTCAATATGCAAATCTCAATCATATTTATGTATACTAGCAATGAACAATTGAAAATTGAAATTTTTTAAGTACCCCAAATATGAAACTCAGGTATAGATCTAACAAATTATGTTGGAGGACATATATGGTGACAAAACACTGATGGAAGAAATCAATAAAGACCCTCCCCCCCAAAGAGAGAGAGATACAATGTTTATAGTTGGAAAAACTCAAAATTGCTGAGATGCCAGTTGCTTCTAAGCTGATTTATAAATTCAACACAATTCCAGTCAAAATTCCAATAGGATATGTTGTAGAAATTGACCAGCTGTTTCCAAAATGTATGCGGAAAGGCAAATAGTCAAGCAATTTTTAAAATAAAGTTGAAGTAGAGGATTCACTCTACCTAATTTCAAGACTTACTACGAAGCTATGTTAATCAAGTCAGCATTATATCAGCATAAAAATAGCCGCACAGATAAATGGAATAGAATACAGTCCCCAGGACAAATTTAGGCCTCATCTGTTCTGCAGCATATGTTGAAGTAATATGAAGTAATATGACATCAAAGCACTGCATGGAGTCTTTTGGGTACAGATGTGGCCGCAAGGATGTTATATCCCCCAAGGATACTGCAGTCTAGTTGAAGAGGTAAATGTGAGCACAGATCACAAATCGCTAGTATACCCAAAAATGAAAGTGCAGTAAGAGAAATGAAATCTAAATGCTGGAGGATTTGGAAGAGATAGATAAGGAAAAAAGATAATTTTTTTTGCAAGATTGTATTAAGTTTGTGTCAAAATGGTCTAGATAAACAAAATAAGAGGAAAAAGAAAATTGTGATCAAGGACAGCAAATTGCTGGAGAAATTCTCCTGAACCAGTTGGATCTGGACTCAGTTTAAAAGAGATTAAACTATTACAGCTTGTTTAGAAAAAAGGAGGACAAAATTGTGAATAATTTGCAGTAGAAAAGAACTTATTGAACGAGAAAGAGCACTCGGAAATGTGGTGTGTTGCTATGTCTCTGTGGTATCCTGTGGTTACAAGATATTTTACCACATTTTTGCTTCCATTGTTTTGAAAACAGAAGGGCTCAAAAGAAATTTAAAGGATGTTCTGCCTCTCCTCCCGGCACCAGAATTCTAGAAGCATCTGCTTCAGAATAGTGTCGGGGTCCCTGTGTTGCTCGTCACTGCGTCTTGTGCAATAGTTTCTCACATACTTTTCTTGCAAGTAATTCAGTATTTCTTCCCACTGATGCATGCAGCTCCCTTTGGCTCACTGAGCCGAGGCCACAAGGCCAGACGCAAACAGCTTCCATACCGCCTGACATTCTGGTCACCTCCCACACTGTCTCAGAGGCGCCTTGTCCAGTGAGCAGAAAACAGATTGGAATCTGCATCATTCCAGAAAGTATGCCTAGCCCACAGAGCAGGGAATTCTAATACTAAACACACTTGACTGGGGCGGGGTGGGGGGCTCTGGGGGACAGCTGTGCAATGGGACATCTATGTATTTAAAAGGACGTCCTGTGTGGACTTGCACGTGGGAACAACTGTTAGTTGGCTACTGAAAGTAGAAATAGAATTGGGCTTATACATTGCAGCTAAAGAGATGTGAATGCAAATACAAAAGCATTTGTGCTCTCAGAGGAGCAGGTTGTTTTTATTCTTAGGAAGAGGACGATTTTATTTTTGGTTTCACTCTCCAGCAAAGGAGGTGTGGGGATTTGGGCAAATGGTTTCACTTCTCTGGGCCCCTTGAATACAACAGAAGAATTGTGTTGGACTGCAGTTACGTTTCTTCCTAGCTCCGGGTTTCCCGAGTCTGGATGCTCCAGGGCAGGGAGATCACCAGAGACTTGGTGTAACGATCCGGGCCCTTCTCAGCTCTTGGCTCAGCAAATGGTAGTGCCTTTTTCCCAAGGCAGCCCCTCAGATGCCCTTTCTGGCCTTCTAAACGCACCATCCTGCAAAAGGGTCATGGGAGGTAGGAGGAAAACATTGACAAGGCACACAACTAACTCCAGAAAGTGGAAGAATTTTTACAGTAGGAAAGGGGCACTGCACACAGCCCCTCAGTGCCAACTGGGATTGGAAAGAAAGGACATGGAAAAAAATACAGACGTTCATTGTACAAAAGTTTAGGAGAAAAGTGCATGTGAGCCGGGAAAGCCGTCTCCCGAGTCCTGAGGACTGAAGAGGGCTGGGAGACCCGTGTCCTCTCTTGGTTGTGTCATCACAGTCCTGCAGGTGTCCCCATGCCCGCGTCCAGGTTGGTCCCCACTGAGAAAGTTCCCGCCAGGTATTCAGGATCACACCTAAGTACCTGAGGTTGCAATATATCTGATATCCATTTGCACATAATTAGGTACACATACTTCTATTCTGAACACTGCTGAGGCATTTTCAACTAAATGGCCCAACAAGCTCACTGTGTGCATGGGGAAATAACAGGTCCCCCCGCAGACGCTAGCAATATGCTATTACCCACTTCCTCTGAGTGCATCGTATGCGGATGACAACGCTGGGACCACAGGTGCCGCTAGGTTCACCAAGACAAAAGTTAAGCCGTCAGAACAAAGTTACTGACCACACAAGGTGAAATTACCAGTTGGAAGTTCTGAGGGAGATAACCTTTATCTGAGTCCTGGAAGAGAAGCGACCTTTATCTGAATCCTGGAAGAGAAGCGACCAAGTAGGATTTCACTCTTCGGTGAAAACAAAAGTCACTCTTGCCCTCAAAGATCTCTTATTTATTGAAGGAAAAAACAAAAACAACCCAAATTCAAGTTGTTTCTGAAAACACAAAACCGTGAAATTCAAAATAATTTCACTCCAAAGGGATTAAACCTCTGGATCTGCACATTGTTAATGTGACCTGTGGATTGTTATCAATGGACAGAAAGAACACTGTCCCTGAAACAGAGACTTTGAACTCGAAAGGGGCACGTGTTTTTCACAAGTCAACAAAGGGGGAAACTGTGGCAGGATTAATTCTATTGAAGAGAAAATACAACTTAAAGTAAGAAAAAATTTAAAAAATCAAACTGGTTGCTCATCCCCAAACTTCCAGACCAGCATGTGGATTTTTAAGACTTTTAGGTTCAAGGAAACAATGACTTTGCACCAAGCATATATTTTTTGTTCTCTATTTTCTTAGAAAAGAAATCCAAGGAGAGCGGGAGGAGAAACAAACTTAATATTTTAAAGTCAAGTTCTTTTCAGAGTCTCTCATGGAAATAAACCGTTACTATGTCAGCCAAGAGAGAGGCCAGGAAAGGGAAAAGGAAAAGTTGCTGGAAAGCATTCCTTTCCAGAACTCGAGGCCCTGGGACCCCTCATTAAGATTATAAATTCTAGGATTTAATAGTGGATATGGGAGCTACATCAGGAAGAAAAGCAGGGCATTTGTTTTATTTTGTCTTGACGTGTGTTGCGATGCCTCCTGGTCCCGTCCCCTCCAAAGCAGGGTGAGAAGGGATCTATCTGCACACCGTGAACGTGAGCCCAGGAGATCACTGCCAAGAGTGCAGGCAGCACGGCCTGCCGGCCTCCGGACACTTGCCAGGTGAGGCCTTTCAGCGCCTGAGCATATGAACACAAATGGCATACTCGCGTCTGCAGGCCGCAGTTCCTATCCAAAATAACTTCGATTCTTCAACTGTTATGGGGGTAAACATTCACTGCTTTACATGCATTGGTTATGTTCCTTTGGCTGCTTCGTTTCTCCTTTAAAAAAGTGGTCACAGCCCCAGTGTTTTCTCACCAGTATTGTATTGCCCTGTTGCAGCCAAATTTTACGGTTGCAGAAAGCATTAGCCTACCAGGCCAAAAAATACTCTGACTTTGATTTCTTATGAAATTGCCCATTGCATTTCCAACGATCGCCATCATTACAATAATTATTTGGCTTCTTGCTGTTTTCATGATGACTTAAAAAGTTTCCATTTTTCAGAAAAGCAGGAGTGTTTGATAATAAACAAACATCACTAAGATCCAAATAAACAGATTGGTATAGTGCGTCCACATGCGGCACTCTGCTGAGACCCGACATTATTACTTTACCCATGGAATTTCCTCTGGTGTTTAATGAAGTCACACAAATAGTTGGGATTTTCTGGTTTTCAAATTTCCCTCATCCTTGAAGTGAAACCATCATTTTCTCTTTGCGTAGATGATATTATCTATAATCATATATGTTTTACATACAATATATAAAATCATGTAACCTGAATCAATAAATATTATGAACAAAATTGGTATTAAAATATTTTTACTCGGATGGATATTTCCAGGTAAGTAATTGCTGATATCCTCTGTTTTATCTTCATCCTGGCATTCTTAAAATGAATTGTAGATATAACCATAGATATAACCCCTTGGTTACAAAGGAAATCTTTTTTACAAATTGTAATCATCGCATGATAAAACACTTATCCACATTTGAGATAGTCACAGTGATATTTTATGAAAACATGAAATAATTCAAAATAGTGTTATCAAAAAGCACCTCATTTTATGAGGTTAATGTTTGCCGATTTTTCTGAGGCACGTATTTTTCTCTTTTCGATAGTCCCTAGTTCCATCACAGTTCTGCTGTGCTCTAGGTGTCAAAGCAATATCCTTAAACAGAAATGAAACTGCAAGTACGTGGAGTGGATAAGTATTCTATCTTTCCCAGCAAAAAGAAGTGAAATCAGGTTATCTCTGAAGCTCCCGTCGGGCCAGAGAAGTGACATACAAAGACAGAGACCTCCAGAGACCTGGGATCCCATGGTCCACCTGACAGACAGCAAGGAGGTACACCATGACCTACTTTGTCCACACTACAGTTGTATGCCATGGAGCACAGTCTATTTTGGGGATAAAATTATTGCTAAATCAGAGCACTTTTCATGACCCAATCTGGAAATTGGAATTGCTCAATTTTCAGCCGTCATTAGAAATAAACTTTCTGCCTGTGTTTAAATATATAATGATAAAATTGCAGGCAGGAAGTTCCAACTTCTTATTTATGGCAAAGACCTAGATAAAACTACTATTCATGCTGTATTGTTAGGCCAGTATACTACACCTCATTAATTTGGCCAAAACTTATTGCTTGGGACAATTTTGCTAGCAATTATCCAGCTGAAGTTTAAATGAAATGATGTGAATGTTAATGTTATGATACCAAATCATTTTTCTAAAAAAAGAGATATTAGTAGAACTATAGAACTGTGAGTAATTATTAGAGAAAGAGAACATACAGAAGGTTGTCTTAATATTAGAGCTGTGTAAAGACAGAAACGGCCGTCCTGGGAGATAAATGAACAGTTGTCATTGGAGAGGATGAAGTCTTCTGTCAAATGCTCGGTGGATTTCGCAGGACCATCTGGCCCTGACACTGTAGCAGGTGGTCACACCAGATGATCGTAAGATCCTGGGAATCTTAATGTTTCAATGAAGACCTAGAATAGCATTTCACAGCGTGTGTTCCCGTGTCCCATGATCAATTAAGTATCAAAATGATACATACATTTTCCCTGGTTGGAGATTTAATAGTGTGTACTTGAAAATTAAGGGCTCTGAGAAGTTCTGCAGTAAAGAAAACTGCCCAACTTTTTCTAACCCAGTGTGCCCAAATTATTTTATTTTTCACAAAATGTGTTATTATAATGCCATTGAGCATCAATTTTCTAGCATTCCCAGTAGGGCAATGTCAAACTAGAAGGTTTTCCTTTTTAAATCTAGCTTGCAAGTTTTGGTAAGATTCTCTCCTCAGATAAGTTCAATTTGTCTCTCCTTTTGAACAAATCCAAAGTTTTAGACTGTCATTCAAGTCCTAACACATTTTTTTTTCTTTCCAAACTTATCACTCCAGTCCTTAAAAAGATCATATTTCAGTGTATCCCAAATGTTTTTTTTTTTCCCTTCCGTCTCTGTTACATATATTTTCTTCCACTTTGGAATGCCATCCACTAAATAGTTCATTTTCAAGTCTCCACTCACATCCCAACTTATTTTTTGAAATTCCCCCTCCCATGTAGAATCTGTACTATACATCTTAGTCTTTAACTTTCATTTCTTGGAATCTGCCATCTCTCCTCCTTCCCGTCCTGTATTCCTTCCTTCTTTTTCTTTCTCTTCTCTCTCTCTTTCCTTCCTTCCTTCCTCCCTCTGTCCCTCCCACCCTCTCTCTTTCTCTCTCTTTCTTTTTCTCTTTCTTTCTTTCTTTTTTTCTCTTTCTTTCTTTCTTTTGTATTTGTGCTAATCTTATCTATCCAAATTGATTTCACACTACTTTAAAAAGTCGTATCTTATATTTATATATTCCCTAGAATAGCAGCATTTTGAGGTATATAAAGTATACTTTCTTTCCTCATGGAATTTACAATCATGTAAACATATGAACTGCACAAAGGAAACCATTCCTTCAGTAAAAAATAACAGTTAAGAAGTCTTTACTATTAGAATTCATGTTAGGTGCTACATTAATAATATCAAGTGCCAGGTACATAGTGTATATTCAATAACTATCTATTGAATAAGTGAATGAGTGAAGGAATAAATTAATGTTTCCTTCTGTTTCATTTTCCTCTTTTTATATTTTACTCACATTTTAGGTCATGCATTTTCTTCTTTGGAGGGAGAGGTAGTGAAGAATACATTTTTTTCCTAAGATATACAAATATCTTATAAAATCTGGTTGGTCATGGAATTATGTCTTAATGAAATCCTTTCATTTGTGGGTGTATATGTATTCTTTTGTAATTTCATGTTTGTTTTATTTGGTTTTGTTTTCAACAAAAACACAAACTGTCTTTATATTGATAAGGATGCATCTGGTAATGCTGCTGAAACTTTTCTCAATATTTCCAAAGTCATACAAAAATAAAAACTATATAGACCCACATACGTGTGTGTGTGTGTATTTGTTTTTAATCTTGGCATTTAGTTACACCATTTAATTCCTGATCACGGAGCATTTTTTCTTGTACTTGTTCTCAGTGAGACATTTAGCTCTCTTTTTGGACTCTACAGTAACTTTCTAAAATATTCTTAAGACAAAGATTTTGAAATCATTTACCTAAGTGATTATTTGCATATAAATTTATATCTATGGGTCACTAACCCAACATTTTTAATTTCAGTAATACTGACCCAAGATTTAGGACTATAGCAAAACAAAGTGAGCCTATCAGATTTATCTGACCTTTTATAAAGTTATGATTGTCACCAACTGCCTACCGAATCAATGTCTTACAATGTCATTTTCGTACAAAATGATCTTCGCAGTTCTAAAGGAAAATTTGCCTGTATTTTCTGAATTAACTTGCTGATTACTCTCGCCAAGGTTATCCTCCATAATGTATTAACTGCCAAGGGTAAGTGTGTGTGTGTGGGGGGGAGGGGTTGTTGTAAAAAGAGAAGGAGAAAGAGAAATTTATATTTACATTATATTAATGTAATTATATTTACACCACAATATACAATATGTCTTCATTTTTTATTGGGGGGTGAGTGAATTCTACCAGGTCTTAAAGCAGTAAAAAGTTTAAACTTCCATAGTATACAATATTGAGGGTCTAATGTTTCCCCCCAAAGATTGGGCTAAAAACCCAGGGCTAAAGACCCTGTTATTTTTTTTTTAATTCCTTTTTAAATACAAAACTTAGGGTATAATCTAAAGACAGAGGTAAGTTTATAATTAAGGATAGAGATGAAGGGGGTCTCAAGATATTAATATCCCAATTGTTTGCTAGAGATTACTTTTCTGAGTCCTCTCTATATTTTCTATTAATGTTTTCATTCATAACAAGACAATTGAGGATATGATCTGGAATAAAAAAAATTATCTTGTATGAATCAAGACTCATGCAATTGCTGAGCCCTTATCAGCTCCCTGTGGAACCGAAGGCAGGTGAGCCCTTTAGTTCCTATTCCTATTGTTCTTTGGAATCTTGCAATCAAATGATCAGAGGGCCATGGTGCATTTGTGAGTGAGCGCCTGTAGGTGCGTGTTTACATGACTAGTCCATGTCCTCTCCCAGACACAGATAAACTTGTCAGCCACTTGTGGGATGTGATTTATGGGGTACTGAAAATTGTAGCAGCCCCAAAATATCACGCATATCAGCATGCCACTCAGAAATTCTCTAGAGGCCAGTCACTCCTTATCTACCCAAAGTACTGTTGAGTACCAACAGTTTTTACTTGTGGAGAAGTAACATATTAACCCATTATTATGTTTCGGCTCCTTTACAGCCAGCAAGACTTTAAAGGAAAGTTACAGATGGCAGAATGCATGATTCCAGATTCACGCAAATCGCGGGGCTCTGAATGTGGTGTGAGACTTGAGTGAAGTGCTTTATAGAAAGGACTGGAGTAATTGTGATGAAAATGACTGTTCGACACAGTGGTCAAGGTAAGCACCATGCAATCATGAGGGATGTCAAGATAAACACCACCCTTGAGAGGCAAGACCTACAATAACTATAGTGCAAAATCCACTATGATAAAGGGTATAATATCAACACTAAAAGATGAGTAAAACCTAGTACAAACCTTCAAAGAGCCAAGAAAAGGCCAACACAAGTACAACACAAATGCAATACAAGTACAATATAAGGAATAAAAGCACAGAAATTTGTATGAAGTAAGCATCAGTAAATATGTGTTCAAATGAGCGAGTATCACTTCAGACAGGCCCTTAATGGAATAATGAATTTCAGAGAAGGGTGACAGTCTACCCATCTGTACATCTACCCATCTAAAAATGAGGCATTTTTAGAGGTTATGTAAGACCTCAGCCGGTTGATATGAAGGAAGAAGGAAGGGGAGGACATGTCTGGTAAAGAGAACGGCATTAACCACGGAACAGCGATGGGAAAGTTGGGGGGAAAATTAGGCACCTGCCTATAGTCCACATTGTTTATGGCACAGGACATATATAAAAACAATGGAGGGTAAGGAAAAGAGGCTGTTTTAAGGAAGAATCCTGGAAATCATTGAGTGTCAGATTCAGGGTCTTGGACTTAGCTATGGAAACACACTGAAGTTTTTAATTTTTTAAGCAGAAAATAACATCATTAAGTACTCACGTCAAGAAATTTATGGCCAAATGGAAGCCACATATAGGTATACTGACATAGACACCAGAACCCCTTAGATGCAATAGAAGCCTAGAACAATGATTTAGTCCAAAGTCGGAAGGAAATGAACATCACTGGGGAGGATGGATACCCAAGGACGTTTGGCAGAGACTCTAGAGGAATTGGAAAGTGACTAGAATGTGAGAGCAGAGAGGAAGAAAAGGGGTCAGCATAATTCTGGAGCTCCAGTCCTACAAAGCTGACCTCAGTTAGTTCATAGAATGGGAAAGAAGGGCAAAAGAAAAAAACAATACATTGTTTCTCCTTGGTTTGTGACTTGACACATATAAGAAATATTTCTCCTTGGAAACCAAGTAAAAGAGTTCAGTAAGTAGCAGAAAATGTGGCTTTGGGATTCAGGAGATGATTCAGGCATAAAAGACAATTGCTGTGTGGAATTTACAAGAAAGTTGACAAGAGTTGATGGAAGAAGCAGAAGTAAGGGCCCAGGTAAGTTACAGCACCTAATGAGTGGGCTCCATCTACAAGGGTTTGTTGTATTCTTAGGAAAAAGGGAAGAGAAAAGAGGCCTTAGGAGTTACACAGGTATGAACATTAACAAGTAGCAAGTGTTCAGGAAGGTCAAGGAGAAAATCACAGGACAAGAGAAGAAATGTCTAAATAATTCAGTTGAGTGGAACGATTTAAAATCACTAGGGCAATTGCTTCATAACAGTTCAATGATTTTCTAGAAGTTATGTAATATGAAACTGTGATACTTTCTTTTAGCTTCTTATCTATTGATAAGATCAAGAATCTTAAAAAGAGAAAATGAAGTAGGTTTTCTAGCTTAAAGGGAAATCTCTATGCTCACATGCAACAGATTTTTGATTGGGTGCGTATCACACGGAACATGGATGTTCTCTTGCGTTGACCTTTCTTCATCAGGGTTTCCTTGACCGCTGAGCTCTCACAGTCCTCAGCAATGTTGACTTTGCCTGTGTGACTGGGAAAAATGATTCCAGTTGGACTTTAGCAGCTGTAAAGAATAACAGTCTGCGGAGCAACCCAAAGATGAAAAGAAATGTTCCAGTTGGCACCTGATAAACACTCACACTACCAAATAGTCGTCAGTGATTGTTTTCTCTGAGTTTCTTAGTTCTTCATATGCTTTCTGATTATAATAGAAGATTTTGATCAGGAGGGGACAGAAGGGACAGTTAGAAACTCAGGTATCCGCATGATTGTTGCAGAATATAAAAGGACTGATGAGTCAAAGAAAACTGGTGTGTGTAACGCATTTTAAGGTCTTTAAAATTATCCCTAAAATTCCTGTGATGTTTTATTTCATTCATTTCTATTACTCATTCAAAATATTTACTGATTGAATATAATCAAATTAAATAACTAACATAATAGTATATAGGTTGTGTACAGTGCTCTGGAGGATAAACAAAGATGAGTAATGCATAGAATCTGCCCTTCGGATGCTCTCAGTCTCACAAGAGAGCTGAGGCATATATTGATACAAGAATACCTACAATGCAAAGTAAAATCTGATCAAGAAAAACCTCTCCTTCTAACTATGACTGAGCAACTCATATCAGAATAACGCTGGCACCATAAAAAGCTATAAAAATGAGACAGAGGCAGTGCAGTACTGTGATCCTTCAGAGAATGAAAACAAGTGAAGTGTGCCCCACGGTTGCTCCAGTCTTTTACCTGGAGATACGTTCTGGAAACAAAATGTGATGTCCAAGCAGGGAAGAGCAATCTCACTGAGATGGCAAAAATCAGATTTCAGGGCTGCTGGGGAGGCTGGGATTTGTAGGAAAGGGAAAACTACAGGAGGGAACTGTGCTGAGAAGAAACCATAGAAATCTACATAAAAATCTTTTAAGTTGTTGGACAAAAACAAGCAGCACACAGAGATTGCACTGAAAAATCCAGGCATTTATCTGAGATCTCAGAGCCTCAATTTAGAAGTTAGACTATTCTAGACTTATAAGAGCTACTTTATATGCATCTACCTTTAAAAGTCATTGAAAAATGAAGCAGAACTATTAGTAAGTTAACTCTCTGCCAGAACAAAACCAATACTCATGTGAAAAAAAAAAAAAAAACCAACTCTTGGCATTTAACAAAAGTAGCATTCACAATATCCACTAAAATTTTATTTTTAATTACTAGACGTACAAAGAAGAAACAAAATGTGACCCATAATCATAGACAGTTTATTCCAAAAAGTCATTAAAATAGATCCAGAGATGACAGAGGTGTTGTAATTAGCAAACAAAGACAAAAGAAATGATGAGCATAATGAGGAAACAGATAGGACAAGCACAGCAGAGAAATGGAAACTGTGGAAAATAGTTAACAGAAATTCTATTAAAAATAAAATACCTGAAATTAAATCCTCATTTGATGTGCTTTGCAGTAAACTGGATACTGTAGAAAAGAATATCAGAAAACCTGAAGAAATGGCAGTAGGAAATATCTAAAGTGAAGCACACGGAATAAAAATACTGAAAAATTAAATGAACACAGTCTCACTGACAAGTGGGAAAATGGCAGTGCTCAGATATATGTACATGGAGTCCTAGGAGGAAAAGAGAGAGAAATTGGGGTAGAAAACATACTTGAAGAAATAATAACTTCAACTGATATTGACTCACAGATCCAAAAAACTCAATAATAGATTAAACACACACAAGCCACTTATAGAACTACCATGGTCATATTGCTGAAAAATAATGATAAAAAGAAAATCTTAAACAGCAGTAGGAAAAAATAGATATATCAAAAGTAGAGGGAAAAAAAACAAGTGAAAGGATTATATTTCTCATCAGAAACAATGCAAGCCAGAAGACATTGGACTGACATCTTAAAAACACTAAAAGAAAAAATAACATGTCAAATTAGAATTCTATAACCACTGAACATTCTTCAAAAATGAAGTTGAAATAAAGACATGTTAAAATAAACAAAAGCTAAAGGAATTCATCACCACAGACCTGCTCTAAAAGAAATGTCAAATAAAGTTCTTCAGGCTTAAGCAGAATAATGCCAGATGGAAATTTGGATTACACATAGAAATGAAAGCAATGGAAGTGGGAAATATGTGGGTAAACAGAAAAGACATTTTCCCTTTTAAAAGTTTGCTTAAAAAAACGGAATACAGGGCTTCCCTGGTGGTGCAGTGGATAAGAATCTGCCTACCAATGCAGGGGACACGGGTTCGAGCCCTGGTCCGGGAAGATCCCACATACCGTGGAGCAGCTAAGCCGGTGCACCACAACTACTGAGCCTGCGCTCTAGAGCCCACGAGCCACAACTGCTGAGCCCGTGTGCCACAACTACTGAAGCCCGCATGCCTAGAGCCCCTGCTCCACAACAAGAGAAGCCACAGCAATGAGAAGCCCACGCACCGCAACAAAGAGTAGCCCCCGCTCGCCTCAATTAGAGAAAGCCCGCACACAGCGACAAAGACCCAGCGCAGCCAAAAATAAACAAATAAATAAATAAACTGAATACAGTAGTTCCCCCTTGTCTGTGGAGGATATGTTCCAAGACACCCCCGCCCAGTGGGTGCCTGAAGTGGCAGCTAGACCCCTTGGTATACTATGTTTTTTCCTATGCATACATACCCATTATAAAGCTTAATTTATAAACTAGGCACAGTACGAGATTAACAATAACTAACAATAAAATAGAACAGTTATAACGACATACTGTAATAAAAGTGATGTGAATGTGCTCTTTCTCAACATATACAAATTTAATGCCTTTTGCATCTCAACTAGACACTTACCATGCACTGTAAGCAACAGTTTGAGATACAAAAGCAAAACTAGCTCAAACTTCTTTTTCCTTCTGTACAATTTCAGGGATAGAAGATTCATTCTGACCACAGATCTTAGCGGCCTCAGCCTATGATTTTTTTTCTTTCTTAATAAGTTGAGAACTTTCATCTTCTCACTTAAGGAAGCACTTTACAGCTTCTCTTTGGCACATCCAAATTGCCAGAATCACCCTTCTTGTGCTTTGAGGCCAATATTAAGTAAAATAAAAGTCACCTGAATGCAAGCTCTCCACAGGAGCGCAACAGTCAATCTGATAACCCAGAGGACTACTGAGTGATTAACAGGCTGGTAGCACATCCGGTGTGGACACAGGGACGAGTCCTCTGCCAGGCAGGAGAGAGAGCAGGACTGCACGAGATTTCATGATGCTACTCAGAACAGCTACATATCAATTTAGATTTTATGTATTGTTTATTTCTGGAATTTTCCCAGTTACCCATGGTTGACCTTGGGTAACTGAAAACATGTAAAGTGAAACTGCAGATAAGGTGGGGGGACTGCTGTATTTTTAGAAAATAATAGCAATGTATTATGGAGTTTATAACAGGTGAAGAAGGAAAATATATAACAACAATGACAAGAATGAGAGGAGTCCTAAAAGTATGTTGCTGTGAATGTATCACCTTATACGTGAAGTGGTATGTAATATTCATACAGTCATACAAGGTAGACTTCAATAAGTTAATTGCATATTGCAAACCATAGAGCAACTCCTAAAACTAAAGCAAGGGAGTACAGCTAATGAGACAATAGTCAAGATAAAGTGGAATCCAAACAAAAGATAACAAAAGGGACATTTATTAATCTAAAAGAAGCAATGAAAAAAAGAAAAGGAAACAAAGATAGATGGGACAAGTAGGGGAAAAACGACAAGATAATGGAAGTAAACCCAACTTCATTAATAATTATTTTAAATGTAAATGAATGAAAAACTCTGATTTAGGGTAGAGATTGTCGGATTGGAGAAGACAAAACCAAGACCCCACTATATGCTTTTAACAAGAGTATTGTTTTGAATATAAGGACATGGCTAGGTTAACAGTACAATGATGAATAATGATGTACCATGCAAACATTAATCATAAGAAAGCTGGAGTGGCTAGAAAACATGTTTCCAAGCGTGGAGTATTACCCAAAATAAAGAAGGACATTTCATAATGATAGAAATGTCAGTTCCACAGAGAGGCATGTGTGTGCACCTTGTAAAAGAAAATCAAGATACATAAAGCAAAAACTGAGAGAGTTAAAGGACAAATAGACAAGTCTTCTAATGATACTTGGAGATATTAACTCTTGTTTCAATTATTAATGAAAAAAAGTAAACCAAAAGTAAAAGAAAAAGCAGTAACAGATACACATCTGACCGACACTCTCAGTAAACTGAGACCTGATTGACATTTCATTGAAGCAGCAGAGCATACATTCTTTTTAAGTGCACATGCGATATTCAACAAGTGGACCATATGATGGGACATAAAAGAAATCTTATTAAGTTCATATTATTGAAATGATACAGACTTCATTGTCTGACCACAATGGAATTAAAGTAGGAATGGAAAACAAAAAGATATTTGTAGAATGCCTCAAACATGTGAAAGTTAAAAATCACAGTTTTAAAAAACCCAGGGACAAAAATGAGATTACACGGGAAATTAGATATGTATTTAAACTGAAGGAAAAGAAAAAGACAACATATTAAAATGTGGGGGAATCGGCAACAGTGATATTTATAACGAGATATGTATCAAGTGCACACTTTAGACAGGAAGAAAAGTCTTAAAGAGCTGTCTCAGTTTACATCTTAAGGTAGAAAAAGTAGAAAAATGTACACTAAAGCAATTAGAAGGGATGAAACAGTAGAGTGGAAATCAGTAAAACAGAAAATGAACTACACCTAAGGGTGTGGATTCCACAGTTGCAAGCATTTATTTGAACAGATTGAAGTATCTTCTTAAGAACTGTGCATTTTACTGTATGTAAAACATTTCTCAGCAAAAAATGTATATTAAAAAGCTAAACAATGGTCAAGAATTAAACAAAAACAAAGTGTTAGGATAGCTATGAGGAGAAAGATGGTGGGTATCTTAGAGAAGTGGCATTTCTGCTAGCCCTTGAAAATTATAAGGAACTTTGGCCCTCAGAGATTGTGGGGCAGGATAGTTCATTGAAACGGATGCATAGTAGTGAGCAAATACATAGCAGCAGAAGTGAGTGGGCTAATTAGTGAGTAGCAATGAAATCCTTAAAAGGAAATTGTGGCACAACTTGAATGATGCCAAGGAAGAAGACTGCATTTTATTCTGAGGCAATTGAGGGACACAAATGCTTTTGCACAAGTGAGTGAAAGGATAGATTTATTGTTTCAAAAGGATAATATTGATGACAACATTCATGGATCAGAGGAAGATAAGAAATTGTGAGGCTACTGAAAAGTTCCATACAAATAAAGTGAAAACTGTTGCAATGGGAATACAAAGGAGGGATCAAAGCAAAACCCAAAAAACTCTGGGTGTAAATCAGACAAATTCAGTACCACTTGGACCTAAGTAGCAAAGAAAAAGTAGGGCTGAATACTGATGACTTTAAGTTTTCAAGTTATAATTGCCTAGGACGGTGCTGTCAACAGAAACAGGATTTCTTGTATCTATTTCTAAACTAGTCTTCAGTAACAGACATTTTTTAAAATAATATTTTTTCGAAGTATATGAATAGTTTAATTTTTATCATGCTTAAAACAGATTAAAACAGGGTCTAGAGCTTTAACTAAGACGAGTTTCTATGTTTGGGCAGAGTTCTTGTAGTCTTCTTATGAGAAAGGCACACAGCCACAAAGCCAAATATGTCTCTGACACCATTTTCATTCCTTTTCATTCATATTTTACTTCCTTTAAAAATAAAAATACTACCTAGAAGTGTCACATATAAACCCATCACTCTTGTAGTCTGAATGAGTGTGTAAAGAATTCCTTGGTGGTCCTCTGCAGGATATTTACCTTCAAAATGCATCCTCTCCCCATCTGTGTGAAAATCCAAATGGACCTATAATTTCCTAACTGCATCACCCTTTTTGAAAACACAGCTACCAGAGTAAGAAGTGGGCAGATCCCTTCCAGTCCACAACTGCTGGTCTACACCAAGTGTGACATGTCATGGAATCCCATGGAGTCTGCGGTACCATGGGGAGGGCCTGACAGGAAGAAGAAGAACATTGCAAAGTATAATAACAACCGTCTAATTTGCTGTACCATTTTAATTTTTTTTTTTTTTTTTTTTTTTTTGTGGTATGCGTGCCTCACACTGTGTGGCCTCTCCCGTTGCGGAGCACAGGCTTCGGACGCGCAGGCTCAGCGGCCATGGCTCACGGGCCCAGCCGCTCCGCGGGGCATGTGGGATCTTCCCGGACCGGGGCACGAACCCGTATCCTCTGCATCGGCAGGCGGACTCTCAACCACTGCGCCACCAGGGAAGCCCCCATTTTAATTTTTTAAAAGGAGGAATACAAACACATAACAATAACAACATTAGTAAATGTCGGTGGAGAACCAACATTTGAAATTTACATACTCAATGAGTTTGGTGAGAGCAGAGCCTAAAAGTTAGATGGTCCTATACAGGGAAAGATCATAAACAATTTCTTAAGAGACATTTTCAACTACATTTCTGGAAGGTTTTAAGTTTTCCTTATATGCAGTCATGCCAGAAATGTGTGGGGTTTTTTCCCTAAGCCAACTCCCATTCTCTTTGGCCTCCAAGCCCCTGAGGTGCATACTAGAAGATTGGGAAGGAGACTTCAATGGGCCAAAGATTTTATGAATACATAAAACTGAATGTAGGTCATTTCTAAATATAATGTATTATTTTTGTTTTCCAGTAATAAAAGAACTTATTTTTTAAATAATTTTAAGGCATAAAAACTGAGTTGTTGAGTCATTTGCAAAATGTTATGTAAAAATATATAGTTACCATAAAAATCTCTTCAGATATTTTCTCAGACCCTTTCTTTTTCTCTTCTTCTTCTGGGAGCCCTATAATTCGAATATTGGTGCATTTAATGTTGTCCCAGAGGTCTCTGAGACTGTCCTCAGTTCTTTTCATTCTGTTTTTTCTTTATTCTGCTTAAATTAGTTATCTTAAATATGCTCAAAGAACTAAAGGAAAACATGGACATAGAACTAAAACCAATCAGGAGAGTGATGCATAAACAACTAGTGAATATCAATAAAGAGATAGAAAGGGCATTATACTAAGTAAAATAAGCCAGGCAGAGAAAGACAAATACCATATGATCTCTCTTATATGTGGAATCTAAATATATATATGTAGTCAAATAAAACAAGCTCATAGAAAAAATATATATATATATAATTAGAGGGCAGGTTCAAATATCATTCACTTGAGCCAATTTTGCCAATTAAAGCTAAAAGCATGAGCATAAGTAAATAATTCAGGTCTTTTTTTAATTCTCCTTTGCAACAAAAGCCCTGTGGTACTTTCCCTGTCCTAGGAGAGAATGCTTATTTCACGATAACTCCATGTTTCTGGGTTTACCTTTTTAACTAATAAGGAAGATATTTTATTTCTTCAGTTACTCATTCCCTCTTACATAAGGCAGTTCTGCAATTTAAATGCTAATTGGCCATTTTGGCTGAGGAATTCCTAGTTAAAAGGTTTGCCATTTAATCCCAAAGTGTCTTTTGATTTCTTGAGAATGATTAAATGGAAATTCAGCCCTGGTTCAGTATCATAGAAGCCCATGTGGGCTCTCCCGTTGAATTCCCATGGTTTGAGCATCCTGCTGGGAGACTCAGGCTGAGATTTTATTGAATCAGGCCCTCCGTAGTCAGACTCAAAATAACCTCCAGCACACTGATAAAAATAATGACCCTTTTGCAGTTGTAAAACCTGAAACTATTCCTTGAATGTTAACTAACACCAAAAAGCCGTTTCTGCAAATGAAATGGGGGAATTGGAGCCAAGAAATCACTCTGGATGAAGACCTAGAAATGGCATTCCACTTTTTCTCTCAGTAATTACAAAATTGTGAACTTGCCCTCAAAGCTTGTGAAGACGTCACTCTAGATTCCATCAAGAGAACAATACACAAAGATGGAGATGGTCCTGAGCAGCCTCTCGGGCATCTCTGCCTCCTTAATTGATCAAGAACGACTTCCCAGTCCCCAGGGATAATGGCTTCTTCAATAATAATATTAGAACTGATGGAAAAATAAAAGGTATAAGCTCAAAGTATGAGTTAGGAAATGCTGAGGATTTGCGGCATTTGACATCTACGTCCCAAAGCCCTCGAGATGATAAATACTTTCAGGTAAATCAGTTCTGTCCTCTCATCTTGCTGATACTTTTCATAAGCCAGGAAGCCTTTTACTTACAGGCAGTCTAATAGGCAACGAGACACAGCCCTATTAGCTAAGTTTATTTATGCTGACACAAAGAAAACCATGAAAAATCCAAATTCTAAACTGTAATTTATTCCTAAGTAGTAAATCAGCAGGATTCCACTGCCCAAGTAGGGGCTTGCCATTAAACAAGAGCTGAAACATAATAAGCCTCATAAATGTCTCCAGCATCGCGGAGCTGTTATGTATACATGAGCTCATGCAACAAACTCTCCTGCTGGTTTGGTCATGATAACCTGCTGTCCCCAAGACACTGTAAGATATATAAGACTAGGGGTGACCAAATTCTAGAGTTAAAATTCAAGAAAAGCTTTTTTTTCAATTACAGTGTCCTCGTTCTTCCAGGCTAATCTAGTTCCACAGCTTTTCTGAACATCTGACGAATTTCTCAATTCCAAGTTTGGTTCCTGTTGTTGTTGTTGATGTTTTTGGTAAAGGTAATAACTGTTTAGATCATATGAGACCCAGTTAGACAAACTTATGACAACTTTTCTCCAACTAGAACTCTGTAAAGATGATGTAGAACATTTATAGAATAAGATCACACTTTTCTTATTGCCCGATTATGGTCCAATACAGGGCATACAACAAAAATGGGATTGGGAACAGTTACATATTCACGTAGACGGTAGGATGAGAAAAGAGCTCTTCAGAATTACATGGAAATGATCAAAAAGAAGCCTGCTGGATTAAGAGAAAGAAGGCCTGAAAAAAAAAAAAGGTTCTGAAGAACCTAGGGGCAGGACAGGAATAAAGACGCGGATGTAGAGAATGGACTTGAGGACACGGGGAGAGGGAAGGGTAAGCTGTGACAAAGTGAGAGAGTGGCATGGACATATATACACTACCAAACGTAAAACAGATAGCTAGTGGGAAGCAGCCGCATAGCACAGGGAGATCAGCTCGGTGCTTTGTGACCACCTAGAGGGGTGGGATAGGGAGGGTGGGAGGGAGCTGCAAGAGGCAGGAGATGTGGGGATATATGTATATGTATAGCTGATTCACTTTGTTGCAAAGCAGAAACTAACACACCATTGTAAAGCAATTATACTCCAATAAAGATATTAGAAAAAATAAAATAAAAACCAGCCAAAAAAAAAAAAAAAAAACAGAAGGCCTGAATTTTAGTCCCAGATTCTCTATTTTCCAAACCTGTGAACTACATTAACTCAGTCATAGTTCTTATCATAAGAGAAGGGACACAAATAAATGAATATTGAAGGAATCGGGGTGGAGGGGTGTAGAGAATATTCTGGAGCATGGAAGCACTTTTAATTTAGGGTAGAGATAAAGGGGGTATATAGCGGAGGTGGGCAGGTGACCGGGAGGGAGCAGTTCGCAAACTACAAGCAAGACAGGGGCGCCACATACAGGCCTCCATGTCGTGTTTTTCCCAAGAGCTGAGCTTGGAGAGGCTGTGACATTTCACAGAGGCTGTGGTCCCAGACCCATGCTTAGGGTGTAAGATACTGGCCTCTTCTACCAAACATGAGGGAGTTGGGACACGGTTTTCCTGCTCAGTTGCAAGCCCGGCTACTGAGAAATATTAAAAATATTAAAGCCAAAGGAAGGCACCAAATTATAAGAACAGCTCAGCTTCACAGACAAACCCTCACACTGGCCTGGCACACAAGATCGATTCTTGTGGTTCTGAATGAGACTCGGGAGGGAAAGTCAGAGAGTGTGGGGAGAATGAAAGGGGGAAAAGATCAGAGGAAGGACCCCAGGGCATATCTTATTACACACGAATGTACCTGATACCTGTTGCAAAAAGGCAGGTCCTATAAATCAAACCCTGGGAACAGGGGCAGGTGCTTAATTTAGATACACAAGAAAGGGCTCATCTGAGCTCTCAGAATCTCTCTCCTTAAATAAGAAAGTAGATCAGATCACTCTGGAAAAAATGTCCATGAATTACCTGAGGGTGGTAGCCTATTTGTACCTCATTTTGTTTTCTGTCTGTGCCGAAGTTTGTTGTTTAAAAGCGGGATTCCAGTACCTTAAGTCTGTATTGAGACATACTCATGTGAAAAAGAATCCTCAACAAGGGAGGGATTTTAAGGACTAGAAGAAACGGAATCCAAAACAAAGGGGAGACTCCCTATGAATAAGCCAGCTTTGGCTGCCCTTCTGGAGCGTCAAACATTATTTCCAAAATATCCCCAGCTCCCCAGCTGGAGGACTGTCAGTGAATCTTCCTGTGCTGATTTGCATGTGTAAATAGGAACAAGTCAATCATTATCACTTAATTAAAAGCCTTTATTTCTTTTACCCCAAGCCTGCATGCAAGGCATTTCTCAAACAAATATTAAAGCTGAAGGATGGCACCAAATTATAAGAACAGATTATATAAGCAATTTCTTGAAATATATTTGCCACCCCGGGAAGGAGTTGAAAATATAGCCATTTCCAGAATGCTCTCCTTCTCACACTTTCCCTCTTCCCTTTGCTCTAGAATATAACTAATTGGGGATTGCACATTCACACCTATGCAAAATTCGAAGAATGCTTTGAAAGCTATAGTCCAAATTCTCTGGAAATTGCATAGACTTTATTTCTACACTAGGAAGAATCACCAGTTTAAGTCTTTGTTGAATGTAGTTTTTGCAGACAGAGAATTAAAACAGACATCTGTCAAACCTGTCTTTGTCCTCTAGGATGGATAAAGTCTTTGAAGCAATAAAACACATATACATACATATGTGTGTGAAACAGAATAAATATTTTATCCAACACAAACCAGACAAAAACTAACATAAATAGAAAAATTGTATGTTTAAATGGGAGTGGTTCCTTCCATAAAAGCAGAAACTAACAATTCCACGTAATAAGATAGCCAAAAACCAGAAAGAAACTCAAGGCTGCTAGAATCTCTACTGTAGGAAAGATTCTGACTGCCCAGAAGCCCATACCCCCCTGTGTGTGTGTGCACACACACATACACCCACACACGTGCACACCCAACATTCTGGATTTGGGAAGAGGAGAGCCAGTCTAATAAGATGGGAAAGCAGGGAAAAGCTGATAGGAGAGAAATAATCAAAGACGGGAGACAAACAGATTTCTGTTAGTGAATGGCAGGAGGAACTTAAAATATAATGCTCAAGATTTTTTTAGAGGATTTACAAATAGATTTCAGGTATTAAAGCAGGAAAGAATAATTCCTCTTGCTAACTTAAAGTCATGTGGTGTAGGCAAAAGGCTGAAATCCTGAAAAAGGACCAGATCTTTTTCGGACAGCCAAATATGGACTCAGACAACCCGGTAAGTTGTAACACATGCTGTATAGAACTTACACATTTAAGCAAAACTGACCGTCTGTCCAGAAAGTCATACAGAGAATGTGTAGGATGCTTTGACAGTGAGTCTTCAGTTTGACTTTCCTTTACTGGAGAATATTCCTGAACACCCTGCGAGGGTGCAGGAGAGGAACCCAGAAATAAACTCAGATGTAAGGATTTAGTGAAAACAGGATTAATCTAATCAGGAAAATAGATATATATTTTTTGTACATTATATACTTAAGTTAATATTGTAAATAGATTTTTTAAATTAAAACATTCATATAATAAAGTGCAAAACCCTTAAGTGTACAGCTTAACAGCTTAGCACAGAGATGAATCACCATTAAACCACCATTCAGGTCAAAAAAATAACTATTATTTTTTATACCCCAGGGACACCATTTGTGTTCTCTTCCATTATCTACTGTTTCTTTCCTTCCCAAGATAACTGCTCTTCTGACTTACAGCACTATATATTTGAATTTTGTATACATGGAATGATATGATTTAAATTATTTGTTATTGGCTTCTTTCATGCGCTATTATGTTTGTGTGATTTATTTAGGTTATTGTGCATGGTATTAATCATTCATTCCCCTTGTTAATGATAATCATTCATTGAATTTACCAAAATTGATTTCCTGCTTCTGCTACAGATGGGCGTTCTCAGTTATATGCTGTCTTTGTCTTTTACAACTCATGCGGCTATAATATTTCTTGATGAAGATATGCGTTTCTGTTGGCTATATCCTGGGAGTAAAACTCTCTGGGCCATGGAGTATGTGTATATTCAAATTTAATGAATAATACCAAAGAGTTTTTCAAAGTGATTGCTGCAGTTTTCTCTCCAACCAACAGCACAAGTGAATTCCATCCTCGCCAACATGTATTACTGTCTGTCTTTTTAAATTAAGCTGTTGGGTGTGTAGGCTTTTACGTTGTGGTTTTAAATTTCAATTTCTGGTGACTAATGAGGTTGAATATGTATGTTTTGATGTTTACTTGTTTTATTAGTTACTGAGAGAAGTGTATTAATGTCCCCAACTATGACTGTGGGTTTGTCTGTTTATTTCTGAAAATTTGAGGTTTACATATTGCGAGGCTACATTGTTAGGAGCATTCAAATGTAGAATTACATATCTTCCTGATAGTTGATCCTTTAGCTTCATAAAGTATCCTTCTTATCAATACTAATGTGCATTCCTTGAAATCTACCTTGTATGCTATGAGTGTAGCTATGCCACCTTTCTTTGAGGGGCTCTTCCATGACATATCTTTTTCTGTCATTTCGTTTTCTAATTTCAGCTAAAATCGACCCTTTACTATTGGTCTTCTACTTGACCACGTTTTCAAGTTCCTTTCTGTCTCCATTGTTGCCTTCTTTTAGATTAATTTATATGTTTTATTAATCTACATTTTTCCTGTGCTAGCTTGTTAGTTACGCATTCTTCTATCATTTCAGTGACTTTCTTGGCATTAGAGTTTGCATTGTTGAATTATTATTAGGCTTACTATAAATCAATACTTTGCATCCCAAACAATGAAAAAAACCCTTTTAACTCTAACTGTATTTTCCCTCTCAGGATTCTTGTGCTGTTGTTTCTCAATTATGTGTATTCTCTCCACATTTTAAATGATATGAAACATAATTATTTTTATACAAATGATATTCATTTAGATTATCCCATATATTCTCTTAATTGATTCCTTCTCGCATCCCTTGACTCCATCTAGAAGCACACTTCTGAATAACACTTCTAGTATTTGGGGGATGTGCAAGGAGGTTAATACTTGTTCTTTTAGTCCCTTAACACATTTTCTGGCTTCCATTGTTTTTGTTAAGAAGTCAGCTACTGATTTCTCAGCAGAAATTCTACAAGCCAGAAGGGAGTGGCATGATATACTTAAAGTGATGAAAGGGAAGAACCTACAACCAAGATTACTCTACCCTGCAAGAATCTCATTCAGATTCAACGGAGAAATCAAAAGCTTTACAGACAAGCAAAAGCTAAGAGAATTCAGCACCACCAAACCAGCTCTACAACAAATGCTAAAGGAAGTTCTCTAAGTGGGAAATGCAAGAGAAGAAAAGGACCTACAAAAACATACCCAAAACAATTAAGAAAATGCTCATAGGAACATACATATCGATAATCACCTTAAACATGAATGGAATAAATGCTCCAACCAAAAGACACACCTTGCTGAATGGATACAAAATCAAGACCCATCTATATGCTGTCTACAAGAAACCCACTTCACACCTAGGGACACATACAGAATGAAAGTGAGGGGATAGAAAAAGATATTCCATGCAAGTGGAAATCAAAAGAAAGCTGGAGTAGCAATACTCATATCAGATAAAGTAGACTTTAAAATAAAGAATGTTATAAGACACAAGGAAGGACACTACATAATGATCAATCCAAGAAGAAGATATAACAAATATAAATATATATGCACCCAACACAGGAGCACCTCAATACATAAGGCAACTGCTAACAGCTATAAAAGAGGAAATTGACAGTAACACAATAATAGTGGGGGACTTTAACACCTCACTTATACCAATGGACAGATCATCCAATGATTAATAAGGAGACACAAGCTTTAAATAACACAGTAGACCAATTGGATTTAATTGATATTTATAGGACATTCTATCCAAATACAGCAGATTACACTTTTTTCTCAAGTGCACAAAGAACATGCTCCAGGATACATCATATCGTGGGTCACAAATCAAGCTTCAGTAAATTTAAGAAAACTGAAATCATATCAAGCATCATTTCTGACCTAGAAATGAATTACAGGGAAACAAATGTAAAAAACACAAACACTTGGAGGCTCAAAATACATTACTAAATAACCAAGACATCACTTAAGAAATCAATGAGGAAATCAAAAAATACCTAGAGACAAATGACAATGAAAACACAACGATCCAAAACCTATGGGATGAAACAAAAGCAGTTCTAAGAGGGAAGTTTATAGCTATACAAGCCTACCTCAAGTAACAAGAAAAATCTCAAAGAAACAATCTAACGTTACACCTAAAGGAACTAGAGGAAGAAGAACAAACAAAACCCAAAGTTAGCAGAAAGAAAGAAATCAAAGATCAGAGCAGAAATAAATGAAATAGAAACAAAGAATACAATAGCAAAGATCAATAAAACTAAACGCTGGTTCTTTGAGAAGTTAAACAAAATTGATAAACCATTAGCCAGACTCCTCAAGAAAAAGAGGGAGAGGACTCAAACCAATAAAATTAGAAATGAAAAAGGAGAAGTTACAGCAGACCCACAGAAATACAAAGCATCCTAAGAGACTACTACAGGCAACACTATGCCCAAAAAATGGACAACCTAAAAGAAATGGACAAATTCTTAGAAAGGCACAACCTTCTGAGACTGAACCAGGAAGAAATAGAAAATATGAACAGACCAATCACAAGTAATGAAATTGAAACTGTGATTAAAAATCTTCCGACAAACAAAAGTCCAGGACCAGATGGCTTCACAGGTGAATTCTATCAAACAGTTAGAGAAGAGCTAACACCCATCCTTCTCAAGCTCTTCCAATAAATTGCAGAGGAAGGAACACTCCCAAACTCATTCTATGAGGACACCGTCACCCTGATACCAAAACCAGACAAAGATACTACAAGAAAAGAAAATTACAGACCAATATCACTGATGAATATAGATTCAAAAATCCTCAACAAACTACTAGCAAACAGAATCCAACAACACATTAAAGGCATCATACACCATGATCAAGTGGGATTTATCTCAGGGATTCTTCAATATATGCAAATCAGTCAATGTGATACACCATATTAAGAAATTGAAGAATAAAAACCATATGATCATTTAATAGTTGCAGAAAAAACTTTTGACAAAATTCAACACCCATTTATGATAAAAACTCTCCAGAAAGTGGGCATAGAGGAAACCTACCTCAACATAATAAAGGCCATATACGACAAACCCACAGCAAACATCATTCTCAATGGTGAAAAACTGAAAGCATTTCCTCTAAGATCAGGAACAAGACAAGGATGTCCACTCTCACCACTATTATTCAACATAGTTTTGTAAGTCCTAGCCATTGCAATCAGAGAAGAAAAAGAAATAAAAGGAATACAAACTGGAAAAGAAGAAGTAAAACTGTCACTGTTTGCAGACGACATGATACTATACATGCAGAATCCTAAAGATGCCACCAGAAAACTACTAGAGCTAATCAATGAATTTGTTAAAGTTGCAGGATACAAAATTAATGCACAGAAATCTCTCACATTCCTATATACCAATGATGAAAAATCTGAAAGAGAAATTAAGAAACACTCCCATTTAGCATTGCAACAAAAAGAATAAAATACCTAGGAATAAACCTACCTAGGGAGACAGAAGACCTGTATGCAGAAAACTATAAGACACTGATGAGAGAAATTAAAGATGATACCAACAGATGGGGAGATATACCATGTTCTTGGATTGGAAGAATCAATATTGTGAAAATGACTCTACTACCCAAAGCAATCTACAGATTCAATGCAATCCCTATCAAATTACCAATGGCATTTTTTATAGAACTAGAACAAAAAATCTTAAAATTTGTATGGAGACACAAAAGACCCTGAATAACAAAAACAGTCTTGAGGGAAAAAAACGGAGATGGAGGAATCAGACTCCCTGACTTCAGACTATGCTACAAAGCTACAGGAGTCAAGACAATATGGTACTGGCACAAAAACATAAATATAGATCAATGGAACAGGATAGAAAGCCCAGAGATAAACCCACGCACCTATGGTCAACTAATGTATGACAAAGGAGGCAAGGATATACAATGGAGAAAAGACAGTCTCTTCAATAAGTGGTGCTGTGAAAACTGGACAGCTACATGTAAAAGAATGAAATTAGAACACTCCCTAACACCATACACAAAAATAAACTCAAAATGGATTAGAGACCTAAATGTAAGACCGGACACTATAAAACTCTTAGAGGAAATCATAGGAAGAACACTCTTTGACGTAAATCACAGCAAGATCTTTTTTGATCCACCTCCTAGAATAATGGAAATAAAAACAAAAATAAACAAATGGGACCTAATGAAACTTAAAAGCTTTTGCACAGCAAAGGAAACCATAAACAAGACGAAAAGACAGCCCTCAGAATGGGAAAAAATATTTGCAAATGAATCAACTGACAAAGGATTAATCTCAAAAATATATAAACAGCTCATGCAGCTCAATATTAAAAAAACAACACAATCCACCAATGGGCAGAAAACCTAAGTAGACATTTCTCCAAAGAAGACATACACATGGCGAAGAAACACATGAAAAGCTGCTCAGCATCACTAATTATTAGAGAAATGCAAATCAAAACTACAATGAGGTATCACCTCACACCAGTTAGAATGGGCATCATCAGAAAATCTACAAACAACAAATGCTGGAGAGGGCATTGAGAAAAGGCACCCTCTTGCACTGTTGGCAGGAATGTAAATTGATACAGCCACTATGGAGAACAGTATGGAGGTTCCTTAAGAAACTAAAAATAGAATTACCATATGACCCAGCAGTCCCACTACTGGGCATATACCCAGAGGAAACCATAATTCAAAAAGACACATGTACCCCAATGTTCACTGCAGCACTATTTACAACAGCCAGGTCATGGAAGCAACCTAAATGCCCATTGACAGACGAATGGATAAAGAAGAAGTGGTACATATATACAATGGAATATTACTCAGCCATAAAAAGGAACAAAATTGGGTCATTTGTTGCGACGTGGATGGCTCTAGAGACTGTCATACAAAGTGAAGTAAGTCAGAAAGAGAAAAACAAATATCGTATATTAACGCATATATGTGGAACCTAGAAAAATGGTACCAATGAACCGGTTTGCAGGGCAGAAATAGAGACACAGATGTAGAGAACAAACGTATGGACACCAAGGGGGGAAAACCTTGGTGGGGTGGGGATGGTGGTGTGCTGAATTGGGTGATTGGGATTGACATGTATACACTGATGTGTATGAAATTGATGACTAATAAGAACCTGCTGTGTAAAAGAAAATTTTTTTAAATTTATGATTTTCATTTCAAAAAAAAAAATGCCAGCTACCATACATATTATTGCCCTTTAGAAGTTAAATTATCTTGTTCCTCTTGCTACTTTACGAAATTCTTTTTCTTTGCTGCTTAAGTTTTACAGTCTCTGCCTAGCTATGACTTTTTCTGTATGTATCTTGCTTAAAATTCTCTGTGCTTCTTCAGAATGTGACAATGTCTTCCATGAATTAAAAAAAAATTCTCTCTTCACATATTACTGCTGCTCCTTTCTCTCTCTTCTCCTCAGACTGTAATTACATGTATGTTGGATCTTTAACAATGTTTTGGACATTCCTTATGCTTTTCTCCATATTTTTCCATCCATTTGCTGCTCAGTGCCAGAGACTCAGAAAGTTTTTCTGAGCTATATTTAAACTTAAAAGTTCCCTTTTCAGTTATCTAACCTGCTATTAATATCACTTATTGGATAATTTTTCTACTATGTTTGTTAGTTCCAAAATTTCTATTGGATTCATTTTTGTAATTTACGGTTCTATGATGAAGTTCTTATACTTGTTCTTGTCATTAATTTCTTGACCTATTAGTCACAGATAATTTTTTTTAAAAAGTGAATTTTCTGTAGATCTGTTTGTACTGTCTTTTTAAAAAAATGTGCTCAATTATTTTTCTCTATTGAATTAAACATTATATATGAAACATTTTAGAGAAAATTTCAATAATCTACTTTATGTTGCCAAAAATACATTATTTCTTTTTGAACTTACAGTAAAGTATGCTACTTATATAAAGGCCTTGTATGAATGTGTGTGCTTGTGGTGTGAGTGTGTGTGTGTGAAAATCAAGGAAAAAGATTCAGTTCTATATATTACAGTTGATGTAGTATTGAAAAGGGACACATGGTTTGGTCTGGTGTGGTGTGTTAGGGATGAATATATATGTATGTTATATATATATATATATATATATATATATATATATATATATATATAT